>NC_083775.1:31773911-32112703 GCF_963514075.1 Conger conger
GTTGTGAGGTGACAGTGCTATTCACTGGACCACCGTGCTGCCCATATGTGATAGTCTATTAAACACGAGGGAGGAACAGGGGTGTAGGGGGTTTAGACTAGCAGTCTGTAGTGAGCAAACATGGTTTACACTAGCAGTCTGTAGTGAGCATGCATGGTTTACACTAGCAGTCTGTAGTGAGCATACATGGTTTACACTAGCAGTCTGTAGTGAGCATACATGGTTTACACTAGCAGTCTGTAGTGAGCATATGTCAGAGGGTCAGCAGTCACGCTAGCTTCCCCCACCACCACAGGTACCGGAATCCATCCACCACTAGCAACCAGGACACAGGGATTAATTAAGCAGAGTCATTGAACAGTTGCATGACCTGGCAGCCACCCCACGCTGACACCCCAAAAGGGAGGGACACAACTTGGCCCACGCCAGTTGCCAGACCATCTCCACCTCCAAAAATAAAAAACAAAACCAAAAGGGACTGCTCCTCATTCCTGCCGTCTGGAACCACCGCGGCCGAACACTGTGGGTTTCCCGGATTGCAGTATCCTCCGGTCAGGGGAACAGGGCCGCACTATGGACAGGAGAAGGCACAGCACCAATTACCCGCTTGTGGACTGGACAGAACGGGACACACTGGCGCTTGCGTTTGATGGCGGTGCACGTTCCTCACACCACTGGGGCTCCACTCCCGCTCACCTTCTGCCCAGCCTGGGGCTCGCCGGTTCACTCCAGCTGCCTTCTCTTCCATCTCACCATTCCACAGCCGTCACCACCGCCCCTCTTCACTCAGCCAGTGACACGGTCCCAGGTCTGCCGCCCCACTGCCACACTCTCAATCACACCTAAAATAAATCCATTTCCCCCAAGCATGTTTACTTCCTGGCTGTCTGAACACCAACTGCCACAAACACTGCTCTTTTGTCCCTTTCCCTGTGTCAGAGGAAACCAGTGGCAGCTCTGTGAGGTAATCAACCGGGCAGAGTTGACCAGACCAATTACCCCGGTCCACATCCCCGTGCGTGCTCTCAATGACCAATCAAGGGAAGTGCTCTCACCAAGCCGGTGGTGGTCCGCGGTCCTGACTCCGGTTCCCATTCGCTTCCTCCTCTTCTGGGGGCTCCCTCTAGGCGTCGCCCACAGGAAAGGCACGCAGGTTGTTCCGTTGATCCACTCCTCCTGATGTCCTTCAGGCTGGGCCACATACACCAGCCACTCCGGCTGCAGCTGGAAGAAAACCAAAAAAGGGCGACCACCTTGGGGCCAGCTTAGTTAGCTCCCGGTGCATAAAGTTAACATAACATAACACAATATAACAGAACATAAGATAATGGCGAGAACAGGCAGTTTAGCCCAGCAATGCTCACTTTTTCCTACCCCTACTGTGTACCTACTGCCTTGTTTGCCTCAAAGCTGAATAGCATCTAATACTATTTCAAGCCTGGTCTTGAAAACCCCCAGTGTTTCTGCCTCCACTACATGTACTGGCAAGCTATTCCACACATTACCCACTCGCTGTGTGAAAAAATACTTCCTAATATCTCTACGGAATTTCTCCTTTGCCAAATTCCATTTGTGCCCTCTCGTTCTGCAAACTGAACTCACCTTGGAGAATCGCCTATCCCTGTGGGACTTCACTTCCCATAATACCCTGCTTGGATAAGGCCCATCTTACAACGACTCTATCCTGTAGCCAATTCCATACCTTTTCAAATGCTTGTGGAACACAAGCACCCGGTTCCCCCGGAAATAATGGCAAGGTCTTAAGCCAGCCTTGTACCTTGTCTGATCCCACTGTTGCTGGTGCCGCACAGACTCCAGCACCTTGCAGTACACCCCAGACAAGGTACGATGGTGTGCCCACACCCACCCCTCCATGTCCCATCTCCTCGGGGTGGCCCACAGACTCCCCGTGGAGGTCAGAACAGCAGAGACTCTGATCACCTTCAAGCGCACACTGAAGACACACCTCTTCAAGCTGCAACTCTCCCCACCCCACTCTACCTCCCTGTAATTGTTTCTGTTCTTAATTGTGTGTCATTACTTGTCTTATTACTAGTTCGCTAGGATGATATTTGTGCAAGTTTGTATGGCTATGTGAACTGTTGATTGTTCCTACGTAAGTGTTTATTGTTCTATTGTGTTGTGCTTGATAAGAGTTTCTGCCAAATGCTAATAATGTAGTGCAATGTAATGTTATGTCATGTAATGTGTCTGGTAAAGTAATGTAATGTAATGTAATGTTATGTAATGTGTCTGGTTTAGTAATGTCATGTCATGTTATGTGTCTGGTTAAGTAATGGAATGTGTTGTTACCTGAAGGGGGCATAATCTATCACAATTTACAGATGATTTTTTCATCCTCTCTGTATTTGGGCTCATCTCATTGCTGTAACAAACTCAGGATGGGACGCACTGGCCAGATCTGTACAAAACGCTGCCAACTGCAGGTAGACTGTAGTACTCCAGTCCATGGGTGGGGGTGAATGGCTACGCTGTCAACCAATCACCATGGAGAGCCCCAAATAATATCCTCCAAATGGCTAAGCTACCAGCTGATCAGCACTATGAACTCCAGGTGACATCCTCCAAATGACTAAGCTTCCAGGAAAACACCAAGCAGGAATCCCAAATGACATCATCTGAATGGCGATTCTTATAGACTACCCTGCTAACACCACAAGGAATACAATACTACAGTATAAAAGTTATCAAATAAGTTAAAAAAAAAGGAGCACTGTCACACGTTTTTCAGTTGAGCATATTTTAATAAAATGCTTAAATTATGTATGTAGGCATTTCCTAAATAAAGTGGAAAACTTCTAAGGGCAAATGCGTCCAGTGTCAGTTTGGCTTGAATCTCCAAGGATTAATTGGGAGAAGTATCCACAATCATAAATAAAGCAAATATCTAGCTAACAAGCTGCATCAAAATCTTGGTTGTGGATGTTTCTTCCAATTCATTTTCCTATTGCTCAGAAGAAGTCTATAAGTACTGCAGGATGTAGCAAAGGTTCGAAGTTATTATTGCCAGAGATGCAAACTGTGTCCTCCATCTGTCTCTCACGCTCATGAAATTCTTCCTCTCTGATTTCAGATTCAAAACTATAAGGTTGTATTTCTTTATCACAGTCGTTCTCTAACTCTGCAAAGTCAGAGCTGTCCGCCATATCGCTCAGGCTAGCCAAGGTAGGTTCCCTGATATCTGTATGCTAACACAAGCTGGAGATTCAAGCAAAAGCACTGGACATGTTTAGCTTGAATCTCCAGCCTGTGTTACCCATTAGACGCACTCAAACCCACCCTAATACGTAGAGACTGGTTTATGGACGGCCACCCATCCAGGCGATCACGTCACACTCCAACGAAAATACGGTCACGGTAGCATACAGATATCACGGAACCTACCTTGGATATCACACATGCACAGGTAATGATTCACACACACGGTATCCATATGAAATGATGTAAAGTAGAGCAATATAACGGTGAGTGTTTTCACATTATGAGCAGGTCCTTCCATCACATTAGACATTGTATTTTTCTACTTCATCTCTCTGATTACTCTGATATTTTCTCCAGTGCAGCAGTCAAACTTTTTCATCATATTTTCATCACTGATTTATTCTACCAAACTAAATAAAGACTAAACTAAATTTAGTCCTAATTTAGGATTCTACTGTGATGAGTAGGGCAAACTGAGCCCACTGACACCCTCCCTCTGGTCAGTGCTGTGGCCAGTTTTGAGCTCCCTTGTGGGGCTGCTTCAAACAGTCAGCACTGGCCAGGTCTGATTTAATACCAGGCCGTTTCCCCTCTGGTATTATACTGTAGTGCACAGTCTCTCAATGAGGGTGGTACCACCCCCCAGGGGCCGTTCTGACATTGCAATGGGGCGCTGGAAGCACCATGGGTGAGAGGTCGGCGTTTGGACTATTATAGGGGGTGTTTTTACATTAAATTACATTTTATTTCATTTTTCAGTGCTGCTACTGATGATAGCACAAGCCCACTGACACCCTCCCTCTGGTCGGTGCTGTGGCCAGTTTTGAGCTCCCTTGTGGGGCTGCTTCAAACAGTCAGCACTGGCCAGGTCTGATTTAATACCAGGCCGTTTCCTCTCTGGTATTATACTGTAGTGCACAGTCTCAATGTTCAGGGTTTTTAGCCTCTGGGATGTTTTGTTTTGTACTGGGACATGACCCTCGTAGAACAGCACCACAGAGCTGTAAAAATGGAAGAGAGTTAGAGGTGTAGCAGCCACCACTTCTAAACATGACACTTACATATCTCATAACATTAAAGGTAATGTAACCTTTTTTTTTTTTTTACATTTAGACTACGTTTTCACAGTAGGTTTGCTGTTAACTTCCTTTGGATGTGCTGTATTTGTTCATTTTGTAGTTGCTAGTTTGTTCAGTTGATTAATTTTGTCTCATTGCTAAATAATGTTGCATTGGACGCTGTTCAAGTAGATAGCCTCAAGAAGGGGTGTTGGGTTGAGAACCCCTGCTGTAGTACTTTTACAGTTGGTGCAACAGTAGCACTCTGGCTCCTCTTGTGGTTGGTGTGTGTAATTGCATGGATTGAGTGTTCTGGAAGCACGACCCAAACAACACTGATTTAATGAGGTGGGGCGCATTTGTCAAAAATTGTCCTGAAATATATTTGTAATAACCATAAAAATGCCTCAAATCATGATAACAGCTTAAAAACAATGAATTTTACTCACACCTACCTCTAAGAAAAGGACAGACATAAATACCCTTTGACGTGTCATTGCTTTTACACAGGCCAGGATGAAAATTAAGTTTCTGGAGAACATGTATGTGAATATGGAGTTTGGGAAAGAGTAAGAGGAACAGTGTCAGAATGTGGAGAACATTCCTCCCTCCCTGTGGTCTCTGTCAGAGTGTGGAGAACATTCCTCCCTCCCTGTGGTCTCTGTCAGAGTGTGGAGAACATTCCTCCCTCCCTGTGGTCTCTGTCAGAGTGTGGAGAACATTCCTCCCTCCCTGCGGTCTCTGTCAGGGGAAATTATATCTGAAGTGAGCTGCACTTGCATCACTGAACAAATGCAGGACTCATTGCTGAAATACAAGTTTTCTCTGCACTCTGACTTCTCTGAATCACCTCAGTAATCTTTGAATGGTTTCTAGATGTCAGCTCATTCCTATTTAAGAGTCTGGGAATGTATACAAATAATAAAAATATATATTTTTAAAAAGAATAAAAAGAAAATTGCACTTACGATGACTGTTATCTTTTTGTTGAGAACAGCCCTTCCTGTGTCTTTAACTAGATATAGATTTGATGCTTTTAACCTGTTGAAGAACCTATGCACTTGTAAATTGCTTTGGATTAAAAGCGTGTGCGAAATGACAAAATAGTTAAAAAAATGTTTTAATGAATATATTATCCAGGAAACGTACAGGATCCCCTCGTCAAATTTAAGGTAACCATGACCAACATGAAAAAACCTGTTTTGTATCAAATTATGATTTAACCCTGTTGAAATCTCTAATAGAGTATGCACAAAAATGATCATCAAAATATGTACTCTGTTTTAGAGAAAATTAGCCAAATTCTCATCATGTCTCAAGTGTTTTTTGTTTTTTAAATGAGACATTTTAAACATACTAAAAAAATTGACCCTTAGAAGAAGATTGTCATTTACATTGAGATAAAGTGCATTAAATTTGAGAATATGTGAGTTATTATTGCACAATGTAGTTCAGTGTTTTAGAGCAGAGGCCCTCAGTGTCTCGGGTCAGTGCCTCCCCCCTCAGCACCTGCAGTAGGTCCCAGCTGCAGCAGTGCAGTCTCGGTGCAGTCTGACTGAGGGAGGTTTTTGTACGGCTCTGTATCACTGTGTGAACACATCTTTACTGTTGGGGTAGTGAAAACTCTGACAATAATAATCTCCTGCATCTTCAGCCTGGACTCCAGTGATTTTCAGTGTAAACTGAGTCCCAGATCCACTCCCACTGAAACGATCAGGAATCCCAGACACGCGTGTTGTGGCACGATAAATCAGAATTTTAGGAGCCTGACCAGGTTTCTGCAGGTACCAGTAGATGTAGTGGCGATTGGAGCTGCTGTAAACACTCTGACTGACTGTACAGCTGATAGAGACAGTGTCTCCCTGCTGAACAACCTGAGCTAATGGAGACTGAGTCACTACTATATCTGCCATTGATTCTGAAAAGGAAAACAAGGAAATGGATATCAATAGACAATAATATTATCAAACAAGGTGCAATATTCTGGTAAATTTGACAAGAATTTAACTGCTGTTAAAACAGTTGTGTTTTCAAAAGTCAACAAAGAAAAACTGGAATGTAACTAAAATAAAAAATGGATCAATTCATTCTCACCATGTACAAAGAGTCCCAACATCACCAGCAGGAGAAAGACTGACATCATCATAATGCTGCCTGTGTCAGTGTCTGTGAAAGGACTGGACAGTCACTGATCAGTACTGGGGGTCTTAAAGTGTGTGGAGCAGTGAGGCAGGACAGGTATGCAAAGCCCCTTCCTCTATACAAATCCTGTCACACACAGTTAGAGGAGCTCTGATGTGTGAACAGCAGTGTGTCTATAGAGGGCTGGGACATGTGCACTGTTCACTGCTATTTTGACCTATTGTGATGCAGGGACTGGATGCTCCACCCAGCTGTGCTCTCTTTTCTCTCTCTTGTGACCTGTGACCTCTCCCAGTTCCCCGTGTCTGCAGGACCATGGACAGCAGACGCAGGCCAGAGTGGAGCAGGATGAACAGCATCCTGTAATTACAGCAGTTATTCAGTGATTGGGAGCAGGATGAAAAGCATCCTGTAATTACAGCAGTTATTCAGTGATTGGGAGCAGGATTAACAGCATCCTGTAATTACAGCAGTTATTCAGTGATTGGGAGCAGGGTGAACAGCATCCTGTAATTACACCTGGGAGCAGCCCAGACAGAGCTCTGTGATTACACCAGTTACTCAACACCTGGGAGCAGCTGTCCTCCAGGAGTGACTCCAGCAGCACTTAGAGGCTCCCCACCGCCAGATAAAAGGGCCACTGCCCACAGCCTGGGGACCTCAATGTGGGACTATTCCTTATTTTACTCATTCATATTTTATTAAACATTATTTTATCTTTAATATCAAAGATAACGATGTTGAATGAATACAGGATAGAGTCTCCATTTTAAATGAATGAAAGA
Organism: Conger conger; assembly: GCF_963514075.1. NCBI lineage: Eukaryota > Metazoa > Chordata > Actinopteri > Anguilliformes > Congridae > Conger > Conger conger. The sequence goes on from NC_083775.1 coordinate 31,781,119, forward strand.
GTGAGTATCTTTGATTTAACAATTGGAAAACTGGACTGACTGTAGAAAGAAACACTGTTTTGTTTGTCTTATTGCTATGTTATTACATCAAGGAAAACAGTCGCTTTGAACAAACTTAAAAAATCCAATGTATTCTCTTTCCACTTTTGCTCCAGTTTGGAATGAAGGCCTACATCATGTGATGTATTGGATTATACTGCAAATCACATGGCATGCGTATTTCAGCACAGATGATACAATCATTGTATGATATATCCAAGGAAATCCTCAGTGGAATTATAATGTCAATACGGACAACGGTCTTCTCAGACGTTTAAAAACCAGCCCAGCATTTTTCCCCATATGCTGCTGTTTGGGGTTGTAAGCCAGTCATAAGTAACATTTGGTTAGCGCTGGTCAGCTTGCTGATTTCCCCCTCCCGGAGCATGCATTGTTAGCCCCCACCTTTTGGCACACATGCCTGTAGGGGAGAGCTAGAGGAGGATTCCTGGAGCCCCCCTTCTCTCACATTCCTTCAGGGTTAGAGCACAGGAATACTGGAGATGGCATAAAGATGTTTCATGATAATCCCAGGTCAGAATATAGTAATGTTTGGTGTTATTCTGATTGGTTCAGTGCGACTGGTGTAATGGTCTAGTTTTTGAAACAGTCTACCTTTGATATCCTAACCATTCAGGAGCCGAGGGGAAACTGGGCAAAAGCTGTCTCTGTAGAAGCCATGTGTTTTAGCCCCCTGACCACTGCCTGGTGGGGGTTGGCGGTAAATTACAGATGGGTAACTTTTAGGGTCAAGAACTAAGGCCTGGATTTCAGAGATAAGGAGAAGAAACCAAGCAATCTGGGGTTGTGTCTCCTTCCCTTTCATTCACCCAAATCAGGTTTATCCAAAAGGTATATCACCATGAGAGGCACAAACACATATTTACAGCATAATGCAGTTATCATGAAAACTCCCAATTACAGCATTCATAGATATGATGGGGCGGCCTGTAGCGTAGTGGTTAAGATCAGGAAGGGCTGCTATTTGTGAGGAGCCTGAGGGATGTGTCAAACTGTTTAGACGACCTTTTGGGGAGTTTTGGGCAAAGATAAGTGAAAGAGGTATGAGTGGTCCAAGGGCAGTGGGGTCATGGGAAAAGAATCCTCCAGAACATTGGTGACCTCCCTGTGACCCCATACCTGGTCACTTCCAAGGGGGAAGACTCCAGACAATGCCACAGTGCCCTCATTTGGGCACTGCTGCCATTACACCGGTGACTACTCTCCGAGATTAAATATTCAAAACTGCTATTAAGATAGTAAATAGACCCGGTAAAACCTTGAAAACATTGCCCATGTGATCCTTGTATTATTGCATTAAGTCTTATGTAATGGTAACAGGAATTGCAATGTAAAATTGACAATCAGGAGGGAAGTTTCATGATAACTGCAACATAATAAAACATAAGGGTAATCTATTTGGTATGGACGTGATCTGGTAAAATCAAGGAATCAGATGAGATACATTTCATACCAAATCAACCATAGTTTAATCAACCATAGTTTCAGTAACTCAAGGGAAAACCCACACGTCCTCTCTGGGAATCATCTCATTTTCCCTACTTAACAACCCCCAAGGGTGGGGGTCTAAATTCCAGATTTGACCACCCCACCAGGTTGATTTATGGCACTGCCGCCTGGTTCCAAACGTATGATTTGGCATAAAAGCAAGGGAGACAGACCAATCGACTTCCCACACAACATGTCTTGGGTACGTATGTATGTATGTATCGCAGCGGAAGATCGTATTCGACTTCCCACACGGCATATTCTATACTCTTTGTTTGTGTGTAGCCAACGCAGGCTAGGGATGATGATTTACTCTAACTCTAACTCTATTCTTAATTTGTGTATCTGTAATTGACTATTGGAATTCTAAAGTAAATAACCTACCTATCTGCGAATAAACTATTTTGTTTGTAACTTGCGTGATCTCCATGACTCTCATTCATCTTGTACCTCTTCAGCCTAAATTACAACGGAATACTCAGGTGGAAATGGTGGCTCAAGACCGACTGATCAGCGGCTTGGTACATTCGGGGTAGTTCTAAACTGAGAGGCCGTCAAGTTCGGCCCATTAAAGGATTGGTGGTGCATGGCTCTTGTAATTTGGTGCAAAGGGAACCCATGGGCGTTACGACGCTGGTTCCTGTCAAATTAGCTCTACGGAGCCCATTTAATGTACGCCGACCTGGGCTGGCAACTATCATGTCAGTGTAGTGCATGTATTGTGTTGGCTAGACCCTCAGCCTCTGAGTTCTCCGCCGAACTGAGATTTCAGCAATAAATGCTAATCGTGGGAGCATATATTGAGTAATGGTGGTGCAGGTAAGAGTCAAGTGTAATCACTCCCGAGGTTTGCGTATGTTTCAAACCCAAATTTTTAAATTCTAATCTTAAATGGAGTCAGATAAACGAGTAAAACTATAGTAGCCACTAAGCTTGCAATATGGCCCTGTTTGAGAATGGAGAATATTAAGAATGGTACTGATCCGTTTCAGGCCAGCTGTAAGCGGGATATGGGGCAGGTCAATCCATATCCGACCCGTGGCAAAGGACCCAGTATATTCTTAAACGTAATTGTGCTCTGTTCATGTACGGAGGATCATAATAACAATACTAATGATCTCCCAGCAACACCAGAAGGACAAGCACGCAAAACCCTTCGGCCCTCGCTAAATTCCGTCATTGGGTTATGCGATTTTACAGTGTACACATCATGTTTGAAGGCCTACATCATGAATGAAAACTGTTATTTCAGATGTGATCTTCAATGCAAACAATTATCTCTCCTTCCTGAATCGTGCATAAAATCATACATCCTCCACATAGCGTGTGCTGTTATCACTTCTTTACTGCAGTGCACAAACTGAGCAGCACAGCCACTGTGCTGGAGGCCTGTGCATCTTGTGCAGTTGACACAGGCAGGAAGCAGGCAGCCTGCAGATGAGTCTCTCTGGCAGGATGAGACAGGAGCAGCTGAGCCCACTGAAAGCCTCCCTTTCTGATCAGCACTATGGCCACTTACACACTGGCCTGTGGAGCTGCTGGTCACAGTCAGCAGCAGCACCGTCAGGATTCAACACCAGATGGTAACTTCCACTTTCATATCAGTGTTAGTACCTCAGGAGAAACAGTGGTACTGCTCAAAGCACAATTCAAAATGAAGTTCAAGTGGCCATTGACTCAAGACTGCTTTTTTAACTTTTTTGACTAATTAAAAATGAATAATTATCACTGTGGCTGTCCATGCTGCTGAATGTCTCTGGGGTGCGGCAAAAGCAGGAATCCATGATCACGTCCAAACAGGAGGTGAAGCGCTCATCTGCTCATCTCCCAATACGACCCCTGTCACAATCACGTCATTTACAATTTATTGTGGATCTAGGAGCATTTTACACAAAATATGAGGTTAGATATGTTTAGTATGAATGATTCAGCTTTCAGAATACGATCGTGACGGTCGTTTCAAAATTCTCCAGTAGGGGACTTACGAACACTACACAGTGGGTCGGATCAGCTATCTGTACAGACAGTTAATCAGACTCAATCACTGTGGTGGACTTTCGGTGGCGGGACCAAACTGGAAATCGGCAGTAAGTTGCTACACAATAAGACTTTTCAAGATTTTCTGCAAAAATAGTTGGAGATTCGATCAGTTGTTATACATTAATTTCGCTGAAAGTTTTTGCGAATTGCTAGCACTGTATATTTAACATTATCTTATTTCACCGAGTCAGTCGTGAAACTAGACAGAAAAAATGAATTAATTTGAAAAGCTCAAGAGAGTAGGATACATTGGTGTAGGATATGCCTACATAAAAAGCTTCGGGTATGCCTTTACACATTATAAATGGTTGACTTAAAATCTGCGTGAAGTCAGAATGAAAAAGGCTTAGGACGGCAGTGTCTCTTGAGCGAGAGGTTTTTGTACGGCTGGTGAATGAGTCTGTATCACTGTGGTACACTTTCGGTGGCGGAACGAAACTGTCAGTTGGACGTAAGTAATTTCTATTTCAGATCTATCCATATCGGTGTTTGTGCTTTCTTTTCTAATATATTGTCATTTTACGACGTTAGATTTCGTTCATAAAATTTTTTTATAATTCTCGCGATGATTAAATAACAGGAATCCTTGTAAGATTAGCCATTGATTTAAAATTATTTATTTGCCCACAGAAACGCTCTGTAGAAAAGAGTACATTTGCGTATGATGCATAAAATCAAAGAAAATGTTACACATTTTTACAAGTAAATTTACTCGTTTGAAAAGCGGCGTGAAGTTGCACTTGAACAGGCATAGGGCGGCAGTGTCTTTAGAGCCAGAGGTTTTTGTACGGCTGGCGAATGAGTGTTCACTCGGGTTCACTTTCGGTGGCGGAACAAAACTGTGAATTGGAAGTAGCCTAAATCATCTCTCTTTCAGATAGGCTTCGTCCACATCGATATTTTTACTGTAATTTTTAAAATATACTGCAAGTTTCCGACGTTAGATGTTGGTTTCATTATTTTAATAAGCTTGGCAATTTAAACTAGCCCACTAGCTATCGCATTGATATTTAGAATACAGTCCTGAATGAACTTTATTCCGTGCAGTACTAAATAAATAGCATTGGTTCATTCGATGGAATCAAAGCGGCTCTGTAGCAGTTTGAAGTGCAGCCAGATGTTATTTGTGTCACATGAAATGAAATTATAGAAAGTCATGATATAGCCTATCAATCTTAACCGGACTATTTTGAATTCTAAAACTTAAAATGCCGAAGTCAAAGAGTCCTTTATTTTACATACTTGAATAAAATAGGACCGTACTTGGCAGCCTTCATGTTATGGTTGTTTTGCTGATTAAATTCGATCGTTTTATGATATTTGACTTTATTTTTGATAATGTTATAATTATAATATATGACCGTATTATTGGATGAATAACATGTCTATTACATGACACATTTCTGTTCTGTAGTCCCAGGCTCGTGTCATAACGTTCCGTAGCTATTCGACACCATTGGGTTGAATCATAAAAAACGAGAAATGTCACCGTACTGAACATTGTTGCTGAATTAGTCAATCATTTGAAGCCATTTTTTATTGTATTATTGTCGTATTTAGCGCGTATTTATTTTGTAAATGAGACGGACCACAAATGAACATTATTCTGTAGGTTATCAACTAACATATAATTATCAAATCATAAAGTATAATTATAAGGACATAGCAATAAAATATCGGACAGAGATTTGCGCCACTTTTGAGGTGCAAAAGTGGAGCAAAATACAACTGTAACTACTAAGAAACAGTTTGTAAAGTGCAGTCACAGGTTCTGGGAATAATGGAATCCAAGTACATAGAACCTTAAAACATGCCAATGTGCTTTATGCTGTACAAGATGAAGCAAATCAGGCTAAATGATCTTCAGCCACTGCCTATGAGTAACACCTGACATTCTCTGTGTCTCAGTCATCTCTCATTGTAAGGACAGAATGATTGACACATGGGGGTGTGTCCACTCTCTGACCTCATGTCTCTCTGTGTCTCCCAGGTGACACAGTTCCCACCCTCACAGTCCTGCCCCCCTCCAGTGTGGAGCTGAAGCAGGGAAAGGCCACACTGGTGTGTCTGGCCAACAAGGGCTTCCCCTCAGACTGGACTCTGCGCTGGAAAGTGGACGGTACCAGTAGGAGCTCGGGCGTGGCCGGGAGTGTGGGGGTCCTGGGGAAGGACGGCCTGTACAGCTGGAGCAGCTCCCTGACTCTCAGTGAGAACGACTGGGTGAAGGCAGGGTCACTGACCTGTGAGGCCACAAAGGGCTCCCTGTCTGCCCCCCCTCAGACACTGAGGAGAGCCCACTGTTCTTAGTAGGCCGGGTGGAGGCCCAGCTCACACACTCTGGTCACACTGTTTTTACCCTGTTCTGCCCTCAGCCTCTCTGCTCCTTACTGCTGTCACACTGAGCTGAGCCTGTGTGTGAATCCTTCCCCCAGCCTGAGCTTTCAGTGCTAATATCTGACATGTGCTCTGCTTGTGCTCTTCAACAAATATGCATTCTTATTTGTGTTTGTGTGGTTTTGAGAATAGCTGTTAGATCAATATCATTGACATAATAAAGACTCTTTGAAGAACTACTGTGTCTCTGGCTGTTATTTTTTTAAAGACATTCGTGCTTCTGATGATCCTGTGGTTTTTGGGCTGCCGTTTCTTTGATTAAATCATAATTATATTCTTGCCACTAGAAATACTTTTGCAAAACACACACACATTTACAAGTGATGATAATGATAGATAGCTTTAAGTAAATTGTCAAAGAATAGAAGAATAGATTTATTCATATAATTCACAATTGCCTGATCTGTAGAGTGTTGCTGACAAAAGTCTCCAGACAAACCACACAGAAATGCAACCTGAGTATGATAATTACTTTTATTGATTTGTCCAAATAAAATTACTCTTGAACCTAATCTATAGAAATGCAATTTGGCAAAGAATATGGGGCAGCTATGTACTTATAACCTTGATTTTTATATTATTTATGCATAACTTGATGCATTGTTTAAATGTTATTGGGTTTTTACTGGTCGTAGTGGACTCCACGAGATGGAGGTGATAAGAGACTGTGTGTGAAGGAACTGATCTGGAATCAGTTTATAGTGCTCTCACACAGACACTAGATGGAGGTGATAAGAGACTGTGTGTGAAAGAACTGATCTGGAATCAGTTGAGGAGGGGCAGTCCCAGCTCTGGAGGCCTGCTGAGAGGAGCAGTGATGTGTGCAGCGTGCTCAGAGCAGTTCTGTACAGCAGGATGTGTGCTCAGCTCACACTAACCCCCTGGGGACGGCCCAGACACCTGGCCACAGTGCTGCTCTATTCTGAGATTGAGTCAGTCCCACTGAGGGACAGCAGAACCAGCCTGCCCCACCTGCACATGCAAATCTGAGTTTCACCCCCACAGCCCAAAATACCCACCACTGAGAGCTGTTTGAACATGAGAGGGTGGAGGGGTCATTTCTGTAGTGAGGTGAGAAAGGGAGGGGGCTGTACCTCACACCTGCTGTAGCATCAGTCTCAGATTAGAGATTTCATGTCTGGAGGTTTGGTTTTGTTCATTCTCTTTCTTCTGATACATCAATGTCAGCAAAGAGGGCATTCATTGTGCAAGCAGAGAGGTGTAATAGAGAGGAGAGGTGATCAAGAGGCACATCTAAAGTAAAGATGTCAGTGAATAACACTGTACATGAATAGTCTTTATGTCCACATGAAAGCACATAGAGATGCAGTAGAGATAAGCATTATGGAAGTGCAAGTTCTAAAGAGTCTTGAGACTGAAATGGGCTGCTGGGTAGATCACTCAGTAAAATCTCCACTTGCAGTAAGTGAGTGAGCAGCATGGTCTCAGGCTGACTGTGACTGGCAGTCCTGCAGGGTCGGTCCATGTTGGCTTTGTGTCGCCCAAGGGGGTTATGGGAGGGATTCAGTCAGCAGGGATAGCAGTGTTCATTGCTGGAGCGCCCCCTGTTGGCCGTCTGGGTGCCTGTGGCGTGCTCTCTGCCCCTGTTGTGTGCATGTGCAGCTTGTGCCTGCAGTGTGAACAGAAGTGTCTGGCTGATGTTGGGTGTTACTTTTGGAAGAGAATGCAGTCTTCTGCTGGCAGTATTGACCATGCTTGGACCTAGTTCACAAACTGGGCATTCCGACTTTGGTGGGATTGGAGATGAAAACAATGAATGACAAGAGAACAGATTTGCACCAATGCCTTCAACACTTCAACATGGTGACATATCCCAGTGTGGGTGCATTACTTATTCATTTTAATCCTGTGTGAATAAGAGATGTCTGTTGGTTTACATATCCCCTTTTAGAAATTCAAGGTACACAATACAACATTTGTTCACTGAATTGAAACATTCTGTACTGGTAATATCAATCACTGAATCATGCCTGAAACACAATGGTTGCATGTGCACGTTCCTTGAGTTATAAAAAATCCTCTTAGTTAATAGTATTTGATATTCTCATGCTGAACATTCTTATGTTCATGCTGGTTTGTGCAAAGTAATCTGAAAAATTGGGTACATAATCATATTATTTGATACTTTTATGCTTGTTTAACACGTCAGAAAAATGCTTTGTATTCCCTGGAGTCTGTGACACAGTCATGCCATGACCATTTTTACAAAAATGATGATCAGGTCTATGTAAGAATTCACACCACAGTAAAATCTGATTCTGCGATTCAGTTCAGCAAAGCTGCGTGTCACTTGCATAGCATCTGAACAGAAACAGCTTTAATGATATGAATGCTGATGTGTGTATTGAACTCAAACCCGCTGATATTTCAAGTCATCTACTGGAAACCTAAGCACCCAGGTGATAATTATTGTGATGTCTGTGATGTTGTGGTCCAGGAGTGTGTGTGATACACTGTGTGATGTCTGTGATGTTGTGGTACAGGAGTGTGTGTGATACACTGTGTGATGTCTGTGATGTTGTGGTACAGGAGGGTGTGTGATACACTGTGTGATGTCTGTGATGTTGTGGTACAGGAGGGTGTGTGATACACTGTGTGATGTCTGTGATGTTGTGGTACAGGAGTGTGTGTGATACACTGTGTGATGTCTGTGATGTTGTGGTACAGGAGTGTGTGTGATACACTGTGTGATGTCTGTGATGTTGTGGTACAGGAGTGTGTGTGATACACTGTGTGATGTCTGTGATGTTGTGGTACAGGAGTGTGTGTGATACACTGTGTGATGTCTGTGATGTTGTGGTACAGGAGTGTGTGTGGTACACTGTGTGATGTCTGTGATGTTGTGGTACAGGAGTGTGTGTGGTTCAGCAGCAGCTCTGCTATGGGTTCTGTATGTGACACAGAGCAGCTCCTCTTCAGCACAGAGAGGTGTGTGTTCAGGGCTGCAGCTCATTGTCGCCCCCTACAGCCCTGCTGGCAGTATTGGTGTCAGAGATCAGTGCCTCCCCCCTCAGCACCTGCAGTAGGTCCCAGCTGCAGCAGTGCAGTCTCTGTGCGGTCTGACTGAGGGAGGTTTTTGTACGGCTCTGTATCACTGTGTGAACACACCACCACTGTGGAAACTCTGACAGTAATAATCTCCTGCATCTTCAGCCTGGACTCCAGTGATTTTCAGTGTAAACTGAGTCCCAGATCCACTCCCACTGAAACGATCAGGAATCCCAGACTCGCGTTTTGTGGCATACTTAATCAGAAGTTTAGGAGCCTGACCAGGTTTCTGCAGGTACCAGTGGAGCCAGTGGTCACCATCAGAATCAAGGTTTACACTCTGACTGGCTGTACAGCGTATAGAAACAGAGTCTCCCTGCTGAACAGCCTGAGCTGATGGAGACTGAGTCATTACTATATCTGCCATTGATTCTAAAAAAGGAAACAAATAAATGGATGTCAATGCACATTAATATTATTAAACACTGTGTAATGTTCTGGGAAAGAAAAAAAGAAAATAATGGCACAATTCTAAAATTTAAATCTAAAATATAACCAAAAATCCCAAGTTTAAATGTTTCAACATTGCTCACCCTGTACAAGGACTCCCAGCATCACCAGGAGTAGAAAGACTGACATCGTCATAATGCTGCCTGTTTCAGTGTCTGTGAAAGGACTGGACAGTCACTGATCAGTACTAGGGGTCTTAAAGTGTGTGGAGCAGTGAGGCAGGACAGGTATGCAAAGCCCCTTCCTCTATACAAATCCTGTCTGTCACACACAGTTAGAGGAGCTCTGATGTGTGAACAGCAGTGGGTCTATAGATTCAAAGTTAATTTTCTGTACTCACTGAATTTTTTCAGAAATTGTATTGCACTTATAAAGATATGTCATTCAACCTGGTTGATTGCATATGGGCTAAGATATGTGCCTAAACGTATGTCGAATAAATAATTGTGTTGTTTGTTCTAATGGAGGTTTCAGTTTCAGAAATGAGAAAGTCAATGATATCACACATGCACAGGTAATAATTCAGGATAATAACACAGGATATCATTGTGAAATAATGTGAAGTAGAGCAATGAAACAATGATTGTTCATGTCACCATGAGCAGGTCTTTCCATCACATTAGACACTGTAGTTTTCAGATGATGAGAATGAGAAGCCTTGTGTTAACAGAGGGAATACTGGCATCACTGTGGAAGGACACTTTCTCCTCTCTACACTCTACTATTTTCTCCAGTCCAGCTTAGGAACCTTTTCCATCATATTTTCATGAGTGATTTATTATGTTTGATCATATTTACCAAGAAATGTCATTTCTGCAATGTCCTCCATCACTTGGTGAGAGCACTGAAAAGCTGCTTCTCCCATAAAGCACATTCTCCCAGCAACCCCTTCTTTACCCACACTGCAGGTCACTCACTCAGATGCAGTGCCATTGTGATGGAGGGCGGTACATGCTGTCCAGCTAATACAGGCAGCCTGCAGACAGACTGCAGATGAGAAAGGGTCTTGTGTGATAAGACAGGGCAAACTGAGCTGATTGACACCCTCCCACTGATTGGTTCTGTGGCCAATTCTGCACTCCCTTGGGGGGCTGCTTCAAACAGTCAGCACTGGCCTGGTCTGAGTTTAACACCAGACTGTAGCTTCCTCTCTCTGATGATGCTGTAGGGCTTTTACATCAGGAGCAACAGTAGCACTCTGTCTCCCTCCGGTGGTTGGAGAGTGTAATGTCAGCTCGTGTGGTGTATTGAGAAAGAGCTCTGGAAGGAGAACCCATAGTGGTTCCTCTGCAGTCAAACAGCACTGAATTCTGGAATGTTCAGGAGGAAGCACAGACTTGATCCAGCATTATGTATTCAAAAGTGTACTGAAATTAGTCTTCAAGAACTATGAAAGTGCCCCCTAAATCATGACTCCAACAAAGAACAAAGAAATATCTACAAAGAAATATCTTTTGGTGTATCAGTGTTTTTCCATGAACGAGGGTGAAAGTGAGGTTAGTGGAGCTCATGGAGCTGAATGTGAGTTTGGGAGAGAGCAGGAAGAACACTGTTGGGGTGGGAGAGCGTTCCTCCCTCCCTGTGTTCTATATCAGTGGAGATCAGAGCTGGCCTCAGCTGCACTTACGCTGATACACATGACTCATTGCTGAACTGAGACACTTCTCTGCAACCAGTAAGCAACGTGCCCCCCCACCCCCCAAATCTCAGGTCCTGAACTCTGATGACCTTTCTGAACGATCTCTCTAATATCTCAAAGAGGTTTTATCTCATCGATTCTTTGCATTCATTCCAAACATGCTGTGCAATTACAGGGAATGGAGTAACCCAGAATGCCTCAGGATCTCTTCATCAATATTACTGTATCATTGATCAACTAACAAAATTATGATTTAGCCCTGGCCAAACCTCTAATATGTGCAAACATTCCATTCAGCATATTTCACGTGTGTAGAGTCTAAGACTCTGCTACGGTGACTGTCAGTGATATCACATGGACACTGGGAATGATTCAACCCCAGTTTATCCATGTGAAATGAAAGAGAATTCAAACTCAATGGCCACAATTAGCGGGTCCATTAGACACTGTAGTTTTCAGATGACTAGAATGAGAAGCCTTGTGTTAACACAGGGAATACTGGCCTAATTTCTACTTCAACTATGATTACTGTGATAAATTCTCCAGTGCAGCAGTGAAACCTTTGCATCATATTTCCATCACTGATTTTTCTGTTGTCCTAATTTTGTTTGGTACATGACAGTTACAGACCCATGTAATGTTCATCATATCCTCCATAACTGTGAGAGCACAGAGAAGCTGCATCTCCATAAAGCTCATGTTCCCTGCAGCCTCTTCTTCTCACACACTGCAGTTCACTCACTCAGATGTACAGCCATTGTGATGGAGGACTGTACATCCTGTTCAGCTAATACAGGCAGACTGCAGACAGACTGCAGAGGAGAGGCTCTTGTGTGATGAGGCAGGGCAAACTGAGCCCACTGACACCCTCCCTCTGGTCGGAGCTGTGGCCAGTTTTGAGCTCCATTGTGGGGCTGCTTCACAATTTTTGTGTTTTCTTTAGTCTGCATCTCATAAAGTGGTGATAGAGTCCTCCTTCCTTAATGTACTCTGAACCAAATTTCTCCTCATGTCATGTTTTTTCAATGAGAAGTTTTAAACAAACTAAGAAAATGGATAGTAAGAGGAAGATGTTGATGTACTGACATTAACATTGAGAGAAAGTGCATTACATTTGATTCAATAAAAATGAGAGTCCTTATTGCACAACAAAACTCAATGTTTTAGAGCAGAGCCGCATCGTGTTACAGATCAGTGCTCCCCCCTCAGCACCTGCAGTAGGTCCCAGCTGCAGCAGTGCAGTCTCTGTGCAGTCTGACTGAGGGAGGTTTTTGTACGGCTCTGTATCACTGTGTGAACACAGCTTTACTGCTGATCTCATGTACACTCTGACAGTAATAATGTCCTGCATCTTCAGCCTGGACTCCCGTGATTTTCAGTGTAAACTGAGTCCCAGATCCACTCCCACTGAAACGATCAGGAATCCCAGACTCTCGTGTTGTAGCAAACTTAATCAGAAGTTTAGGAGCCTGACCAGGTTTCTGCAGGTACCAGCCGAGAGCAGAATCACCGTCGGAATAAACGTAAACACTCTGACTGACTGTACAGCTGATAGAGACAGTGCCTCCCTGCTGAACAGCCTGAGCTGATGGAGACTGAGTCACAACTATATCTGCCATTGAATCTGAAAAGAAAAATTAAGTAATGTAGTTCAATGCACATTAATATTGACAAACCCCATGTAATATTCTGATATGTTTGAATAGACGATAATAGCACTGTTGTGAAAAGAGAGAAGTCGGCATATGAAATCTTAAATATAACCAAAATCCCAAGTTAAAATGTTTCAATCTTGCTCACCCTGTACAACAAGTCCCAGAATCACCAGCAGTAGAAGGACTGACATCATCATAATGCTACCTGTGTCAGTGTCTGTGAAAGGACTGGACAGTCACTGATCAGTAGTGGGGGTCTTAAAGTGTGTGGAGCAGTGAGGCAGGACAGGTATGCAAAGCCCCTTCCTCTATTCAAATCCTGTCACACACATTTAGAGGAGCTCTGATGTGTGAACAGCTGTGGGTCTATAGAGGGCTGGGACATGTGCACTGTTCACTGCTATTTTTAATCTGTCAAACATTCAAATGTCAAAATACCGGTTTCTGACATTGAGCTGTGTACATGTATACGGGCGAATACATGTTCAGGGTGAAGAAGGACTGAAGTGGTAAGATTGTGTAAAATATGATTTGAGAAAATGTACATGTTTTCTATTCTGATGGCAGTTTCTATGGGAGTTCAAAAAGTCAAGGACCTCATTGAGGCACATGGAAATGTTCAGTTACAGCATATCCATATACATTTAATGCACAGTCTGACTGAGGGAATGCTGGGCTCACTGTCGAAGGTCATTTTCTACTTCATCTCTCTGATAACTGCGATTTTCTCCAGTCCAGCTTTGGAACTTTTTCCATGATATGTTCATCAGTGATTTTTTTCTGTTGTCCTATTTTAGTATGTTTGATCATATTTAACAACAAATGTCATTTCTGCAATGCCCTCCATCACTTGAGAGCACTGAAAAGCTGCTTCTCCCATTCTGCACATTCTCCCAGCAACCTCTTCTTTTCCCACACTGCAGTTCAGTTACTGAGTTTAACACCAGACTGTAGTTTCCTCCCTCTGATTATACTGTAGTGCTTTTACATCAGGAGCAACAGTACCACTCTGTCTCCCTCTGGTGGTTGGGGATTGTAATGGCAGCTTGTGTGATGTATGGAGAGAGAGCTCTGGAAGCAGAACCCAAAAAGGTTCCTCTACAGCCAAACAACACTGAATTCTAGAGGATTTGGGATTTGGGAGGAAACACAAGCTATATACATTACTTATTAAAATTTGCCCGAAATTGAACTGGAACTAGTCTTCAATAACCATGCAAATGCCCCCTAAAACATGACAAATTTTTTTTTTTCCGCACCCCTATTTCTATGAAAAAGAAAGGGAGAAGTAGACATTTGCGTTTAACACAACCAAGGTTGAATGTGACGTTTCTGAATTTACTGTAAGGGGGAACATTACTCCCTCCCTGTGGACTAAATCATATCTGGTCTCAGCTGCACTTAAGGCGGTAAACAAGTCTAATATTCACTGCTGAGTTGCAACATTTCTCTACATCCAGGAACCAGTGGGCCAGAAAAAAGGGCGACTGCCCAGAGACTTCTGCCCAGTACCTTGCTTGTCTACTTGAATTTGTTATTCTAAAAAGTGTTCAGGATGTTTGTCTACTGTATCTGAAATGCTTGCGGCCAAAAGGTGGAGGAAGAGCACAGTAGGAGACATGTATTATTTTTATTATTATTATTATTTTTATTATATACTTTATTTATCCTCAATATTGTCATAGGTCAAGACATTAAAATGAAAAGAAAGTTATGTTTTGTGGTATGGCTCTGTTCTGGAAGTCCTCCTGGTGTCACGTTTCATGTTTGTCATGTCATGTTTTATGTTTAGTCATTGTCTTAGTTACGTTATTGTCATGTCACATATTATGTTAGTCTAGCCTCGCCATGTTTTTATGTTTTATTTCTTCTTGTGTTTCATTGTCATGTCATGTTATGTTTCATGTTTACTTCTTGTTACCATTTATTTCTTAGTCTTGCCATGTTGTGTTATATAGTTTATTGTCATTGTTTTGCAAATGTTATGTCACAATTTATGTTCCATGTTATGTTGTACTGTTCATTGATTTAGCATACACTTTTTCATGTCTTTCTGCAAACCTTGCATTCCTGCTTTCTCTCCCTTTCTGTCACTCACACCCTAATTGTTTCAATTTCCCTTGTCTATTTGTCTAATACTAACATACTAATCATGTGTTCATGTTACCTTACGTTTCTTGTGCATGTCATTTACTAATTTACTAATGCTAGGGCAGGATAGGTTTATTACTAACGATTACTAATTACCTTGTTAACTTGTCAATCCTCCACATGATTTCCATTCTCTTGCTGCTCTCAAGCTAATTGTCTATACCTGTCTACACCTGCATAAAAGCTCAGTTTCATGTCATGTCTGTGTGAAATTATTGCCTCCTGTTCATCAGTGCATGCTTTTGAGTGGTTATACCAAGCCATTGTCTAGCTGTTATGAGCCAAGCCTGTTATTGACCATTGTTTATTGATTTCTGTTTTGTTGATCATCGCCTTCCTGTACCATGTCTTTGCCTGCTGTTTTTGTACTTTTGCCCCGCGGAGCAGACTTCGGTCTTGACTCTTGCATCGTCATTGACCCTGAGCCTGCCTACTGCCCGCCTGTACTTCTGCCCTGCTGACCGCTTTCCTGGCTACCGGACTTCCTGCATGGTATACCTCGGTACTGCGCTTTGGTTTTCTGGCTGGATATTTACGTGTATGAACATTGCTGGTTTTTGACTACGCTCCCTGGATATTCCCCAAATAAAGCCCTGACGGGACTTTACTACACTACGGTTTCTGAGTCGTGCATTTTGGGTCCAAACCCCCCACGAACCCTTCTCACCTGGCCCTCCATACAAGCAGGGATGGATCAGACCGCAAGGAGGCAGCAGACAGCCCCCAGAGGGGGACACACAGAACAGATCCGGCAGCACAGGACGCAATGATGTGTATGGGTTTGGTTGATCGTTGCATGTGGGAGGTAACCAAAGTACCTGGAGGTTTCCGGGGCATTCTTGTTGTGAGGTGACAGTGCTATTCACTGGACCACCGTGCTGCCCATATGTGAAAGTGTAAGCCAGTCATAAGTAACATTTTGTCTCATGCGCTGGTCAACTTGAGCATGCATTGTTAGCCCCCACCTTTTGGCACACATGCCTGTGGGGGAGAGCTAGGGAAGGATTCTTAGAGGTGCCTTCTTGGGCCCTGTGGGCCCCCCTTTTCTGACATTCCTGACAGGTTGGAGCACAGGAATATTGGAGATGGCATAGAGATGTTTCATGATAATTCCAGGTCAGAATATAGTAATGTTTGGTGTGTAAGACTGGAAATCTGGCATTATCACTCAGGGCTGGTCAGCTTGCTGGCTTCCTCTGGTATTGTGGAATATGTGGCTGTAAAGTAATTTAATAATAACAACTCAGGAGCATGCACCATTAACCCCACTATCTCCACACCCATACGGGCAGGAGCCTGTGGGGGAAGACTCAGGCCTCCAGCTGTAAAACTCGTTACGACGGGGCAACATCCTTTACGGCACGGGAAGGTTTCAGAGGGCACGGCCTGTTAGGCCCTGACCTTCTCCTGAACCTCCCTCTTTTACTCAGTCACTAAATGATGTGTACAGCATTGGATGTTTCATGACAAAGTCAGTTTAGATAATATTCATGTTTGGTATTATTCTGATTGTTTCAGTGCGACTGGTGCAATGGTTTTATTTCTGAAACAGCAAACCCTGTACATCATAACCAACCAGGAGAAGCTGTGTGGAGCTCTGCCCCAGTGAAAGCCATGTGCCTCAACCCCCCTGTGCTTCCTGGGGAGGCGTGGCTTCAAATTACAGATGGGTGACCCATTTTTTAGGGTTAACATCAAAGGCCAGATTTTGGATTTAAGGATAGCAAACTAAGCAATCTGGGAGAATGCAATCAGCCTCCCGTGCACTCCGTGCACGTAATTTCTACGTACAGGGTGTCTGTAGCCAGACTCCTGTATGTAGCTTTTATTACCAGGTATGACTTTTAAGACTCCGTAATTTGGTTTCCATTGTAATGTTTTTTATTTGAAACTAGTGTGTAATTACGTATGTAACCAGCCTGGTAAAATAAAATTGTTAAAACTTGATCTGTTTGGTTTTCCTTACTGACACTTAATGTTACACAGGGAATGCTTGGTTTACCCCCTCGAACTGGTCTAGGGAGGATGATTATTTCCACTTACTGTATCACGGTGTATAGCACCCGTAGACCTATGTTGGTAAATCCCTCGCCTCCGCATGGTAGTTCATTCATGTCGAGCACAGCCGTAGCTATGTTGGTCTGCTTGGGTCCCTAGGCTGTAAACAGATATACCCGAGAGTAGCTATTCCTGCGACCTCTGTAATAACTACAGATAGCTAGTCAGTTCGTGAGACGTGCACATAACGCGCGATGTGACATGCGGTGGTACCAGCAGAGGATTGTTCAGCGAGTTCTTCTCAGTACAGGATTCCTATAGCGATCAAGATCAAAATTATAAATTAGTTATCCACATTTAGTGGATGTCTTATCTAAATTATTATTCTAAAATGGAGTCAGATAAACGAAGGTGAATCTATTGGCCCTATTGTGGAGATTCTGGGTCAGCCCGGACCAGTAAAGAGCGGAAGGCAGAGTGGTACTACTGCCTTTGTATCGTGGTTTGTTTATTGGCTGATCTAGACTGTCTGCATAGGGGCCACTCATTTTTAACCCTATTAGTATTCTTTCAGCAACACCAGAAGGACGAGCACGCTGATACCTTCAGCCCTCGCTAAATTCCGTCGTTGGGGTAGCGTTGGGTTTTACAGGTGTTATTCTGATTGGTTCAGTGCGACTGGTGTAATGGTCTAGTTTTTGTAACAGTCTACCTTTAATATCATAACCATTCAGGAGCTGAGGGCAAACTCGGCCAAAGCTGTCTCTGTAGAAGCCATGTGTTTTAGCTCCCTGACCAGTTTGGGAGTTTGGCTGTAAATTACAGATGGGTGACTCACTTTTAGGGTCAAGAACTAAGGCCTGGATTTCGGAGATAAGGAGAAGAAACCAAGCAATCTGGGGTTGTGTCTCCTTTCCTTTCATTCACCCAAATCAGGTTTATCCAAAAGGTATATTACCATGAGAGGCACAAATACATATCTACAGCATAATGCAGTTATCATGAAAACTCCCAACTACAGCATTCATAGGGGCAGCCTGTAGTGTAGTGGTTAAGGTCAGGAAGGGCTGCCATTTGTGAGGGGCCTGAGAGCTTGGGTTCCTGGTCAATGTTGTTTTGACCAAGGGAAAGATGTATGAGTGGTCCAGGGGCAGTTGGGTCATGGGAAAAGAATCCTCCAGAACATTGGTGACCTCCCTGTGACCCCATACCTGGTCACTTCCAAGGGGGAAGACTCTGGACAATGCCACAGTGCCCTCATTTGGGCACTGCTGCCATTACACCGGTGACTGTTCTCCTAGATTAAATATTCAAAACTGCTATTAAGATAGTAAATAGACCCGGTAACACCTTGAAAACATTGCCCATGTGATCCTTGTATTATTGCATTAAGTCTTATGTAATGGTAACAGGAATTGCATGTAAAATGGATAATCAGGAGGGAAGTTTCATGATAGCTGCAACATAATAAAACATAAGGGTAATCTGTTTGGTATGGATGTGATCTGGTAAAATCAAGGAATCGGATGAGATACATTTCATACCAAATGGAGTTTAATAAACCATAGTTTCAGTAACTTAAGGGAAAGCCTGCATGTCCTCTCCTGGTAATCATCTCATTTTCCCTACTCAACAACCCCCAAGGGTGGGGGTCTAAATTCCAGATTTGAAGTTGATTTATGGCACTGCCGCCTGGTTTCAAACGTATGATTTGGCATAAAAGCAAGGGAGACAGACCAATCTGGGAAGATCGTATTCGACTTCCCACACAACATGTCTTGTGTATGTATGTATGTATGTATGTGTAGCAGCGGAAGATCGTATTCGACTTTCCACACGGCATATTCTATACTCTGTGTTTGTGTGTAGTCCAAGCAGGCTAGGTATGATTATTTACTCTCTCTATTCTTAATTTGTGTATTTTGTAATTGATTGTGATTTGCTGAAGCTAATAACCTACCTGTCTGCGAATAAACTATTTTGCTTGTAACTTGCGTGATCTCCATGACTCTAATTCATCTTGTACCTTTTCAGCGTAAATTACAACTGAATACTCAGGGGGAAAATGGGGGCCAAAGACCGACCGATCGGCGGTTTGGTACATTTGTGGTAGTTCTAAGCTGTGAGGCCAGCAAGTTTCTGCCAATTAAAGGGTCGGGTGACGCACGGCTCTTGTGATTTGGTGCGAAGGGAACCCATGGGCGTTACGGCACTGGTTCCAGCCAAATTAGCTCTAAGGAGCCCAGTTAATGCTACGCCGACCTGGGCTCACAACTATCATGGCAGGTTTGCATGTGTAGGGGTCGTCGCACGGGACTCCAAATTATGTAGGGTCCTCGCACGGGCCGCCAAATAACGCAGGGATTTTATTCTCTACGAAACCGGGGCGCCAGTTAAACGTTGTGTTGCAGTATAACTGCGAAAAGTAATCAGTCTCATAAAATTACTGTTATCAGAAATATCCAACCACAAATTTAGTATTTTAATTAATTAAAATAACCAATATTAATGATTGAACATACCGATAACCTGAAGGTTGGAAGTTCTTCGAAAGACTGCTTTAACTCGGCTCTCATGTCTATGCGATTCCAAAACGGACACCGGGGTTTAAAAAAATATATTTATTTATTTATTAAACACAGAACAGATAAACTAACGGGAATTAGTAGGGGAAGTTAGGGTGTGTGTGTGCGTGTGTGTGGGCGCGAGCAAGCGCGCGTGTCGCTTGAACAAAGGAAAGGTGGGAGTAGCTAGCTTGAGTAAACTAGAGTTCTGGGTGTGGTAATGAGTTAGTTAGCTGTGAGAAGGGACTACTTGCGTAGTTTTACTCTATATATGCGCAAAAGACGGCAAATCAATTCACGTACATATAGTACATGTAGCTAACCAAACACATTACAATGGTTGGATGGTAAATATTGAAACACAGATTCACAAAAACAGTTAAGACTAAACTAAACACTGGCTATGCCTGAATGTTTGTTTTCTTACTGAGTCCATACACATTGCTGGATCCAAAAGACATGCTGTCCTTGTAGAAGCGGCGATGGTGCTGTGAATGGTGTCCGGGAGAGATGCGCAGGCTGGGGTGTTCCAGTCTTAGCAGCGCGTTTTCGTCTGATCCGCTGGTCCTTTTCCAGGTGTAAAAGTTCATTGCTGTTGTTCGATGGTGAGCTTTGCAGGAGTAAACTGATGTAGCGTTCCGCGTACACCAGTTTCCACTCGCTATAAGCCACGAAGTTACCGCGAGGTAACTGGGTGTGTCCGTAGGCCTGGTAGTGCGCTGTCCGAGTCTCGGAGCAGATGAGCTGAAGCGAATGCCCAAAAAGGGTGCGTCCATCCAAGAGAAGAAGCAGAAGAGGCAGAAGAAGCAGAAGAGAGATCCCAAGAACGTGTCTTGCTCTTATACGGGACCGTTTATTGCTCCCGCCATTACGGGATTGGCTGAACCAAGTTAGACGTCATTCGTGGTGGACGTCGCAGAATTTTCCTGTGGGAATGTGGAAGTTGTAGTCCCTACACATGTATTGTGTTGAATGGACCCTCAGCCTTGAGTTCTCCACCGAACTGAGATTTCAGCAGAAATGCTAATCCCGGGAGCATCTATTGAGTAATGGTGGCGCAGGTACGAGTCGAGTGTAATCACTCCGGAGGTCCGTGTAAGTGACAAACCCAAATTTCTAAATTATATTTTAAGTGGAGTCAGATAAACGAGTAAAACTATTGTAACCACTAAGCGTACAATACGGCCCCGTTTGAGAACGGAGAATATTAAGAATTGTACTGATCCGTTTCTGGCCAGCTGTAAACGGGATATGGGGCAGGTCAATCCATATCCGACCCATGGCAACGGACCCAGTATATTCTTAAACATAATTGTGCTCTGTTCTTGTACGGAGGATAATAATAACAATACTAATGTTCTCCCAGCAACGCCAGAAGGACAAACACGCAAAACCCTCTTTGGCCCTCGCTAAATTCCGTCATTGGGTTAGCGTGGGGTTTTACATTATTCTACCAAACTAAATAAAGACCAAACTGAATTTAGTCCTAATTTAGGATTCTACTGTGATGAGGCAGGGCAAGCTGAGCCCACTGACACCCTCCCTCTGGTCAGTGCTGTGGCCAGTTTTGAGCTCCCTTGTGGGGCTGCTTCAAACAGACAGCACTGGCCAGGTCTGATTTAATACCAGCCTGTAGTTTCCTCTCTTATTATACTGTAGTGCTTTTACATCAGGAGCAAAAGTAGCACTGTTTCCTCTTTGTGGTTGGAGAGTGGAATGTGTAATCTGTACAAATATGACATTCAAGACATTTCACCACCCAATCTCTGGTCCAGTAAATATTGCTCAATTGCAATTTGCCATTTTAGTGTTTTGTTCAATCTGTGCATATATTCCTTGTGTTTATAAAATTGTGATAAAAAGCCTCCTTCTTGAATATACTTCTTTAGAGGTGATGAAACACATTTCTTTTGACCAATTCCTGTGTCTCAAGTATGTTTTTTTTCAATGAGAACTAAATTAAATGGTTCTTAAGAGGAAGGTTTGGATGTGTCAACATACACATTCAAGAAAGTGTATAGGTTCGAGCATATGAGATCTTCTAGAGGCAGCTAAATTCAGAAATATAACAGACAAATCAGCACATATCCATCCACCAGGTGCAATGCTGGGGATGGAGCCCCTTCCTTTATGTGATCTGAGACAAGCTGCTTCTGACCCATTCCTGTGTCTGAAACCTCTCGGCTGGGACGTGTTTGGGGGCTCAGCACCCCCTGGTGGTGCCCTCCTGCTGGGGCGGACTGTGGCAGCCGACGCGCCCCGTCCTGGAGGGACCAAAGTGACCGGGCGTTGGTCCTCCAGGTCTTCAGGGAAGATGGCCGAGTGGAGGAGGGTGCTGTTACCGGATTGGTTGGCTCCTGATCTTGGACTGGAGTTTTGGATTTGGATTGGACTCGTCGCTGAGGACTGTTATTTTTTGTTGTTGTTGAGTACATTTTGTCAAGTGATGTACAGCAAGTGGTATTGGTTTTGATGGATGCCCATGATAGCCTATTGTTGTGTTGTTAATAAATTACTTTGAAATAATCCTGTGTCTCAAGTAATTTTACATATCATGTATATAATACTAAGTAGGAAGCTAGATTCGGTGCTCAGGATAATTATGTCTTTAAACGCTGTGTCTCAAGTGCATTCCTTCACATGAAGAGATAAAGGTGTATCTTAAGACAAGAGTTTTTATATTAAATGTTGGAATATGAGAGTTATTATTACACAACAAATGTTCAATGTTTTAGAGCAGAGCCCCTCAGTGTCTCGGGTCAGTGCTCCCCCCTCAGCACCTGCAGTAGGTCCCAGCTGCAGCTGTGCAGTCTCTGTGCAGTCTGACTGAGGGAGGTTTTTGTACGGCTCTGTATCACTGTGTGAGCACCCCGCTACCACTGATGATATGTGCACTCTGACAGTAATAATCTCCTGCATCTTCAGCCTGGACTCCAGTGATTTTCAGTGTAAATTGAGTCCCAGATCCACTCCCACTGAAACGATCAGGAATCCCAGACTCGCTTGTTGTGGCCTCATAAATCAGAAGTTGAGGAGCCTGACCAGGTTTCTGCAGGTACCAGCTGAGAGCATCATCATCATAAACACTCTGACTGGTTGTACAGCTGATGGAGACAGTGTCTCCCTGCTGAACAGCCTGAGCTGATGGAGACTGAGTCACAACTATATCTGCCATTGATTCTGAAAAACAAAACATGGAAATGGGTTTAAAAATGGACAGTGTCAACCAATATTATTGTACAGAAAAAAATTACTGGACAATGTTTTGGGGAAAAAAGCCATAGATTTGCATTTGTAAAATATCATAAAAATCCAGTGATCAGTTTCAATGACTCACCCTCAACAAAGAGTCCCAATATCACCAGCAGTAGAATGTTTGACATCATCATAATGCTGCCTGTGTCAGTGTCTGTGAAAGGACTGGACAGTCACTGATCAGTAGTGGGGGTCTTAAAGTGTGTGGAGCAGTGAGGCAGGAAAGGTATGCAAAGCCCCTTCCTCTATACAAATCCTGTCACACACAGTTAGAGGAGCTCTGATGTGTGAACAGCAGAGGGCTGGGACACGTGCACACAGCTGCTCACAGGAGTGGACAGGACTGCATATCAGACCGTAGTTTCAGCTCTTTTATGAAGGGGACAGGACTGCATATCAGACTGTAGTTTCAGCTCTTTTATGATGGAGACAGGACTGCATATCAGACTGTAGTTTCAGCTCTTTTATGATGGGGACAGGACTGCATATCATACTGTAGTTTTAGCTCTTTTATGATGGGGACAGGACTGCATATCATACTGTAGTTTTAGCTCTTTTATGATGGGGACAGGACTGCATATCAGACTGTAGTTTCAGCTCTTTTATGATGGGGACAGGACTGCATATCAGACTGTAGTTTCAGCTCTTTTATGATGGTGCTGGAGTATCAGATCAGAAGCAGCAGTGATGCTCTGATGGTCAGGGTGTGTAACAGCAGTGTTTGTAATGTGTGCTGGGAGTGTTCTGGACAGAGAGACTCACTGTTCTGGACTGCTTGCTGTCCACTGCTGCTGGGTTCTGTGCCATTTTGCGTTCAACTAATTTACAGTTCATTAATTTAGATATTGGTATCTTATGTCAGAGTACTGCTTCAGAACAAGAAAACCCTGATGCCCAGGGTGTGATTATGAAGCAAAGTAATTTTCATGTGGAGAAAGTGTATTTGACTTTGAGAATATGGGAGTTATTATTGCACAACAAAGCTCAGTGTTTTAGAGCAGGGCCCCTTTTGTGACATTTACATTTACATTTTAGTCATTTGGCAGACGCTTTTAATCCAAAGCGACTTACAAGTGCATAGGTTCTACCACAAGTCAAAGCATCACATCCCGAACTAGAAAAATACACCTGGACTGCTGTTCTAAACATATAGTCGTCATCATAAGTGCAATTTTTTTTTTTTTTTTTTTGGGGCGGGGGGGGGGGGGGGTTAGGCAGGGATAGGGGTATCAGAAGGGGGGGGCGGGGTAAATCAGGAGGGGGGACTAAGGTAGAGTTTGAAGAGGTGTGTTTTGAGTCTGCGTCGAAATAGGGGGAGGGATTCTGCTGTCCTGACAGTGGTAGGCAAGTCATTCCACCACTGAGGAACCAGAACGGAAAACAGGCGTGAACGTGCAGCTCGACCGCCAGGTGCACGTAGAGAGGGCCATAAGGCAACCAGAGCTGGCAGACCGGAGTGGTCTAGCTGGGGAGTAGGGAGTGATCAGGGATTGTATGTAATGTGGGGCAGTCCCCTTAGCAGCCTGAAATGCCAACACTAGGGCCTTGAATCGGATGCGTGCGGCAATAGGAAGCCAGTGGAGGCCAATGAGAAGCGGGGTGACATGAGCCGACCTGGGCTGACTGGTGATCAAGCGGGCTGCAGCATTCTGGACCAGCTGGAGGGGCTTGATGGCACACGCTGGGAGACCGGCTAGGAGGGAGTCAAAAGTAAGCAAATACAATTTAAAATGTCACCAAAATCCCAAGCTATATCGTATCTGTCTCACCCTGTACAAAGAGTCCCAGCATCAGCATCAGTAGAAAGACTGACATCATCATAAAGCTGCCTGTGTCAGTGTCTGTGAAAGGACTGGACAGTCACTGATCAGTACTGGGGGTCTTAAAGTGTGTGGAGCAGTGAGGCAGGACAGGTATGCAAAGCCCCTTCCTCAAAATCCTGTCACACACAGTTAGAGGAGCTCTGATGTGTGAACAGCAGTGTGTCTATAGAGGGCTGGGATACATGTATACTACAATCACCAAGTATGTTAGTCGTAAAAATAAAAAAAGATTTTAGTCCAATGTTTATGACTTTTTGCTTAATATGACACAAATATGCCATTGAGGTCTGACTGGTTCACTCAATTTAACATTTGACATAAGGGTAAGACAATTTCACCTGTTAAGCTACTATTTCTACTTGAAAGAAAAAAATACGATTTCACGAGACGACAAGCAATGCTCTCTTTACTGCTGTTTTTGCCCTAACAGTGTGTGCACTAACAGAACATTTTCTGAAATGATATTGCAGTTGTATGTACAGTATGTCTAAGTGGCCACAAGTACCTTCATACTGGGCTGAGATTCTTTAAAACTTGTGTTTCATAAATTGTGCTTTCTGAAGGAAGTTCCACTTTCAGAAATGAAAAAGTCAGTGATATCACATGGACACAGGGAATGATTCAACCTCAGTTTATCCATGTGAAATGAAAGTAAATTAAAACTCAATGGTGACTTTTTCCTCATGCCACAATTAGCAGATCCATTAGACACTGTAGTTTTCAGATGATTAGAATGAGAAGTCTTCTGTTAACAGAGGGAATACTGGCCTAATTTCTACTTCAACTATGATTACTGTGATATTTTCTCCAGTGCAGCAGTGAAATCTTTTCATCATATTTTCATCACTGATTTGTTCTGTTGTCCTAATTTAGTTTGGTACATGACAGTTACAGACCCATGTAATGTTCATCATATCCTCCATAACTGTGAGAGCACAGAGAAGCTGCATCTCCATAAAGCTCATGTTCCCTGCAGCCTCTTCTTCTCACACACTGCAGTTCACTCACTTAGATGTAGTGCCATTGTGATGGAGGACTGTACATCCTGTTCAGCTAATACAGGCAGACTGCAGACAGACTGCAGATGAGAGGCTCTTGTGTGATGAGGCAGGGCAAACTGAGCCCACTGACACCCTCCCTCTGGTCAGTGCTGTGGCCAGTTTTGAGCTCCCTTGTGGGGCTGCTTCAAACAGTCAGCACTGGTCAGGTCTGATTTAATACCAGGCTGTGGTTTCCTCTCTGGTATTATACTGTAGTGCACGGTTTCTCAATGAGGGTGGTACCACCCCCCAGGGGCCGTTCTGACATTGCAATGGGGCGCTGGAAGCACCATGGGTGAGAGGTCGGTGTTTGGACTATTATAGGGGGTGTTTTTACATTACATAACATTTTTTTAAATTCATCAGTGCTGCTCCTGATGATAACACAAGACAATGTTCAGGGTTTTTAGCCTGTAGGATGTTCTGTTTTCTACTGGGACAAGACCCTCGTAGAACAGCACCACAGAGCTGTATAAAGATGGAAGAGAGTTAGAGGTGTAGCAGCCACCACCTCTAAACATGACACATACATATCTCATAACATTAAAGGTACCGTAGCTAATGGTTCAATTAGCTTCCGTTTTTTTTTTGGGAGGAGGGGGGATTTATTTACATTTAGACTACTTTTTCAAAGTAGGTTTGCTGTAAACTTACTTTGGATGTGCTGTATTTGTTAAAAGGTAAATGGTTGGCATTTATATAGCGCCTTTATCCAAAGCGCTGTACAATTGATGCTTCTCATTCACCCATTCATACACACACACACCGATGGCGATTGCCTGCCATGCAAGGTGCCGACCAGCTCGTCAGGAGCATTTGGGGGTTAGGCGTCTTGCTTAGGGACACTTCGACACAGCCTGGGCGGGGGATTGAACCAGCAACCCTCCGACTGCCAGACAACTGCTCTTACTGCCTGAGCCATGTCGCCCCCTTTGTGAATTTTGTAGTTGCTAGTTTGTTCAGTTGATTAATTTTGTCTCATTGCTAAATCATGTTGCATTAGACACTGTTCAAGTACAAAGCCTCAAGAGAGGGTGTTGGTCAAAAGGAGGTTGAGAACCCCTGCTGTAGTACTTTTACATCAGGAGCAACCATAGCAATCTGGCTCCCCCTGTGGTTGAAGTGTGTAATGGACGATTGTGTGATGTATAGAGAGAGTGCTCTGGAAGAACGACCCAAACAGCACTGACTTAATGAGGATCTTGGAGGGAGCATGTGGTCAATCCTGCATTGACTTTTCTATTTTGTCCAAAATTGCCCTGAAATTTGTATTCAATAACCAAGAAAATGCCTCAAATCATGCTAACAGCTTAAACAGAATTAATTTTGCTCAAGCCTACCTTGAAGAAAAGCACAGACATAAATACCCTTTGATGTATCAATGTATTTCCACAGCCCAGGATGAAAATCAAGTTTCTGGAGAACATGGATGTGAGTATGGAGTTTGGGAAAGAGCAGGAGGAACAGAGTCAGAGTGTGGAGAACATTCCTCCCTCCCTGTGGTCTCTGTCAGAGTGTGGAGAACATTCCTCCCTCCCTGTGGTCTCTGTCAGAGTGTGGAGAACATTCCTCCCTCCCTGTGGTCTCTGTCAGAGTGTGGAGAACATTCCTCCCTCCCTGTGGTCTCTGTCAGAGTGTGGAGAACATTGCTCCCTCCCTGTGGTCTCTGTCAGAGTGTGGAGACCATTCCTCCCTCCCTGTGGTCTCTGTCAGGGGAAATTATATCTGGGGTGAGCTGCACTTGCATCACTGAACAAATGCAGGACTCATTGCTGAAATACAAGTTCTCTGCACTCTGAACTCTGTTGACCTCTCTGAATCACCTCAGTAATCTTTGAATGGTCTGTAGATGTCAGCTCATTCATATTTTGGATTATTTTCTAAAGATTCTGGGAATGTATACAAATAATAAAAATATATATTTTTAAAAAGAAAATTGCACTTACAATGACTCTCATCTTTTTGTTGAGAACAGCCCTTCCTGCGTCTTTTACTAGTCATGGATTTCATGCTTTTAACCTGTGGAAGAATCTACGCACTTGTAAATTGCTTTGGATTAAAAGTGTGTGCGAAATGACAAAAAAGGAAAAGAAATGTAAAAAATAAATATATTATCCAGGATTCCCTCATCAAATTTAAGGTAACAATGACCAACATGAAAAAACCTGTTTTGTATCAAATTATGATTTAACCCTGTTGAAACCTCAAATAGAGTATGCACAAAAATTATAATCAAAACATGTACTCTGTTTTAGAAAAAAATAACCAAATTTCTCCTCATGTCTCAAGTGTTTTTGTTTTTTAAATGAGACATTTTAAACATACTGAAAAAATTGACCCTTAGAAGAAGATTGACATTTACATTGAGAGAAAGTGCATTAAATGTGAGAATATGAGAGTTATTATTGCACAATGTAGTTCAGTGTTTTAGAGCAGAGCCCCTCAGTGTCTCGGGTCAGTGCTCCCCCCTCAGCACCTGCAGTAGGTCCCAGCTGCAGCAGTGCAGTCTCTGTGCAGTCTGACTGAGGGAGGTTTTTGTACGGCTCTGTAACACTGTGTGAACACATGTTTACTGTTGATGTAGTGGTAACTCTGACAGTAATACTCTCCTGCATCTTCAGCCTGGACTCCAATGATTTTCAGTGTAAACTGAGTCCCAGATCCACTCCCACTGAAACGATAAGGAATCCCAGACTCGCGTGTTGTTGTGCGATAAATAAGAGGTTTAGGTGCCTGACCAGGTTTCTGCAGGTACCAGCTGAGGTAGTCCTGATTGCCTGAGTAGAGGTCAACACGCTGACTGACTCTACAGCTGATGGAGACAGTGTCTCCCTGCTGAACAGCCTGAGCTGATGGAGACTGAGTCACAACTATATCTGCCATTGATTCTGGAAAACAAAACAAGAATATCAGTATAAAAGCATTGCCACCCAATTCCTAATATTCTGGTAAACTTGAATAAAATAGAAGGTTATGTGAAAAAAATAGACATTTTCCATCATCAAACCCCCCAACTGCCAAATTACAATGAGGTCAGAGTTTCTCACCCTGAACAAAGCGTCCCAACATCACCAGCAGTAGAAAGACTGACATCATTCTAATGCTGTCTGTATCAGTGTCTGTGAAAGGACTGGACAGTCACTGATCAGTACTGGGGGTCTTAAAGCGTGTGGAGCAGTGAGGCAGAACAGGTATGCAAAGCCCCTTCCTCTATACAAATCCTGTCACACACAGTTAGAGGAACTCTGATGTGTGAACAGCAGTTGGTCTGCTGTGCATATTCACTGCCAAAAACAAAACATACGTCAGTCTAAATAACACCAAAATTATTGCCAATGAGGTCACACAGTTTTACTCCATTTAACATTTACCAATAGGGTAATACAGTTTCACTTTCTAGCAAGTAGATAAAATGAGCTAATATATTCTACTTGAGAGAAGAAAATAAGATTGTAAGACTGTATGCACTGTTTAAAGCTTTTTTTGACCCAAAATTATTTGCAATTACTGAAATTATATTGCTCTTTTATCTACAGTTTGTCTAAGTGGTCACAGGTGCCTGCATATGAGCGGAGATTGTTAAAAACTTGAGCTCTATAAATTGTGAGTGAACAAAGTTTCAGTATCAGAAATGACAGTGTTATTTGAAGTCAGTAATATCACACATACACAGGGAATGATTTAATCACATTAATCCATGTGAAGTGAAAGTGAATTAAAACTCTATGGTGAGTTTTTGCATTTTGCCGCCATGAGCAGGTTCTTCCTTCACATGTGACCCTGTAGTTTTCAGATGATTAGAGTGAGAAGCCTTCTGGTAACAGAGGGGTAGTACTGGGATAACTGTAGAAGGAGACTTTATACTTCATTTTATTACTGTGAGATTTTCTCCAGTGCAGGAGTAAAACTATTCCACCATATTTTCATCACTGATTTGTCCTACCAAACTAAATTAGGACCAAACTAAATTTAGTCCAAATGTACGATTCTACTGTGATGCATAGGGGAAACTGAGCCCACTGACACCCTCCCTCTGGTTGGTGCTGTGGCCAGTTTTGAGCTCCCTTGTGGGGCTGCTTCAAACAGTCAGCACTGGCCAGGTCTGATTTAATACCAGGCTGTAGTTTCCTCTCTTATTATACTGTAGTGCTTTTACATCAGGAGCAACAGCAGCACTCTGACTCTTCCTTGTGGTTGGAGAGTGTAATGGCAGCTTGTGTGACGTCTGGAGAGAGTCTTCTGGAAGCGCAACCCATAGTGGAGCCCTTTACAGTCAAACAACCCTGAATTCATGAAGATTTTGGAGGGAATTATACTGAAATAAATAGTGAATAAGTATGAAAGTGCCTCTTTAGTCTTGGAAATATTAAAAAACCATGTTTTTTTTGGAGAACATGGATGTGAATTTGGAGTTTGGAAAAGATCACCCATGAATATGAGGGTGTGAGTGAATGTGCCCTGTGATGGACTGGGGACCTGTCTACAGTGCATTCCAGCCTCTCGCCCAATGTAGGCAGTGTGAATATTAGGTACTGCACTGTGTTAACCTCTCTTCATGACCTCTCTGAATGACCTCTCTGAATGACCTCTCTGTTAACCTCTCTGAATGACCTGTAAGCCAGCAATAAGTAACATTTGGTGTCATGCGCTGGTCAACTTGCTGACTTCCCCCTCCTGGAGCATGCATTGTTAGCCCCCACCTTTTGGCACACATGCCTGTGAGGGAGAACTAGAGAAGGATTCCTAGAGGAGCCTTCTTGTGCCCCCTGGGGGCCCCCTTTTCTCACATTCCTTACAGGTTAGAGCACAGGAATACTGGAGATGGCATAAAGATGTTTCATGATAATCCCAGGTCAGAATATAGTCAGGTTTGATGTTATTCTGATTGGTTCAATGCGACTGGTGTAATGGTCTAGTTTTTGTAACAGTCTACCTTTGATATCATATACCTTTGATATATAGTAAGAACTGTGAATATGTGGACTGAAGATGCACTAGCAGAACTGCAGGGGTGTTTGGAAGCCACAGATATGAACACTTTTAAGGTAGCCACAGACAACAAACATGAGTACACAGATACTGTTAGCAGCTATATTGACTGGTGCACTTCAATCTGCATTCCCACCCGGACTATTTGTGTGTTTCCCAATCAGAAGCCCTGGTTCAATGCGGATGTACGCAGCAAGATCAGGAACCGGTGTGCAGCTTTCAAGTCAGGGGACATTATGGAGTACAGGCATTCCGCTATGAGCTCCAAAAATCCATTCGGGCTGCCAAGAGGACATATACCCAAGGACTGGAGAGCTGCTATAGGGAAAACAACACAAGGAGCATGTGGCAGGTGATCCAGTCAATTACTAACTACAGAACAAATGCAAACAGAACTGTGATCTGGGATGCTGCTCTACCTGACAACCTCAACTGCTTCTACGCCAGATTTGACCAACAAAACAGAGACATTCCCTTAAAGGCCACCTGTGATCCAGAGGAGAAAGCACTTCAGCTGACGCACACACAGGTCCTCGGGGCTCTGAGGCGGGTGAACCCCCGCAAGGCAGTGGGACCCGACCGAGTGGCACCGAGAGTACTGAGGGCCTGTGCAGAGCAGCTGGCAGGGGTGTACACCGACATCTTTAACTCCTCTCTCTCACAGGAAACAGTCCCACGCACCTTTAAGTCCTCCGTCATTGTGCCGGTCCCTAAAAAACAAAACACAACCACAATGAATGACTTCAGACCTGTGGCACTCACTTCAGTTGCCATGAAGTGTCTGGAGAAGCTGGTGCTAGAACAAATAAACTCTGTGGTTCCAGACACTGTTGACCCACTTCAGTTTGCCTACCGCTCGAACAGATCAGTGGACGACACGGTGGCACTAGCACTTCACTCCATATTGCAACACCTGGACTCTCATGACACTTATGCTCGGCTTCTGTTCCTGGATTACAGCTCAGCCTTCCACACAATCAGGCCGCTGAAGCTGACCGCAAAGCTGGCAGACCTGGGAGTACCCACACCCACCCGCAACTGGATCCTGGACTTTCTCACAGACAGGCCACAGGTGGTGAGGATGGGGAAGAAGGTCTCTGCTGAGCTCACAGTGAGTACAGGAACCCCGCAGGGCTGCTGCCTCAGTCCTAAGCTATTTTCACTCTACACATATGACTGTGCCTCCAATCAGGACAATAACACCATCATCAAGTACGCGGATGACACGACCATCCTCGGCCTGATTAAAAGGGAGGATTAAAAAGGAGTCATCATGTAGAGACCTGGTCCACAGGATCATTGCCTATGGGGAGGACAATGATCTGGTTCTAAGCCTGGACAAAACAAAAGAACTCATTCTGGATTTCAGGAAAAAAGCCCCCTCTCTGCAGCCTCTCGTCATCAAGGGTACAGTGGTTGAGCGGACTGAGAGCGACAGGTTCCTGGGCCTTCAGATCAGTGAGAGCCTCAGCTGGGCAAAACACACTGCAGTTACAGTGAAAAAAGCTGAGCGGAGGTTATATTTCATCAGGCTGCTGAATAAGGCCAGACTCGGACTCCAGCCCCTCACCCAAGTCTACAGAGGACTTGTGGAAAGTATCCTCACCAGTGGTATCACAGTGTGGTACGGAAACACCACTATGGCTGAGAGGAAAAAACTGCAACGGGTCATAAAGACAGCAGAGAGAATCATCGGCTCTGATCTCCCCTCCATGGACACTATATACACCCAGCGCTGCAGGAGGAGAGCACAGTGTATCCTCAAGGACAAAGAGCACCCAGCACACACCCTGTTCAAATGGGTGGACTCAGGCTACAACCTGAGGCATCGCAGGCCTGTGAGCATCAAAACTCACAGGGCCCGCTTTCACAACAGCTTCTTCCCAGCCACTGTCAGGCTAGTGGCACAGGACATTAAGGAGGGATGGAAACACCTCACTCCCCACTGACATTATCTGCCCCCAATCACACAGAATGTCCAATATATCCATTCCTCAACATGTGCAATACACTGTAAATCGAGCAAAATATAACAATGTGCAATAAGAAATGTCTCCTTTTTATTTTTTTATTTTTTAATTTTTAATTTTACTTACTCTTGTCTTATATAGGATTGTATTGTATTGTATTGTTTTGTATGTACATCTGCACTGTTTTTACTTGCACTAGCCTCACCTTTATTATTTATTATTTATGTGTATTTTTTACTTGCCTGACTGGAAGAGAACGCACAAGAATTCCAATGTACCTGTACTGTATTGTACCTGTGCAAATGGCAATAAAACTCTGTTCTATTCTAATTTCTACTCGAACAATGATGACTGTGATATTTTCTCCAGTGCAGCAGTGAAACCTTTTCACTGATTTGTTCTGTTGTCCTAATTTAGTTTGGTACATGACAGTTACAGACCCATGTAATGTTCATCATATCCTCCATAACTGTGAGAGCACAGAGAAGCTGCATCTCCATAAAGCTCATGTTCCCTGCAGCCTCTTCTTCTCACACACTGCAGTTCACTCACTTAGATGTACAGCCATTGTGATGGAGGACTGTACATCCTGTTCAGCTAATACAGGCAGACTGCAGACAGACTGCAGATGAGAGGCTCTTGTGTGATGAGGCAGGGCAAACTGAGCCCACTGACACCCTCCCTCTGGTCGGTGCTGTGGCCAGTTTTGAGCTCCATTGTGGGGCTGCTTCACTATTTTTGTATCTTGTAAACTGGTGATCGAGTCCTCCTTGCTGAATGTACTCTGAACCAAATGTCTCCTCATGTCATGTTTTTTTCAATGAGAAGTTTTAAACAAACTAAGAAAATGGATAGTAAGAGAATGATTTTAATGTGCTGACATTAACATTGAGAGAAAGTGCATTACATTTGATTCAATAAAAATGAGAGTCCTTATTGCACAACAAAACTCAATGTTTTAGAGCAGAGCCGCCGAGTGTTACAGATCAGTGCTCCCCCCTCAGCACCTGCAGTAGGTCCCAGCTGCAGCAGTGCAGTCTCTGTGCAGTCTGACTGAGGGAGGTTTTTGTATGGCTCTGTATCACTGTGTGAACACCCCGCTACCACTGATCTCATGTACACTCTGACAGT
The DNA here is from genome assembly GCF_963514075.1 of Conger conger. Taxonomy (NCBI): domain Eukaryota; kingdom Metazoa; phylum Chordata; class Actinopteri; order Anguilliformes; family Congridae; genus Conger; species Conger conger. Next base: position 31,814,835 of record NC_083775.1, read on the forward strand.
AATAATCTCCTGCATCTTCAGCCTGGACTCCAGTGATTTTCAGTGTAAACTGCGTCCCAGATCCACTCCCACTGAAACGAACAGGAATCCCAGATTCTTATTGTGGAAAGATATATCAGAAGTTTATGAGCCTGCCCAGGTTTCTGCAGGTACCAGCTGAGAGCAGCATCATCATAAACACACTGACTGGCTGTACAGCTGATAGAGACAGTGTCTCCCTGCTGTCTGGGGTCTGGTTTACATCATACATGGTTTACACATGCAGTCTGTAGTGAGCATACATGGTTTACACTAGCAGTCTGTAGTGAGCATACATGGTTTACACTAGCAGTCTGTAGTGAGCATGCATGGTTTACACTAGCAGTCTGTAGTGAGCATGCATGGTTTACACTCGCAGTCTGTAGTGAGCATACATGGTTTAGATGAGCAGTCTGTAGTGAGCATACATGGTTTACACATGCAGTCTGTAGTGAGCATACATGGTTTACACTAGCAGTCTGTAGTGAGCATGCATGGTTTACACTAGCAGTCTGTAGTGAGCATGCATGGTTTACACTCGCAGTCTGTAGTGAGCATACATGGTTTACACTAGAAGTCTGTAGTGAGCATGCATGGTTTACACTTGCAGTCTGTAGTGAGCATACATGGTTTACACTAGCAGTCTGTAGTGAGAATACATGGTTTAGACTAGCAGTCTGTAGTGAGCATGCATGGTTTACACTAGCAGTCTGTAGTGAGCATGCATGGTTTAGACTAGCAGTCTGTAGTGAGCATGCATGGTTTACACAAGCAGTCTGTAGTGAGCATACATGGTTTACACTACCAGTCTGTAGTGAGCATGCATGGTTTACACTAGCAGTCTGTAGTGAGCATATGTCAGTGGGTCAACAGTCACGCTAGCTTCCCCCACCACCACAGGTACCGGAATCCATCCACCACTAGCAACCAGGACACAGGGATGAATTAAGCACAGTGACTACAATTTTGAATAGTTTCATGACCTGGCAGCCACCCCACTCTGACACCCCAAAAGGGAGGGACGCAATTCGCCCCGGGCCACAGGTGCCAGAACGTCTCCACCTCCAAAAATAAAAAACTAAATCAAAAGGGACTGCTCCCCATTCCTGCCGTCTGGAACCACCGCGGCCGAACACTGTGGGTTTCCCAGATTGCAGTATCCTCCGGTCAGGGGAACAGGGCCGCACTATGGAGAGGAAAAGGCACAGCACCAATTACCCCACTGTGGACTGGACAGAACGGGACACACTGGCGCTTGCGTTTGATGGCGGTGCACGTTCCTCACACCACTGGGGCTCCACTCCCGCTCACCTTCTGCCCAGCCCGGGGCTCGCCGGTTCACTCCAGCTGCCTTCTCTTCCATCTCACCATTCCACAGCCGTCACCACCGCCCCTCTTCACTCGGCCAGCGACACGGTCCCAGGTCTGCCGCCCCACTGCCAGACTCTCCATCACACCTCAAACAAATCCATTTCCCCCCAAGCACAAACGAAAGAAAGGTTACGGCCAAAAAAAACAAAAGGGGGGAAAAAAACGTCCAAACCTTTTTAGAATAATGTGGATCAGAGCCTGTTTACTTCCTGGCTGCCTGAACACCAACTCTCACAAACACCGCTCTTTTGTCCCTTTCCCTGTGTCAGAGGAAACCAGTTAATCAACCGGGCGGAGCTGAGCAGACCAATTACCTTGGTCCACATCCCCGTGCGTGCTCTCAATGAGCTCTCACCAAGCCAGTGGCGGTCCGCTGTCCTGGTTCCGGTTCCGGTTCGGCTTCCTCCTCTTCTGGGGGCTCCCTCCAGGCGTCGCCCACAGGAAAGGCGCACAGGTTGTTCCGTTGATCCGCTCCTACTGATGTCCTTCAGGCTGGGCCACATACACCGGCCGCTCCGGCTGCAGCTGGAAGAAAACCAAAAAGAGAAAGAGAGGCCACCTTGGGGCCAGCTTAGTTAGCTCCCGGTGCATAAAGTTAACATAACACAACACAATATAACAGAACATAAGGTAATGGCGAGAACAGGCCATTTAGCCCAGCAATGCTCACCTTTTCCTACCCCTCAGTGTACCTACTGTATAGTTTGCCTAAAAGCTTAATAGCATCTAACACTATATCAAGCCTGGTCTTGAAAACCCCCACACTGAAGACACACCTCTTCAACCTGCAACTCTCCCCACCCCACTCTACCTCTCTGTAATTGTTTCTGTTCTCAATTGTGTGCCATTACTTGTCTTATAGCTAGTTTGCTAGGATGATATTTGTGCTCGTTTGTTTGGCTATGTGAGCTGTTGATTGTCACTACGTAAGTGTTTATTGTTCTATTGTGTTGTGCTTGATAAGAGTGTCTGCCAAATGCTAATAATGTAGTGTAATGTAGTGTAATTTAATGTTATGTCATGTAATGTGTCTGGTTAAGTAATGTAATGTAATGTGCTGTTACCTGAAGGGGGCATAATCTATCACCATTTACAGATGATAGTTTCAGACCTGTATATGTTTTTTCATCCTCTCTGTATTTGGGCTCATCCCATTGCTGTAACACTCAGGGTGGGGCGCACTGGCCAGATCTGTACAAAACGCTTCCAACTGCAGGTAGACTGTAGTACTCCAGTCCATGGGTGGGGGTGAATGGCTACGCTGTCAACCAATCACCATGGAGAGCCCCAAATACCAGCTGATCAGCACTATGGACCCCAAGTGACATCCTCCGAATGACTAAGCTTCCAGGAAATCACCAAGCAGGACCCCAAATGACATCATCTGAATGGCAATTCTTACAGACAACCCTGCTAACACAAATCAAATAATTTCTGTAGCTGTTGGTTGATTTATGGCTTATTGTAATGTTATGTCTTTTCTTAAAGGAGCACTGTCACGCTTTTTTCAGTCAAGCTTATTTTGATTAAATGCTTAAATTATGTATGTAGGCCTTTTTAAAAATCACCGTCAGTGTAACCATTTCATAAATAAATGGGAAAACTTCTAAGGGCAAATGTGTCCAGTGTCAGTTCGGCGTGAATCTCCAAGGATTAATTGGAAGAAGTATCCACAATCATAAATAAAGAAAATATCTAGCTAACAAGCTGCATCAAAATCTTGGTTGTGGATGTTTCTTCCAATTAATTTTCCTATTGCTGCTGAAGAAGTCTATGAGTACTGCAGGATGTAACAAAGGTTCAAAGTTATTATTGGCTGTGATGCAAACTCTGTGTCCTCCGTTGTCTGTCTCTCTCGCTCATGCAATTCTTCCACCATATCGCTCAGGCTAGCCAAGGTAGGTTCCCTGATATCTGTATGCTAACACAGGCTGGAGATTCAAGCTAAAGCACTGGACATGTTTAGCTTGAATCTCCAGCCTGTGTTACCCAGAAGGCAACGGGCGCTCAACCCCACCCTAATACGCAGAGACTGGTTTATGGGCTCCCATCCATCCAGGCAATCACGTCACACTCCAACGAAAATACAGTAACGTTAGCATACAGATATCACAGAACCTACCTTGGATATCACACACGCACAGGTAATGATTCACACACAGGATATCCATATGAAATAATGTGAAGTAGAGCAATATAACGGTGAGTGTTTTCACATTATGAGCAGGTCCTTCCATCACATTAGACATTGTATTTTTCTACTTCATCTCTCTGATTACTCTGATATTTTCTCCAGTGCAGCAGTCAAACTTTTTCAGCATATTTTCATCACTGATTTATTCTACCAAACTAAATAAAGACTAAACTAAATTTGCCTTCTGGGTAACACAGGCTGGAGATTCAAGCTAAACATGTCCAGTGCTTTAGCTTGAATCTCCAGCCTGTGTTAGCATACAGATATCAGGGAACCTACCTTGGCTAGCCTGAGCGATATGGCGGACAGCTCTGACTTGGCAGAGTTAGAGAACGATTGTGATGAAGAAATACAACCTTACAGTTTTGAATCGGAATTTAGAGAGGAAGAATTGCATGAGCGAGAGAGACAGACAACGGAGGACACAGAGTTTGCATCACAGCCAATAATAACTTTGAACCTTTCACAGTAGGTTTGCTGTTAACTTCCTTTGGATGTGCTGTATTTGTTAATTTTGTAGTTGCTAGTTTGTTCAGTTGATTAATTTTGTCTCATTGCTAAATAATGTTGCATTGGACGCTGTTCAAGTAGATAGCCTCAAGTAGGGGTGTTGGGTTGAGAACCCCTGCTGTAGTACTTTTCCAGTTGGTGCAACAGTAGCACTCTGGCTCCTCCTGTGGTTGGTGTGTGTAATTGCAGCTTAAAACCTGTTAAGCCCTGGCCATATTTTCAGAAAAAACGCCTAAAAAGACATACCCAAAGTAAATGAAGAATTGCTCCACAATAGTAAGGTTCATATGCATGTTCTTGGTGTCTATGGACATCTAGGGACCTCAGAGATGTATTCCCAATTTGTGAAAAGATTGTGACTGTTACTATGCCTGAGTAAATTGGAATAAACAAAAGGAGAAATGTGAAATTTCTATCCTCGCCTGTTTTTCCCCCCTATCTGACAGAGGATAACACCATGCCAACAATGATTGCATGTTGAAAAATGTCATTGTTCACCTTCAGCAAGTCCTTGACTACAAATGTACCACATTTAAATAGAATTTGAACAAAGGGCAAAGCCTCCACAAAGGTTTTAGTAAGGATACTACCAGGCGGACACTTAGTGTGGCCAATTTGGCACAATTTGGCACAATTTGGCACCAAAGTGTGCCAACTGGGTTATTTTCCACTTCCAGTGGAAACTGGCTGGAAAATACAACTTATGTCCATTACTGGAGTCTATTGCCATCTACTGGAGCTTTTGGGTATTACATTTACCTTGTGCTTCATCAAATTCCAGCATTGTGCACAGTATAATATCAATAAAAACAACAAAATGTCTCATTTTGTCTCCAAATGGAGTAGTTTTATTAAAAATAAATAATATGATATACAATAATATAATATCCAAATATAAAGTAAAAACGAATGCCAATGTGCAATATAAAATGTCCACTCCAATAATAGAATAACCAAATATAAAGTGATCAATGTCAATGTGCAATTAGAAAACAAAAATATCACAATTAGTGTAAACAATGTACTCTTGAAAACAACTATTACGCATTCAAATAACTTAAACAGCAACAGTCTTTGCGTTTGCCCACAGCAAACTGTTTCAGGTTTCAGGTTTCAGGCTGCACTGTAATCAAATCCCCTCGACCCTCCCCCTCGCTTGGCTTTCTGTAACGCGTACTGTGAACTCCTCCTCTTCTGAGGCGATTTCATTCGTAGTTGCCGAGTCTGACCATGTCCTTGTCGGCGTTATACACTTTCACAGCGTCACAGCGTCGAAACACAGCGTCAAATAAAACTCTCTAATTCACCAAAAACTTGCGAAACGGCTGTGCGCAACGACTTATTCATTTAGCTATTTTTTTTTACGCGGAATAGTGTCTTTACGCCTGGATGTGAGGTCAGCTGGGTATTGTAGTCTATAGAGTGTTTTATCTCATTCGATTCAGTAGCTTCTCCCCTTTCAAAGGACAACAAACATGGCCGCACCGCAGCTGGCTGTTCAAATAACAGGTACAGTCTTTGCGTTTGCGCACAGCACTGTTTCAGGCTCTGATAACAACATCCCCTCCCCCATCGCCTGCCTACCTCTATGCTTTCTGGGACACCATGCGAAAAGGTCCTCCTCTTCTGAGGCGATTTCATTCGTAGTTGTAAAACTCTTTAATTCACCAAAAAATTTCGAAACGGTCGTGCGCTCGGACTTATTAATTTTGCTTGTTTTTTACGCACATGGAGTAGTGTCTTTACGCCTGGATGTGAGGTCAGCTGGGTATTGTATTCTATAGAATGTTTTATCGCATTCGATTCAGTAGCTTCTCCCCTTTCAAAGGACAACAAACATGGCCGCACAGCAGCTGGCTGTTCGACGGTAAAACCATTTCTTTCTACTTGTCCGACATTTGTAAATATCGTGTATTTGCGGTTTTAAGGTTAAAAATCATTTCTAAATGCACTAAAATACACTTTCGATCGTGTTTTGTGACGAACATTTGAACATTAGGGTCTAAACTTTGAGCAACAGTTGAAAATAAACACCATTGCCCTGTTTTATTATGTTTTCTAGTGGATGGATCAAGCCGCTATTTTTTTCGGCCCGCCTGGCGGGCCGATCGGGCTTAAGAGGTTTTAAGTGATGTATGGATTGAGTGTTCTGGAAGCACGACCCAAACAACACTGATTTAATAAGGTAGGGCGCATTTGTCAAAAATTGTCCTGAAATATATTTGTAATAACCATAAAAATGCCTCAAATCATGATGACAGCTTAAAAACAATGAATTTTACTCACACCTACCTCTAAGAAAAGGACAGACATAAATACCCTTTGACGTGTCAATGCTTTTACACAGGCCAGGATGAAAATGAAGTTTCTGGAGAACATGTATGTGAATATGGAGTTTGGGAAAGAGTAAGAGGAACAGTGTCAGAGTGTGGAGAACATTCCTCCCTCCCTGTGGTCTCTGTCAGAGTGTGGAGAACATTCCTCCCTCCCTGTGGTCTCTGTCAGAGTGTGGAAAACATTCCTCCCTCCCTGTGGTCTCTGTCAGAGTGTAGAGAACATCCCTCCCTCCCTGTGGTCTCTGTCAGAGAGTGGAGAACATTCCTCCCTCCCTGTGGTCTCTGTCAGAGAGTGGAGAACAATCCTCCCTCCCTGTGGTCTCTGTCAGAGTGTGGAGAACATTCCTCCCTCCCTGTGGTCTCTGTCAGAGAGTGGAGAACATTCCTCCCTCCCTGTGGTCTCTGTCAGAGAGTGGAGAACAATCCTCCCTCCCTGTGGTCTCTGTCAGGGGAAATTATATCTGAGGTGAGCTGCACTTGCATCACTGAACAAATGCAGGACTCATTGCTGAAATACAAGTTTTCTCTGCACGCTGAACTCTGTTGACTTCTCTGAATCACCTCAATAATCTTTGAATGGTCTGTAGATGTCAGCTAATTCCTATTTAAGGTTCTGGGAATGTATACAAATAATAAAAATATATATTTTTCATAAGAAGAAAAAGAAAATTGCACTTAGGATGACGGTTATCTTTTTGTTGAGAACAGCCCTTCCTGCGTCTTTTACTTGTTATGGATTTGATGCTTTTAACTTGTGGAAGAACCTATGCACTTGTAAATTGCTTTGGATTAAAAGTGTGTGCGAAATGACAAAAAAGGAAAAAAAAATCAAAAATAAATATATTATCCAGGAAACGTACAGGATCCCCTCATTTAAGGTAACAATGACCAACATGAAAAAACCTGTTTTGTATCAAATTATGATTTAACCCTGTTGAAACCTCTAATAGAGTATGCACAAAAATGATCATCAAAATATGTACTCTGTTTTAGAGAAAATGAACCAAATTTCTCATCATGTCTCAAATGTTTTTTGTTTTTTAAATGAGACGTTTTAAACATACTAAAAAAATTGACCTTTAGAAGAAGATATTCATTTACATTGAGATAAAGAGCATTAAATTTGAGAATATGGGAGTTATTATTGCATAAAGTACTTCAGTGTTTTAGAGCAGAGCCCCTCAGTGTTACAGATCAGTGCTCCCCCCTCAGCACCTGCAGTAGGTCCCAGCTGCAGCAGTGCAGTCTCTGTGCAGTGTGACTGAGGGAGGTTTTTGTACGGCTCTGTATCACTGTGTGAACACCCAGCTACCACTGATGTAATGTGCACTCTGACAATAATAATCTCCTGCATCTTCAGCCTGGACTCCAGTGATTTTCAGTGTAAACTGAGTTCCAGATCCACTCCCACTGAAACGATCAGGAATCCCAGACTGACGAGTGGTTGAAAGATAGACCAGAAGTTTAGGAGCCTGACCAGGTTTCTGCAGGTACCAGTGGAGCCAGTGGTCACCGTCAGAATCAACGTATACACTCTGACTGACTGTACAGCTGATAGAGACAGTGTCTCCCTGCTGAACAGCCTGAGCTGATGGAGACTGAGTCACAAGTATATCTGCCATTGATTCTGGAAAGAAAAACATGGAAATTTTTTAATAGTGTCAACCAATATTATTGTACAGAAAAAAAATTACAGAAAAATGTTTTTGGGAAAAAAGCCATAGATTTGCAATTTCAATTACTCACCCTGAACAAAGAGTCCCAATATCAGCAGCAGTAGAAAGACTGACATCATCATAATGCTGCCTGTGTCAGTGTCTGTGAAAGGACTGGACAGTCACTGATCAGTACTGGGGGTCTTAAAGTGTGTGGAGCAGTGAGGCAGGACAGGTATGCAAAGCCCCTTCCTCTATACAAATCCTGTCACACACAGTTAGAGGAGCTCTGATGTGTGAACAGCAGTGGGTCTATAGAGGGCTGGAATACATGTTCACTGCAAAAAATAATAATAATATCAGTCTAAATAAGACCGAAATATTGCCAATGAGGTCCCACACTTTTAAGATTTACCAATAATTTTCATAATGAACTATTTTCTACTTGAGAGAAAAACACAAGATTGTAATAGTCATTACAATGCACCGTTTACTGTTGTTTTTGCCCTCACATTGTGTGCATTAACGGAACATTTTCTGAAAAGATATTGCTCTTTTATCTACAGTATGTCTAAGTATTCATATTTGCCTGCATATGAATGGAGAGTCTTAAACTTGAGCTCAATAAATTTTGTTTTGAAGTAGGTTTCAGTATTGAAAATGACAGTTATCTGAAGTCAGTGTTATCACATATACACAGGGAATGATTCAAACACAGTTTATCCAAACTCAATGGTGAGTTTTTCTTTTTGCAATCATGAGCAGGTCCTTCCTTCACATATGACACTGTAGTTTTCAGATGATTAGAATGGGAAGCCTGTGTTAACTTCTGTTTATACAGGGATAGCTGAAGAAGGACACTTTCTGCTTCATCTCTTTTATCACTGTGAGATTTTTCCAGTGCAGCAGTGAATCTTTTTCATCATATTTTCATCACTGATTTGTTCTACCAAACTAAATTAAGACCAAACTAAATTTAGTCCTAATTTAGGATTCTACTGTAATGCGTAGGGGAAACTGAGCCCACTGACACCCTCCCTCTGGTCAGTGCTGTGGCCAGTTTTGAGCTCCCTTGTGGGGCTGCTTCAAACAGTCAGCACTGCCCAGGTGTGATTTAATACCAGGCTGTGGTTTCCTCTCTGGTATTATACTGTAGTGCACAGTCTCTCAATGAGGGTGGTACCACCCCCCAGGGGCCGTTCTGACATTGCAATGGGGCGCTGGAAGCACCATGGATGAGAGGTCGGCATTTGGACTATTATAGGGGGTGTTTTTACATTACATTACATGAAATGTTATTTTATTAATCAGTGCTGATACTGATGATTGCACAAGACCATGTTCAGGGTTTTTAGCCTGTGGGATGTTTTGTTTTGTACTGGGACAAGACCCTCGTAGAACAGCACCACAGAGCTGTATAAAGATGGAAGAGAGTTAGAGGTGTAGCAGCCACCACTTCTAAACATGATACATACATATCTCATAACATTAAAGGTAATGTAGCCAATAGTTCAATTTTCTTCTTTTTTTTCTTTTTTTTTACATTTAGACTACTTTTTCACAGTAGGTTTGCTGTTAACTTTCTTTGGATGTGCTGTATTTGTTCAAGTAGAGAGCCTCAAGTAGGGGTGTTGGGTTGAGAACCCCTGTTGTAGTACAGTTGGAGCAACAGTAGCACTCTGGCTCCTCCTGTGGTTAGTGTGTGTAATTGCAGCTTTTGTGATGTATGGATTGAGTGTTCTGGAAGCACGACCCAAACAACACTGATTTAATAAGGTAGGGCGCATTTGTCAAAAATTGTCCTGAAATATATTTGGAATAACCATAAAAATGCCTCAAATCATGATGACACCTTATAAACAATTTTTCTCACACCTACCTCTAGGAAAAGGACAAGACATAAATATCCTTTGACGTGTCAATGTTTTTACACAGCCCAGGATGAAAATTAAGTTTCTGGAGAACATGGATGTGAATATGGAGTTTGGGAAAGAGTAAGAGGAACAGTGTCAGAGTGTGGAGAACATTCCTCCCTCCCTGTGGTCTCTGTCAGAGTGTGGAGAACATTCCTCCCTCCCTGTGGTCTCTGTCAGAGTGTGGAGAACATTCCTCCCTCCCTGTGGTCTCTGTCAGAGTGTGGAGAACATTCCTCCCTCCCTGTGGTCTCTGTCAGGGGAAATTATATCTGGGGTGAGCTGCACTTGCATCACTGAACTAATGCAGGACTCATTGTTGAAATACAAGATTTCTCTCCACACTGAACTCTGTTGACTTCTCTGAATCACCTCAGTAATCTTTGAATGGTCTGTAGATGTCAGCTCATTCCTATTTTTGATTATTTTCTAAAGATTCTGGGAATGTATACAAATAATAAAAATATATATTTTTAAAAAGAATAAAAAGAAAATTGCACTTACGATGACTGGTATCTTTTTGTTGAGAACAGCCCTTCCTGCGTCATTTACGAGTTCTGGATTTGAGGCTTTTAACCTGTTGAAGAACCTATGCACTTGTAAATTGCTTTGGATTAAAAGCGTGTGTGAAATGACAAAATTGTTTAAAAAAATTTGTAATGAATATATTATCCAGGATGGTGCAGTGGGTCGCACTGCTGCCTCACAGCAAGGAGGTCCTGGGTTCGAATCCCCGTCGGCCGGGGCCTCTCTGTGCGGAGTTTGCATGTTCTCCCCGTGTCTGTGTGGGTTTCCTCCGGATACTTCGGTTTCTTCCCACAGTCCAAAGACATGCAGGTTAGGCTGATTGGAGAGTCTAAATTGCCCATAGGTGTGAGTGAATGGTGTGTGTGCCCTGTGATGGACTGGCGACCTGTCCAGGGTGTATTCCTGCCTTTTGCCCAATGTATGCTGTGATAGGCTCCAGCCCCCCTGCGACCCTGTTCAGGATAAGCGGGTTCCGATAATGGATGGATGGATGGATATTATCCAGGAAACGTACAGGATCCCATCATCAAATTTAAGGTAACAATGACCAACAAGAAAAAACCTGTTTTGTATCAAATTATGATTTAACCCTGTTGAAACCTCTAATAGAGTATGCACAAAAATGATCATCAAAACATTTACTCTGTTTTAGAGAAAATGAACCAAATTTCTCCTCATGTCTCAAGTGTTTTTTGTTTTTTAAATGAGACGTTTTAAACATATGTAGGAACTTCAACTTCCACATTCCCACAGGACAATTCCACCCCGCATGACGTCTCGCTTGGTTCAGCCAATCCCGTAATGGCGGGAGCAATAAACTTTCCCGTATAAGAGCAAGACACGTTCTTGGGATCTCTCTTCTTCTGCTTCTTCTCTTCTCTCTTCTCTCTTCTCTTCGCCCACTTCTTCGACGCACCCTTATTGGCCATTCGCTTCAGCTCATCTGCTCCGAGACTCGGTGAATGCTGCACAGCGCACTACCAGGCCTACGGACACACCCAGTTACCTCGCGGTAACTTCTTGGCCTATAGCGAGTGGAAACTGGTGTACGCGGAACGCTACATCAGTTTACTCCTGCAAAGCTAACCAACGAGCAACAGCAACGAACTTTTCCACCAGGAAAAAGGACCAGCGAACATCCTTCCAGCAACCGAGCGGACCAGACAACAACACGCTATAAGACGGGAACGCCCCAGCTTTGCACACCTCTCCAGGACACGCGTTCACAGCACCATCGCGGCTCCTATAAGGACAGCACGTCTTTTGCGTTTGGACTCAGTAAGAGAACAAACATTCAGGCATAGCCAGTGTTTAGTTTAGTCTTGACTGATACTGTGAATCTGTGTTCTATATTTGCCGTCTTACCATTTGAATGTATTCTGTTAGCCGTGTATGTACGTGAATTGATTAGTCGTCTTTCGCACATATATAGAGTGAACTACACAAGTAGTCGCTCTTTTCACAGCTAACACTAATACTCATTAACACACCCAGAACTCTAGCTTACCCAAGCTAGCTACTCCCACTTTTATCTTTCCTTTGTTCAGGCGACACGCGCGCTTGCGCGCGCCCACACACACACGCACACACTAATTCCCGTTAGTTTATTTGTTCTGTGTTTGTACGTTGTTTAATAAATATGTTTTATTAAACCCCGGTGTCCGTTTTGGAATCACATAGACATGAGAGCCGAGTTAAAGCAGTCTTTCGAAGAACTTCCAACCTTCAGGTTATCGGTGTGTTCAATCATTAATATGGGTTATTTTAATTATTTATTGAAATACTAAATTTGTGGATGGATATTTCTGATAACAGTAATTTTATGAGACTGATTACTTTTTGAAGTTGTACTGCTACATAACATTAACTGGCGCCCCGGTTTCGTAGAGAGTACAATCCCTACGTTATTTGGCGGCCCGTGCGAGGACCCTACATAATTTGGAGCCCCGTGCGAGGACCCCTACATATTTTGGAGCCCGTGCGAGGACCCCTACACATACTAAAAAAATTTACCCTTAGAAGAAGATTGTCATTTACATTGAGATAAAGTGCATTAAATTTGAGAATATGGGAGTTATTATTGCATAAAGTAGTTCAGTGTTTTAGAGCAGAGCCCTTCAGTGTCTCGGGTCAGTGCTCCCCCCTCAGCACCTGCAGTAGGTCCCAGCTGCAGCAGTGCAGTCTCTGTGCAGTCTGACTGAGGGAGGTTTTTGTACGGCTCTGTATCACTGTGTGAACACATTTTTACTGTTGATCTTATGTACACTCTGACAGTAATAATCTCCTGCATCTTCAGCCTGGACTCCAGTGATTTTCAGTGTAAACTGAGTCCCAGATCCACTCCCACTGAAACGATCAGAAATCCCAGACAGGCGTTGTGTGGCATACTTAATCAGAAGTTTAGGAGCCTGGCCAGGTTTCTGCAGGTACCAGTGGAGCCAGTGGTCACCATCAGAATCAAGATTTACACTCTGACTGACTCTACAGCTGATAGAGACAGAGTCTCCCTGCTGAACAGCCTGAGCTGATGGAGACTGAGTCAGCACTATATCTGCCATTGATTCTGAAAAAGAAAACAAAAAATATAGGTCAATGGACATTAATATTATCAGACATTGTGTAATATTCTGGTAAATTTCAATTGACAATAATGGTACTGTTGTGATAAGAGTTGTATTGTAAAAAGCAAGCAAATAAAATTCATGTCAGCAAAAGCTAAAAAGTATCTGTCTCACCCAGTACAAAGAGTCCCAGCATCACCAGCAGTAGAATGTTTGACATCATAATGCTGCCTGTGTCAGTGTCTGTGAAAGGACTGGACAGTCACTGATCAGTACTGGGGGTCTTAAAGTGTGTGGAGCAGTGAGGCAGGACATGTATGCAAAGCCCCTTCCTCTATACAAATTCTGTCACACACAGTTAGAGGAGCTCTGATGTGTGAACAGCAGGGGGTCTATAGAGGGCTGGGACACGTGCACTGTTCACTGCTATTTTTACTCTGTCAAACATTCAAATACCAAAATAACAGTTTCTGACATTGGACTGTAAAGGAAGTTGTGTACATGATCAAGAAGGGCTGAAGTGGTAAGATTGTGTAAAACATGAGTTGAGTAAATGTATGTTTTGTATTCTGATGGCAGTTTTTATGGGAGTTCAGAAAATCAAGGACCTCAGTCAGGTACAAGGCATTATTCAGTTACAGTAAATCCATATACATTTAATGAAAAGTGAAATTCTGTTTTTCCTTAATTCACTCTGAAGACCATCTTTCTCTGTATTGAATATGCTTGTATTTCAACAACTGAAAATTAAGCAGCTTGGGGGAAACAGAGCTGACAACAGAAACCCTTATTCCATGTCTAAACCAGGATTGATCTGTATTTGTTCCCTGATCTGTCTTTCCTTTCCTCCACCAATGCTGGACGCACAGAGAAGTCAGCAGCCACTGATGTTCATTCAGCTCTTTTATTAAGCTGTTGGAGGATCATATCAGAAGCAGCAGTGATGCTCTGACTGGTCAGGGTGTGTAGCAGTGTGCTGGGAGAGGTCTGGACTGAGTGAGTGACTCACTGTTCTGGACTGAGTGACTCCACTGTTCTGGACTGAGTGACTCCACTGTTCTGGACTGAGTGACTCCACTGTTCTGGACTGAGTGACTCCACTGTTCTGGACTGAGTGACTCACTGTTCTGGACTGAGTGACTCCACTGTTCTGGACTGCTTGCTGTTCACTGCTGCTGGGTCCTTGTCTTCAACTAATTTACAATGCATTCACTTAGAAATTTGTGTCTTTGGTTAGAGCACTGCATCAAAACAAGAAATGCCTGATGCCCAGGGAGTGATTATGAAGCAAAGTCATTTTCAATTATTTTTAATAACATAACAAAGTCTTGGGTATGCTGAAAATAAAGCCACATGAAGAAAAAGTGTATTAAATGTAGGAATATGAGAGATATTATTGCACAGTGTAGCTCAGTGTTTTAGAGCAGAGCCCCTCAGTGTCTCGGGTCAGTGCCTCCCCCCTCAGCACCTGCAGTAGGTCCCAGCTGCAGCAGTGCAGTCTCTGTGCAGTCTGACTGAGGGAGGTTTTTGTTTGGCTCTGTATCACTGTGTGAACACAGCTTTACTGCTGATCTCATAGTTGCTCATTACACATCTTTAGTTTAAAATAAAACAGTTTAATCTGGGCAGTCTGTGTGCTCCAGAGAACCTCCAGAGCTTCCAGAGGCCAGAGAATTCCAAAGTAACATAATAATAATAATAATAATAATAATAATAATACATTTTATTTGAAGTGGCACCTTTCTGGACACTCAAGGTCACCTTACATTGTGCAAAATACAAAATAAACATGGTAAAAACAAAATATCCCATTTAAAATCATCAACAAAAAAGAAAACATGATACAATATATCCAATTAAAAATAATTTACAATGAACATACAATTAATATCAAACAAACAGACAGCAGACAGAGATAGACACAACAACATGTAAAGGGAAGGCAACAGTCAGGGGTATGCAAGAGTAAACAGATGAGTTTTGAGAAGTTTTTTGAAGGATGACAGTGACTCTGTATGGCGGATGTGTATGGGTAGAGAGTTCCAGAGCCTGGGTACTGTAGAGCTGAATTCTTGAGCACCCATAGTAGAGAGTCGGGTGGTGGGGATAGACAGGAGGCCAGCTGAGGAGGAGCGGAGAGTGCGAGTTGGGGTGTAGTCGTGAAACAGTTGGAAGTATCCTAGTCTTTATACATTATAGCTAACCAATCAGTTGTCATATAACTTCACATTGTCTCTCTTAACCCGCCTTAATATTTTCTGTCACTCTATGAAAGCTGAGCTGTCTTAACCTTTCGCCTCTATAATGATGCAAGCAAATTGGGCTGGTGATCACTAACTCAAAACATTTCTCTGCAAAGACCCACATTGCTTGCACTGCATCACGCAGTCAAAACAGGCCGTATCCAACGCCATGGTTTTTAAACACCTGATTAAGTGTTCTCTGCACTTTCATTATACAATTGTACTTTGCAGCTCAATGTGTTTAACAGACACACAGTTCTAATTGCTCAAGATGACTGACTTATTCATTTTAACATAATTAATAATAATTCTTCAAACATTATGGATTAACATTGTAGTACTGAACAGTATTTGAAATATAGTATATAGATACAGTGGGAGCAATAATTATTTGATCCCTTGCTGATTTTGTAGGTTTGCCCAATTACAAAGAATGGAACTGTGTAGAATTTCAATCATAGGTATATTTTAACATTGAGAGACAGAATATCACAAAAGAATCCACAATAACAACATATAATAATGTTGAAATAATTATGAAATAAGTATTTGATCCCCTACCAATCAGCAATAATTCTGGCTCCCACAGACCAGTTAGTTTTCCATTAAGAAGTACTCCTGTGGAACATGTTCTTCAAACAGCTCAGGACACAAGGCATTATGCAAAATAAAATTGTGAGTATCACTAAGACTGGTCCTATTAAACTCCCTAACCAAGGGCCTAGGCTACCAAACCATATTCTTTTAGAAAATCAAAGGGATTCCAATCTGTATTGATCCCAGATCCCTTTGCTGTCCCATTTCAAATTTCTTTGAGCTTATCTAGAGTCCCATTATCAGCACTATTCTGGGGGATGTTTAATTTTAAATTTTATTTTAGGTGCAACCGGAGTCTCCTATGATCGTACACACTCCTCCTGTCACTGTGTTATGCATATCTAATACTGTAAAACCCCACGTTAACCCAGTGCGGGCGAAGGTATCTGCATGCTTGTCCTTCTGGTGTTGCTGAAAGAATGTTAATTGGGTTAAATATTAGGGACTGCTATGCAGAGAGAGAGTCTAGATCAGCCAATAAATAAAATAATGTTAATTGGGTCAAATATTAGTGACTGCTATGCAGAGAGAGTCTAGATCAGCCAATAAATAAAATAATGTTAATTGGGTTAAATATTAGTGACCGCTATGTGGAGAGACTAGATCAGCCAATAAATAAACTATGTTACAAAGACAGTAGTACCACTCTGCCTTCCGCTCTCTACTGGTTCGGGCTGACCAAGAATCTCCACAATAGGGCCAACAAATTTACTTTTGTTATCTGACTCCATTTTAAATGGGAATTTAGAATTTGGTCTTAATCATGCGTGACGCTCGGAGTGCTTCCACTTGACTCTCCCTTATATGCCACCATTACTCAATATATGCTCCCGGGATTAGCCCTATTGCTGAAAAAGGTATAAAATGAATTAGAGCCATGGAGATCACGCAAGTTAAAAGCAAGGATTTCTTAACAAGCAGGTAGGTCATTATCTTAGAATTCAACAGTTAATACAGAAATTGAGAAGAGAAATATAAAGTCAATAATCTTACCCAGCCTAATCAAATACACACAAACACAGAAAATGCACATGTGTGGGAAGTCAGATGTGATCTTCCCTGATTGGTTTGTCTTCCTTCCTTTTATGTGTTATTTTATGTTTCCCTAGATCCTCTGGCTTTTGCTTGAACTATGAAAACTGGTGTGACAGGGGCACATATTCCCCCCAGTGAACTGGCAGGTGGTTCCAAGCATTTTCCCCACACTGCCATTACGTGTCTAGTGCGACAGCAGTCCCTTTAGTTAAATTAGTGTTGGTCATTTCCCGCATTTGAGTGGCATTTAAGGCTAAATTACAATGGGTAGTTCTTCCCATATCTAAATTACCGCTCCCTTTGAAGCAGACCCAGGGTTCTGGGTTGTATTTGGGCAATAGTTTTTACAGGGGATTGGTGGCTTGGTAGTACAGAGTGGCCATTCCAAAAAGCATTGGAAGGACCCGGCAGGTGTCGTCCCTGTGTGGGCAGTGGCCTTCGCAGCAGAATTTCCTTGAGAGATAGCGTTTGGCTGGCCTATGTGAATGGTAAATTTACATATTGCAACAGATGTAGGCAAAAGAATGGCCTCTAGGAGGCAATGCACCAAATGTCCATATTGAATAGCTTTTCCTGAGGAAGTAAGAAAACCTCTGTGTTCCCAAAGGGTTCTGAAATCGCACTACCCCAAAAAGCATATCTGCTGTCAGTGAAAATATTTACAGTTTTACCTTGGGACAAATAGGTGTATTTAAGAGCAAAAATTCAGCAGCCTGAATTTCCTGGTTTTCAATAAGGGCATTTTGATCAAACTTCAACAACTTCAGTGATTTCCAGTGTAAACTGAAATTTGTGGAGCAATAAATCAGAAGTTTAGGAGCCTGATCAGGGTTCTGCAGGTACCAGTGCAGATAGTGGCCATAGCTTGAGTAGTAGTAAACGCTCTGACTGACTCTACAGCTGATAGACAGTGTCTCCCTGCTGAACAGCCTGAGCTGATGGAGACTGAGTCAGAACTACATCTGCCATTGATTATGAAAAACAAAACAAGAATATCAGTATAAAATCATTGCCACCCAATTCCTAATATTCTGGTAAACCTGAACAAAATAGAAGGTTTTCAGAACATATTCCAGAACAAAAATACAACAAAGGGTTTTATGAAATAACAAACGTTTTTTTCTAACATATCATCAAAAACTTAAATTCCCAATTACAATGAGGTCAGAGTTTCTCACCACGAACAAAGAGTCTCAACATCACCAGCAGTAGAAAGGCTGTGACATCTTCATCATGCTATAAGGTTCGAGGAATGGCGGAGAGCCAGGAGCGACTAAGGGTAACCCCTTGTAAGCGGGCACGCGAACGTGTCCGCCACTAAACCCCAGAAGGTAGAAGAAACAAAATAAAGGAAATAGCCCCAAAGAACGGCAAAGGAAAATAAAGCAACCCTTAAAAACCAGGGCGAATAACCCAACCAAAATGAGTGCTGATAACGAGCACTAAAACCCCAGACCGGTGACAAAATAAAATAACAACCTAGAAAGAAAAACACTAGGACGAAAACAAAGAACCTTGAGACACAGCTCAGGAAAAGACACAAACCAAAATACATGTACCGGGGACAACGTCCCTCACCCGCAAGCTCACACGAGCTGAAAATGAAATCAAAGAAAAACAAAGAACCTTACAGAAGGTGTCAGCCATGCACACAGCACCAACAGGCTGAGCATCTTCCTTACCTTTTCTTTTTGTTTTGTTTTTTAAAATGAGACAGAAACCCGAACCTGCACGATACCTGACTCAATAAGGCTCAGAGTCTTACCGCGTGCATACCGGCTTGGTATTAGAGCGAACAGTAACACCAAAGCGTCGACCGACTGTCATAGAGTGCTTTAAATACCCTCCGGAGGTAGGCTCCCTAGGCACTAGTGAAAATAATAAAGCCCCCTGGTGACCACCACTGGAACTACCTACAAACCCTGACACATGCCGCCTGTGTCAGTGTCTGTGAAAGGACTGGACAGTCACTGATCAGTACTGGGGGTCTTAAAGTGTGTGGAGCAGTGAGGCAGGACAGGTATGCAAAGCCCCTTCCTCTATACAAATCCTGTCACACACATTTAGAGGAGCTCTGATGTGTGAACAGCAGTGTGTCTATAGAGGGCTGGGACATGTGCACTGTTCACTGCTATTTTTAATCTGTCAAACATTCAAATGTCAAAATAACGGTTTCTGACATTGAGCTGTGTTCATGTAGACGTGCGAATATGTGTCCATGGTGAAGAAGGGATGAAGTGGTAAGATTGTGTAAAATATGAGTTGAGTAAATGTACATGTTTTCTATTCTGATGGCAGTTTCTATGGGAGTTCAGAAAGTCAAGGACCTAATTGAGGCACATGGAATTATTCAGTTACAGCATATCCATATACATTTAATGTACAGTCTGACTGAGGGAATGCTGGGCTAACTGTCGAAGGCCATTTTCTACTTCATCTCTCTGATAACTGCGATTTTCTCCAGTCCAGCTTTGGAACTTTTTCCATGATATGTTCATCAGTGATTTTTTTCTGTTGTCCTAATTTAGTATGTTTGATCATATTTACAAACAAATGTCATTTCTGCAATGTCCTCCATCAGCACTGAAAAGCTGCTTCTCCCATCTCCCATACAGCACATTCTCCCAGCAACCCCTTCTTTAGCTCTGAGTTTAATACCCTCCCCCCATTTCAACGCAGACTAAAAATACACCTTTTAAAACATTACCTTAGTCCTACCTCCTGACCCCCCCCCCCACTCCGATATCCCTATTCCTCCTGTCCAACCCAAAAACATTTTTTGTAAGTTTTTAAATAATCAAAAAAATAATAGAATTGTACTTATGTTGACATAGTGTCAACCAATATTATGGGGGATAAAAAAGAAAAAGCCAGATTTGCATTTGTAAAACATAATACAAATCCACAGTGATCAATTTCAATGACTCACCCTCAACAAAGAATCCCAATATCACCAGCAGTAGAATGTTTGACATCATCATAATACTGCCTGTGTCAGTGTCTGTGAAAGGACTGGACAGTCATTGATCAGTACTGGGGGTCTTAAACTGTGTGGAGCAGTGAGGCAGGACAGGTATGCAAAGCCCCTTCCTCTATACAAATCCTGTCACACACAGTTAGAGGAGCTCTGATGTGTGAACAGCAAGGGGTCGATAGAGGGCTGTGATACATGTATACTGCAATGAACAGGTATTTTAATCATAAAAAATAAGATTTTAATCCTAAATTTATGAATAGACAAAAATCTGCCATTGAGGTCAGACTGGTTCATTCAATTTAACATTTGCCATAAGGGAAAGACAATTTCACTTGTCCAGCAAATGGTTAAAATAAGCTACTATTAATTTGATTCTACGACTCATTACAAGACAACAAGCAATGCTCTCTTTACTGCTGTTTTTGCTGTGTGTGCACTAATAGAACATTTTCTGAAATGATATTACACTTGTATGTACAGTATGTCTAAGTGGTCACAGCTACCTTCATACTGGGCTGAGATTCTTTAAAACTTGTGTTTCATAAATTGTTCTTTCTGAAGGAAGTTCCACTATCAGAAATGAAAAAGTCAGTGATATCACGTGGACACAGGGAAAGATTCAACCTCAATTTATCCATGTGAAATGAAAGTGAATTCAAAAATGGTGACTTTTTCCTCATGCCACAATTAGCAGGTCCATTAGACACTGTAGTTTTAAAATGATTAGAATGAGAAGTCTTGTGTTAAAAGAGGGAATACTGGCCTAATTTCTACTTCAACTATGATTACTGTGATATTTTCTCCAGTGCAGCAGTGAAACCTTTTCATTATATTTTCATCACTGATTTGTTCTGTTGTCCTAATTTAGTTTGGCAAGCAGACTGCAGACAGACTGCTGATGAGAAAGGCTCTTGTGTGATGAGGCAGGGCAAACTGAGCCCACTGACACCCTCCCTCTGGTCGGTGCTGTGGCCAGTTTTGAGCTCCATTGTGGGGCTGCTTCACAATTTTTGTGTTTTCTTCAGTCTGCATCTTGTAAAGTGGTGATAGAGTCCTCCTTCCTGAATGTGCTATGAACCAAATTTCTCCTCATGTCATGTTTTTCCAATGAGAAGTTTTAAACAAACTAAGAAAATGGACAGTAAGAGGAAGATTTTGATGAGCTGACATTAACATTGAGAGAAAGTGCATAACATTTGATTAAATAAAAATGAGAGTCCTTATTGCACAACAAAACTCAATGTTTTAGAGCAGAGCCGCTCAGTGTTACAGATCAGTGCTCCCCCCTCAGCACCTGCAGTAGGTCCCAGCTGCAGCAGTGCAGTCTCTGTGCAGTCTGACTGAGGGAGGTTTTTGTACGGCTCTATATCACTGTGTGAACGGCAAGCTTTCACTCTGCTGACAGTAATAATCTCCTGCATCTTCAGCCTGGACTCCAGTGATTTTCAGTGTAAACTGAGTCCCAGATCCACTCCCACTGAAACGATCAGGAATCCCAGACTGGCGATTTGTGTCATCATAAATCAGAAGTTTTGGAGGTTGACCAGGTTTCTGCAGGTACCACTGCAGGTCACCGGATACACTCTCACTGGTTTTACAGCTGATAGAAACAGTGTCTCCCTGCTGAACAGCCTGAGCTGATGGAGACTGAGTCAGAACCATATCTGCCGTTAATTCTGGAAAACAAAACATGGAAATTGAAAAACATCAGGATTGCATCCCAGTTTGGAATATTCCATAACAAAAATACAATAAACGGTTTTATGAAATAACAAACTTTTTAAAATAAAATATCATCAAAACCCAAATTACAAATTGCAATGAGGTCAGAGTTTCTCACCCTGAACAAAGAATCCCAGCATCAGCAGCAGTAGAGAGACTGACATCATCATAATGCTGCCTGTGTCAGTGTCTGTGAAAGGACTGGACAGTCACTGATCAGTACTGGGGGTCTTAAAGTGTGTGGAGCAGTGAGGCAGGACAGGTATGCAAAGCCCCTTCCTCTATACAAATCCTGTCACACACAGTTAGAGGAGCTCTGATGTGTGAACAGCAGTGGGTCTATAGAGGGCTGGGACACATGCACTATTCATGGCTATTGTTACTCTGTCAAACATGCCTATTTCGATATACAGTCCCTTGTGTACAGTGTTAGAACAGCAATGCCAATTTTTTTGTTTTTGCAATACATTGAATACATTTGGGGTTCAGATAAAAAGAATAACATGAGAAAAGGGTTCCGAACTTCAGGGTTCAGATTTTCTTTTCTGGTATTTACACCTAGATGTGTTAAACTACTTAGAGAATAGCACCTTTGGTATGAGTGAGCAAAAATATCTTAACATTGACAGACAAAATGTTTTTGTAGACTTCTGAATTCATACTGCTGCTACCATCATGAGCTACATCAACAATAAACCTTAATGAGCCCAAGCCATGACACTTCCTCCACCATGCTTCACAGATGAACTTGTATGTTTTGGATCATGAGCAGATCCCTTCTTTCTACATACTTTGGCATTTCCATCACTTTGGTAGAGGTTAATCATGGTCTCATCAGTCCATAAAACTTTGTTCCAGAACCTTTGTGGCTCATATCTGTACTTCTTTGCAAATTGTAATCTCTGTCTTGTGTGATAGCCTCTATATTGCTGCTGTCTTTGAATGGTTGATTGAGATACCTTCACCCGTGCCTTGTGGAGCTTGTTTGTGATGTCACTGACTGATTGTTTTGTTGGTTTCCTTCCCAGCTCTCGCAATGTTTCTGCTCTTGTTTTCCTTGGTTGACCTGTTCAATGTCTGTTGTTCAGTACTCCCCTCTTTTCTAAGCTTCAAAATGGCTTGATTTTCTCCCAAAGACAGTCATGTTAGTTCATCTTTTCCCACACAAATGCAGTCTTCACAGACAAAATCTCAGGCTAAAAACAAGAGTAGACATTCATAACAATTTATTGTTTAACCAATCAATCTAACAGGACACACCTGGGCAACAAGAAAAACCTGTCAGTCACATGTTCCGATTGCTCTAAAAATTGGGCATAGCAAAAACAAAGGAATTGTCCTTGCTGTTCCAATACATTTGGAGGGGACTGTATCTGTTTCTGGCATTGAACTGTATGGAAACATGTGTATATGGTCAATAAGAGCTAAAGTTACTTAACATAACTTAAGGGCATAGCATAACCAGTCTGGCCCTTCTCCTTTGACCTCTCTCATTAACAATCTGTTTTTGCCTGCAGAACTGCTGCCCACTGGATGTTTTATGTTTTTCATAGCATTCTCTGCAAACTCTAGAGACTGTTATGCATGAAAATTCCAAAAGATCAGCAGTTTCTGAGATACTCAAAACACCCTGCCTGGCACCAACAATCATTCCACAATCACTTCGATCACATTTCTTCCCCATTCTGACATTTGGTCTGAAGAACAGCTGAACCTCTTGACCACGTCTGCATGCTTTTATGCATTTAGTTGCTGCCACATGATTGGCTGAATAAATATTTGCATTTACAAGCTGGTGTACAGGTCTACCTAATAAAGCGGTCACTGAGTGTATGTATTGAATACATTTATGTGTTGTGTATTCTCATGGCAGTCTTTTATGGGAGCTTAGAAAGTCAAGGGCATCAGTCAGAAACAGGGAATTATTCCGTTACAGTTAATCCATGATATACTAAAAAGTAATAAAAAGTGAATTGCTGTTGTGTGTTATTGTGTTTATTTCCTGATTCAACTCTGAAGTCCTTCTTTCTATTTACTTACTATAGTTTTATGATATCTATACAACAGATAATCAAGCAAATTTAATTTAAAACCTGTAAAATGAGCTCTAACTGCAAATGAAGACAAAATTAAATTATATTGTATCATGCTCTTCTTGTCATGCTCATCCTGTGCCCCTATATACAAGTTATTTCCTATTTCCTGTGTTCCCTTCCATGTTTTGAGTTTACTCTTTTATTGACCACGCCCCCCACACCTGATATTTGTTCCCTCATGTTTCATTGCACCCACCTGATCCTCATTGTTTCCTTGTTAGTCTTGTATTTTAGCCTGTCTGTTTTCTTTGTCCTTCGCCTGATTGTATTGTGCCTTGCCTTCACTTTTGTGGTCTGAGATCTTGCAACTCATTCCCTGTTCCGGTTACCTGCCTGCCTGCTCCTGTTCCGGTTGCCTTCCCGCTTCTGTTCTTGTTCCCTGCCTGCTTACCTACTCCTGTGTTCCTGTTTCCCATCCCGTCCTGTCTCCTCAGCCAAAATCCTTCCCCGCACCTGCCTGTCCCATCGGACTGACTTCCTGGTTTTAAGTGCTGTTTCTGTTTGTTGGCAGTGTACCTGTCCGACCTGATGAATAAAGATACCTTTCTCTCAGTTTCTCAGTCTGCATGTGGTTCCAGTATTCTGCTCTGTGACACTTTTGGGTGAAGGATATGAACATTTTTACATTGAATGGACAAGGTCTCCAAATTAAATAGGATCCTTAATTTCACAATTTGTAAACTGGGTTGACTGGGTTGAAAGAAAGACATCAGACGTTTTATTGCTGTGTTATTTCATCAAAGCTAATAATTCCTAATAGTCTTTTTAAAGGCTTTTAAAAACCAAGCCATTACTACCCCTTTTATACAGAATGTGAGTTTAAATATGTTTAATATGAATGATTCAAGGCGGCACGGATGGTGCAGTGGGTAGCACTGCCGCCTCACAGCAAGGAGGTCCTGGGTTCGAATCCCCGTCGGCCGGGGCCTCTCTGTGCGGAGTTTGCATGTTCTCCCCGTGTCTGCGTGGGTTTCCTCCGGGTACTCCGGTTTCCTCCCACAGTCCAAAGACATGCACGTTAGGCCGATTGGAGAGTCTAAATTGCCCGTAGGCATGAGTGTGTGAGTGAATGGTGCGTGTGCCCTGTGATGGACTGGCGACCTGTCCAGGGTGTATTCCTGCCTTTCGCCCAATGTATGCTGGGATAGGCTCCAGCCCCCCTGCGACCCTGATCAGGATAAGCGGGTTCAGATAATGGATGGATGGATGAATGATTCAAATGAAATAACATTCATGAGGAGAAACCCGTATCCACTTGCCGATTAGCTTTCAGAATACCATCGTAATGGTCGTTTCAGAATTCTCCTGTAGGGGATTTACGAACACTACACAGTGGGCCGGATCAACAGGCAGGTTTTTGTACAGCCAGTTAATCAGACTCAATCACTGTGGTGGACTTTCGGTGGCGGGACCAAACTGGAAATAGTAAGTAATTGGCTACACTATACGATTTTTCAAGATTTTCTGCAAAAATAGTTGGAGATTCGATTTAGTTAGTTCGAAGTTGTTATACATTAATTTCACTGGAAGTTTTTGCGAATTGCTAGCATTGTATATTTCACATTATCTTATTACAACCGAGGCAGACTAGACAGAACAAAAAACATGAATTTGAAAAGCTCAAGAGAGTAGGATACATGTGTGGAGGATATTCTTACATAAAAAACTTCGGGTATGCAGTTACACATTATAAATGGTTGAATGCGTGAAGTCCGAATGAAAAAGGCTTAGGACGACAGTGTCTCTTGAGCAAGAGGTTTTTGTACGGCTGGTGAATGAGTCTGTATCACTGTGGTGGACTTTCGGTGGCGGAACAAAACTGTCAATTGGACGTAAGTAATTTCTATTTCAGATATATCCATATCGATGTCTGTGCTTTCTTTTTAAATAAATTGTCATTTTACGATGTTAGTTAATGGATGTGCCGGGTGGAGGCCCAGCTCACACACTGTGGTCACACTGTTTTTACCCTGTTCTGCCCTCAGCCTCTCTGCTCCTTACTGCTGTCACACTGAGCTGAGCCTGTGTGTGAATCCTTCCCCCAGCCTGAGCTTTCAGTGCTAATATCTGACATGTGCTCTGCTTGTGCTCTTCAACAAATATGCCTTCTTATTTGTGTTTGTGTGGTTTTGAGAATAGCTGTTAGATCAATATCATTGACATAATAAAGACTCTTTGAAGAACTACTGTGTCTCTGGCTGTTATTTTTTTAAAGACATTCGTGCTTCTGATGATCCTGTGGTTTTTGGGCTGCCGTTTCTTTGATTAAATGATAATTATATTCTTGCCACTAGAAATACTTTTGCAAAACACACACACATTTACAAGTGATGATAATGATAGATAGCTTTAAGTAAATTGTCAAAGAATAGATAGAAGAATAGATTTATTCATATAATTCATAATTGCCTGATCTGTAGAGTGTTGCTGACATAAGTGTCCGGACAAACCACACAGAAATGCAACCTGAGTATGATAATTACTTTTATTGATTTGGCCAAATAAAATTACTCTTGAACCTAATCTATAGAAATGCAATTTGGCAAAGAATATGTACTTATAACCTTGATTTTATGTTATTTATGCATAACTTGATGCAGTGTTTAAATGTTATTGGGTTTTTACTGGTCGTAGTGGACTCCACGATGGAGGTGATAAGAGACTGTGTGAAAGAACTGATCTGGAATCAGTTGAGGAGGGGCAGTCCCAGCTCTGGAGGCCTGCTGAGAGGAGCAGTGATGTGTGCAGCGTGCTCAGAGCAGTTCTGTACAGCAGGATGTGTGCTCAGCTCACACTAACCCCCTGGGGACGGCCCAGACACCTGGCCACAGTGCTGCTCTATTCTGAGATTGAGTCAGTCCCACTGAGGGACAGCAGAACCAGCCTGCCCCACCTGCACATGCAAATCTGAGTTTCACCCCCACAGCCCAAAATACCCACCACTGAGAGCTGTTTGAACATGAGAGGGTGGAGGGGTCATTTCTGTCGTGAGGTGAGAAAGGGAGGGGGCTGTACTTCACACCTGCTGCAGCATCAGTCTCAGATTATAGATTTCATGTCTGGAGGTTTGGTTTTGTTCATTCTCTTTCTTCTGATACATCAATGTCAGCAAAGAGGGCATCCATTGTGCAAGCAGAGAGGTATAATAGAGAGAAGAGGTGATCACCAAGAGGCACATCTAAAGTAAAGATGTCAATGAATAACACTGTACATGAGTAGTCTTTATGTCCACATGAAAGCACATAGAGATGCAGTAGAGATAAGCAATATGGAAGAGCAAGTTCTAAAGAGTCTTGAGACTGAAATGGGCTGCTGGGTAGATCACTCAGTAAAATGTCCACTTGCAGTAAGTGAGTGAGCAGCATGGTCTCAGGCTGACTGTGACTGGCAGTCCTGCAGGGTCGGTCCATGTTGGCTTTGTGTCGCCCAAGGGGGTTATGGGAGGGATTCAGTCAGCAGGGATAGCAGTGTTCATTGCTGGAGCGCCCCCTGTTGGCCGTCTGGGTGCCTGTGGCGTGCTCTCTGCCCCTGTTGTGTGCATGTGCAGCTTGTGCCTGCAGTGTGAACAGAAGTGTCTGGCTGGCGTTGGGTGTTTCTTTTGGAAGAGAAGCGCCAGTCTTCCGCTGGCAGTATATGACCATGTTTGGTGTAGTTCACAAACTGGGCGTTCCAACTTTGGTGGGATTGGAGAAGAAAACAATGAATGACAAGAGAACAGATTTGCACCAATGCCTTCAACACTTCAACATGGTGACATATCCCAGTGTGGTGCATTACTTTCATTCTAATCCTGTGTGAATAAGAGATGTCTGTTTGTTTACATATCCCCTTTTAGAAATTCAAGGTTCCCAATAAAACATTTGTTCACTGAACAGAAACTTTCTGTTCTGGTAATATCAATTACTGAATCATGGCTGAAATACAATTGATGCATGTGCACGTCCCTTGAGTTATAAAAAATACTTTAAATTAGAAGTTAATAGTATTTGATATTCTCATGCTGAACATTCTTATGTTCATGCTGGTTTTGTGCAATGTAATAATATTATTTGATACTTTTATGCTTGTTAAACACTTAAGAAAAATGCTTTGTATTCCCTGGAGTGTGTGACACTGTCATGCCATGACCATTTTTACAAAAATGATGATCTGGGCTATGTAAGAATTCACATCACAGTAAAATCTGATTCTGTGATTCAGTCCAGCAAAGCTGAGAGTCACTTGCATAGCATCTGAACAGAAACAGCTTTAATGACATGAATGCTGATGTGTGTATGGAACTCAAACCTGCTGATATTTCAAGTCATCTACTTGAAACCCCAACACCCAGGTGATTATTATTGTGATGTCTGTGATGTTGTGGTACAGGAGTGTGTGTGATACACTGTGTGATGTCTGTGATGTTGTGGTACAGGAGTGTGTGTGATACACTGTGTGATGTCTGTGATGTTGTGGTACAGGAGTGTGTGTGATACACTGTGTGATGTTGTGGTACAAGAGTGTGTGTGGTTCAGCAGCAGCTCTGCTATGGGTTCTGTATGTGACACAGAGCAGCTCCTCTTCAGCACAGAGAGGTGTGTGTTCAGGGCTGCAGCTCATTGTCGCCCCCTACAGCCCTGCTGGCAGTATTGGTGTCAGAGATCAGTGCCTCCCCCCTCAGCACCTGCAGTAGGTCCCAGCTGCAGCAGTGCAGTCTCTGTGCAGTCTGACTGAGGGAGGTTTTTGTACGGCTCTGTATCACTGTGTGAACACATGTTTACTGTTGGGGTAGTGAAAACTCAGACAGTAATAATCTCCTGCATCTTCAGCCTGGACTCCAGTGATTTTCAGTGTAAACTGAGTCCCAGATCCACTCCCACTGAAACGATCAGGAATCCCAGACTCGCGTGTGGTGGCACTATAAATCAGAAGTTTAGGAGCCTGACCAGGTTTCTGCAGGTACCAGCTGAGAGCAGCTTCACTGTAAACACTCTGACTGGCTGTACAGCTGATAGAGACAGTGTCTCCCTGCTGAACAGCTTGAGCTGATGGAGACTGAGTCACAACTATATCTGCCATTGATTCTGAAAAGGAAAACAACGAAATATAGGTAAATGGATAATAGAATTATAAAACAACACTGTTAAATCCTGACATATTTGAATATACAATCATAGCACTGTTGTGACAGAGTTGTATTGTAAAAAGCAAGCAAATAAAATGTAAAATGTCACCAAAATCCCAAGCTGAAAAATATCGGTCTCACCCTGTACATAGAGTCCCAATATCACCAGCAGTAGAAGGACTGACATCATCATAATGCTGCCTGTGTCAGTGTCTGTGAAAGGACTGGACAGTCACTGATCAGTACTGGGGGTCTTAAAGTGTGTGGAGCAGTGAGGCAGGACAGGTATGCAAAGCCCCTTCCTCTATACAAATCCTGTCACACACAGTTAGAGGAGCTCTGATGTGTGAACAGCAGTGGGTCTGTTGTGCATATTCACTGCCGAAAACAAAACATATGTCAGTCTAAATAACAGCAAAATATTGCCAATGAGGTCACACAGTTTTACTCCAAGATTTGGAGATTGACCAATAGGGTAATACAGTTTCACTTCCTAGCAACTCGATAAAATGAGCTAATATATTCTGCTTGAGAGAAGAAAATAAGATTAAAAGACTCATGACAAGCAATGCACCGTTTACAGCTTTTTTTTTTTACCCACAATTATTTGCAATTCCTGAAATTATATTGCTCTTTTATCTACAGTTTGTCTAAGTGGCCACAGGTGCCTGCATATGAGCGGAGTCAGTAATATCACATATACACAGGGAATGATTCCATGAGCAGGTTCTTCCTTCACATGTGACCCTGTAGTTTTCAGATGATTAGAGTGAGAAGCCTTCTGCTAACAGAGGGGTAGTACTGGGATAACTGTAGAAGGAGACTTTATACTTCATTTTATTACTGTGAGATTTTCTCCAGTGCATGAGTAAAACTATTCCACCATATTTTCATCACTGATTTGTCCTGCCAAACTAAATTTGGACCAAACTAAATTTAGTCCAAATGTACGATTCTACTGTGATGAGTAGGGGAAACTGAGCCCACTGACACTTTCCCTCTGGTCAGTGCTGTGGCCAGTTTTGAGCTCCCTTGTGGGGCTGCTTCAAACAGTCAGCACTGGCCAGGTCTGATTTAATACCAGCCTGTAGTTTCCTCTCTTATTATACTGTAGTGCTTTTACATCAGGAGCAACAGCAGCACTCTGACTCCTCCTTGTGGTTGGAGAGTGTAATGGCAGCTTGTGTGACGTCTGGAGAGTCCTCTGGAATTATACTGAAATAAATAGTGAATAAGTATGAAAGTGCCTCTTTAGTCTTGGAAATATTAAAAAACCATGTTTTTTTTGGAGAACATGGATGTGAATTTGGAGTTTGGAAAAAATCACCCATAAGTATGAGGGTGTGAGTGAATGTGCCCTGTGATGGACTGGGGACCTGTCTACAGTGCATTCCAGCCTCTCGCCCAATGTATGCAGTGTGAATATTAGGTACTGCACTGTGTTAACCTCTCTTCATGACCTCTCTGTTAACCTCTCTGAATGACCTCTCTGTTAACCTCTCTTAATGACCTGTAAGCCAGCAATAAGTAACATTTGGTGTCATGCGCTGGTCAGCTTGCTGACTTCCCCCTCCTGGAGCATGCATTGTTTGCCTGTGGGGGAGAGCTAGAGGAGGATTTCTGGAGGAGCCTTTTTTGACCCCCTGGGGAGCCCCCCCTTCTCTCACATTCCTTCAGGGTTTGAGCACAGGAATACTGGAGATGGCATAAAGATGTTTCATGATAATCCCAGGTCAGAATATAGTAATGTTTGGTGTTATTCTGATTGGTTCAATGCGACTGGTGTAATGGTCTAGTTTTTGTAACAGTCTACCTTTGATATCATATACCTTTGATATATAGTAAGAACTGTGAAGATGTGGACTGAAGATGCACTAGCAGAACTGCAGGGGTGTTTGGAAGCCATATATGGACACTTTTAAGGTAGCCACAGACAACATACATGAGTACACAGATACTGTTAGCAGCTATATTGACTGGTGCACTTCAATCTGCATTCCCACCCGGACTATTTGTGTGTTTCCCAATCAGAAGCCCTGGTTCAATGCGGATGTACGCAGCAAGATCAGGAACCGGTGTGCAGCTTTCAAGTCAGGGGACATTATGGAGTACAGGCATTCCTGCTATGAGCTCCAAAAATCCATTCGGGCTGCCAAGAGGACATATACCCAAGGACTGGAGAGCTGCTATAGGGAAAACAACACAAGGAGCATGTGGCAGGGGATCTAGTCAATTACTAACTACAGAACAGATGCAAACAGAACTGTGATCTGGGATGCTGCTCTACCTGACAACCTCAACTGCTTCCACGCCAGATTTGACCAACAAAACAGAGACATTCCCTTAAAGGCCACCTGTGATCCAGAGGAGAAAGCACTTCAGCTGAGGCACACACAGGTCCTCGGGGCTCTGAGGCGGGTGAACCCCCGCAAGGCAGTGGGACCCGACCGAGTGGCACCGAGAGTACTGAGGGCCTGTGCAGAGCAGCTGGCAGGGGTGTACACCGACATCTTTAACTCCTCTCTCTCACAGGAAACAGTCCCACGCACCTTTAAGTCCTCCGTCATTGTGCCGGTCCCTAAAAAACCAAACACAACCACAATGAATGACTTCAGACCTGTGGCCCTCACTTCAGTTGCCATGAAGTGTCTGGAGAAGCTGGTGCTAGAACAAATAAACTCTGTGGTTCCAGACACTGTTGACCCACTTCAGTTTGCCTACCGCTCGAACAGATCAGTGGACGACGCGGTGGCACTAGCACTTCACTCCATATTGCAACACCTGGACTCTCATGACACTTATGCTCGGCTTCTGTTCCTGGATTACAGCTCAGCCTTCAACACAATCAGGCCACTGAAGCTGACCGCAAAGCTGGCAGACCTGGGAGTACCCACACCCACCCGCAACTGGATCCTGGACTTTCTCACAGACAGGCCACAGGTGGTGAGGATGGGAAAGAAGGTCTCTGCTGAGCTCACAGTGAGTACAGGAACCCTGCAGGGCTGCTGCCTCAGTCCTAAGCTATTTTCACTCTACACATATGACTGTGCCTCCAATCAGGACAATAACACCATCATCAAGTACGCGGATGACCATCCTCGGCCTGATTAAAAAGGAGGACGAGTCATCATATAGAGACCTGGTCCACAGGATCATTGCCTATGGGGAGGACAATGATCTGGTTCTAAGCCTGGACAAAACAAAAGAACTCATTCTGGATTTCAGGAAAAAAGCCCCCTCTCTGCAGCCTCTCGTCATCAAGGGTACAGTGGTTGAGCGGACTGAGAGCGACAGGTTCCTGGGCCTTCAGATCAGTGAGAGCCTCAGCTGGGCAAAACACACTGCAGCTACAGTGAAAAAAGCTCAGCAGAGGTTATATTTCATCAGGCTGCTGAAGAAGGCCAGACTCAGACTCCAGCCCCTCACCCAAGTCTACAGAGGACTTGTGGAAAGTATCCTCACCAGTGGTATCACAGTGTGGTACGGAAACACCACTATGGCTGAGAGGAAAGAACTGCCACGGGTCATAAAGACAGCAGAGAGAATCATCGGCTCTCATCTCCCCTCCATGGACACTATATACACCCAGCTCTGCAAGAGGAGAGCACAGTGTATCCTCAACGACAAACAGCACCCAGCACACACCCTGTTCAAATGGGTGGACTCAGGCTACAACCTGAGGCATCGCAGGCCTGTGAGCATCAAAACTCACAGGGCCCGCTTTCACAACAGCTTCTTCCCAGCCACTGTCAGGCTAGTGGCACAGGACATTAAGGAGGGATGGAAACATCTCACTCCCCACTGACATTATCTATCTGTCCATTCCTCAACATGTGCAATACACTGTAAATCGAGCAAAATATAACAATGTGCAATAAGAAATGTCTCCTTTTTAATTTTTTATTTTTTATTTTTTATTTCACTTACTCTTGTCTTATATAGGATTGTATTGTATTGTATTGTTTTGTATGTACATCTGCACTGTTTTTACTTGGACTAGCCTCAACTTTATTATTTATTATTTATGTGTATTTTTTACTTGCCTGACTGGAAGAGAACGCACAAGAATTCCAATGTACCTGTACTGTATTGTACCTGTGCAAATGGCAATAAAACTCTATTCTATTCTAATTTCTACTCAAACAATGATGACTGTGATATTTTCTCCAGTGCAGCAGTGAAACCTTTGCATCATGTTTTCATCACTGATTTGTTCTGTTGTCCTAATTTAGTTTGGTACGTCACAGTTACAGACCCATGTAATGTTCATCACATCCTCCATAACTGTGAGAGCACAGAGAAGCTGCATCTCCATAAAGCTCATGTTCCCTGCAGCCTCTTCTTCTCACACACTGCAGTTCACTCACTTAGATGTACAGCCATTGTGATGGAGGACTGTACATCCTGTTCAGCTAATACAGGAAGACTGCAGACAGACTGCAGATGAGAAAGGCTCTTGTGTGATGAGGCAGGGCAAACTCAGCCCACTGACACCCTCACTCTGGTCGGTGCTGTGGCCAGTTTTGAGCTCCTTTGTAGGGCTGCTTCACTGAATTACAATTCACTATTTTTGTGTTTTCTTCAGTCTGCATGTTGCAAAGTGAGTCCTAGAGTCCTCCTTCCTGATGTTTTTTCAATGAGAATTTTAAACAAACTTAGAAAATGGATAGTAAGAGGAAGATTTTAATGTGCTGACATTAACATTGAGAGAAATTGCATTAAATTTGATTCAATAAAAATGACATTACTCAATGTTTTAGAGCAGAACCCCTCAGTGTTACAGATCAGTGCCTCCCCTCCTCGCACCTGCAGTAGGTCCCAGCTGCAGCAGTGCAGTCTCTGTGCAGTCTGACTGAGGGAGGTTTTTGTACGGCTCTGTATCACTGTGTGAACACCCCGGTACCACTGATCTCATGTACACTCTGACAGTAATAATCTCCTGCATCTTCAGCCTGGACTCCAGTGATTTTCAGTGTAAACTGAGTCCCAGATCCACTCCCACTGAAACGATCAGGAATCCCAGATTCGCTTATTGTGGAAAGATATATCAGAAGTTTAGGAGCCTGACCAGGTTTCTGCAGGTACCAGCTGAGAGCAGCATCATCATAAACACTCTGACTGGCTGTACAGCTGATAGAGACAGTGTCTCCCTGCTGAACAGCCTGAGTTGATGGAGACTGAGTCACAACTATATCTGCCATTGATTCTGAAAAAAAGGAAATATAGGTCAATGGATAATATAATTATAAGACAACACTGTTAAATCCTGACATATTTGAATATACAATCATATCACTGTTGTGACAGAGATGTATTGTGAAAAGCAAGCAAATAAAATGTAAAATGTCACCAAAATCCCAAGCTGAAAAATATCTATCTCACCCTGTACAAAGAGTCCCAATATCACCAGCAGTGGAAAGACTGACATCATCATAATGCTGCCTGTGTCAGTGTCTGTGAAAGGACTGGACAGTCACTGATCAGTACTGTGGGTCTTAAAGTGTGTGGAGCAGTGAGGCAGGACAGGTATGCAAAGCCCCTTCCTCTATACAAATCCTGTCACACACAGTTAGAGGAGCTCTTTTGTGTGAACAGCAGTGGGTCTATAGAGGGCTGGGACATGTGCACTGTTCACTGCTATTTTGACCTATTGTGATGCAGGGACTGGATGCCCCGCCCAGCTGTGCTCTCTTTTCTCTCTCTTGTGACCTGTGACCTCTTCTCCCAGTTCCCCGTGTCTGCAGGACCATGGACAGCAGACGCAGGCCAGAGTGGAGCAGGATGAACAGCATCCTGTAATTACAGCAGTTATTCAGTGATTGGGAGCAGGGTGAACAGCATCCTGTAATTATAGCAGGGAGCAGCCCAGACAGAGCTTTGTGATTACACCAGTTACTCAACACCTGGGAGCAGCCCAGTCAGAGCTCTGTGATTACACCAGTTACTCAACACCTGGGAGCAGCTGTCCTCCAGGAGTGACTCCAGCAGCACTTAGAGGCTCCCCACCGCCAGATAAAAGGGCCACTGCCCACAGCCTGGGGACCTCAATGTGGGACTAATCATTATTTTACTCATTCATCCATCCATCCATCCATCCATTATATGAACCCGCTTATCCTGAACAGGGTCGCAGGGGGGCTGGAGCCTATCCCAGCATACATTGGGCGAAAGGCAGGAATACACCCTGGACAGGTTGCCCGTCCATCACAGGGCACACACACCATTCACTCACACACTCATACACTCATACCTACGGGCAATTTAGACTCTCCAATCAGTCTAACCTGCATGTCTTTGCACTGTGGGAGGAAACCGGAGTACCCGGAGGAAACCCACGCAGACAGGGGGAGAACATGCAAACTCCGCACAGAGAGGCCCCGGCCGACGGGGATTCGAACCCAGGACCTCCTTGCTGTGAGGCGGCAGTGCTACCCACTGCAACATCCGTGCCGCCTTATTAAATATTATATTATCTTTAATAGCAAAGATAACGATGTTGAATTGTAGGGACTACAACTTCCACATTCCCACAGGAAAATTCAGCGACGTCCACCACGAATGACGTCTAACTTGGTTCAGCCAATCCCGTAATGGCGGGAGCAATAACCGGTCCCGTATAAGAGCAAGACACGTTCTTGGGATCTCTCTTCTCTCTCTTCTGCTTCTTCTGTTCTTCTGCTTCTTCTCTTCGACGCACCCCTTTTGGCCATTCGTTTCAGCTCATCTGCTCCGAGACTCAGACAGAGGCTGAATGCTGCACAGCGCACTACCAGGCCTACGGACACACCCAGTTACCTCGCGGTAACTACGTGGCCTATAGTGAGTGGAAATTGTTGTACGCAGAACGCTACATCAGTTTACCCCAATAAAGCTCAACAACGAAACAGCAACGAACTTTTACACCTGGAAAAGGACCAGCGGATCAGACGACAACGCGCTGCTAAGACGGGAACACCCCAGCCTGCGCATCTCTCCCGGACACCATTCACAGCACCATCGCCGCTTCTACAAGGACAGCATGTCTTTTGGATCCAGCAATGCGTATGGACTCAGTAAGAAAACAAACATTCAGGCATAGCCAGTGTTTAGTTTAGTCTTAACTGTTTTTGTGAATCTGTGTTTCAATATTTACCATCCAACCATTGGAATGTATTTTGTTAGCTATATATGTACGTGAATTGATTCGCCGTCTTTTGCGCATATACAGAGTAAAACTACGCAAGTAGTCCCTTCCCACAGCTAACTCTAACTCATTACCACACCCAGAACTCTAGCTTACTCAAGCTAGCTACTCCCACCTTTCCTTTGTTCAAGCGACACGCGCGCACACATACCCAACTAAATTTCCTTACTAACTTCCCGTTAGTTTATCTGTTCTGTGTTTTAAGTTTGTTTAATAAATATATTTTATTAAACCCCGGTGTCCGTTTTGGAATAGACATGAGAGCCGAGTTAAAGCAGTCTTTCGAAGAACTTCCAACCTTCAGGTTATCGGTATGTTTAATCATTAATATTGGTTATTTTAATTATTAATTAAAATGCTAAATTTGTGGTTAGATATTTCTGGTACTAGTAATTTTATGAGACTGATTACTTTTTGCAGTTATACTGCTACACAACGTTTAACTGGCGCCCCGGTTTCGTAGAGAGTCCCTGCGTTATTTGGCGGCCCGTGCAAGGACCCTACATAATTTGGAGTCCCGTGCGAGGACCCCTACAGAATGAATACAAGATAGAGTCTCCATTTGAAATGAATGAAAGACTGAGTATCTTTGATTTCACAATTGGAAAACTGGACTGACTGTAGAACGAAACACTGTTTTGTTTGTCTTATTGCTATGTTATTACATCAAGAAAAACAGTCGCTTTGAACAGACTTTAAAAATCCAATGTATTCTGTTTCCACTTTTGCTCCAGTTTGTGTGATATATTGGATGATACTGCAAATCACATGGCATGCGTATTTCAGCACAGATGATACAATCATTGTATGATATATCCAAGGAAATCCTCAGTGGAATTATAATGTCAAGGACAACGGTCTTCTCAGACTTTTAAAAACCAGTCCAGCATTTTTCCCCATGTGCTGCTGTTTGGGGTTGTAAGCCAGTCATAAGTAACATTTGGTCTCATGCGCTGGTCAGCTTGCTGACTTCCCCCTCCCGGAGCATGCATTGTTAGCCCCCACCTTTTGGCACACATGCCTGTAGGGGAGAGCTAGAGAAGGATTCCTGGAGCCCCCTTCTCTCACATTCCTTCAGGGTTAGAGCACAGGAATACTGGAGATGGCATAAAGATGTTTCATGATAATCCCAGGTCAGAATATAGTAATGTTTGGTGTTATTCTGATTGGTTCAGTGCGACTGGTGTAATGGTCTAGTTTTTGTAACAGTCTACCTTTGATATCAAAACCATTCAGGAGCCGAGGGGAAACTGGGCAAAAGCTGTCTCTGTAGAAGCCATGTGTTTTAGCCCCCTGACCACTGCCTGGTGGGGGTTTGGCGGTAAATTACAGATGGGTAACTTTTAGGGTCAAGAACTAAGGCCTGGATTTCAGAGATAAGGAGAAGAAACCAAGCAATCTGGGGTTGTGTCTCCTTTCCTTTCATTCACCCAAATCAGGTTCATCCAAAAGGTATATTACCATGAGAGGCACAAATACATATTTACAGCATAATGCAGTTATCATGAAAACTCCCAACTACAGCATTCATAGATATGATGGGGCGGCCTGTAGCGTAGTGGTAAAGGTCAGGAAGGGCTGCCATTTGTGAGGAGCCTGAGGGATGTGTCAAACTGTTTAGACTACCTTTTGGGGAGTTTCGGGCAAAGATAAGGGAAAGAGGTATGAGTGGTCCAAGGGCAGTGAGGTCATGGGAAAAGAATCCTCCAGAAATTTGTTGACCTCCCTGTGACCCCATACCTGGTCACTTCCAAGGGGGAAGACTCCAGACAATGCCACAGTGCCCTCATTTGGGCACTGCTGCTATTACACCGGTGACTACTCTTCTAGATTAAATATTCAAAACTGCTATTAAGATAGTAAATAGACCCGGTAAAACCTTGAAAACATTGCCCATGTGATCCTTGTATTATTGCATTAAGTCTTATGTAATGGTAACAGGAATCGCAATGTAAAATGGATAATCAGGAGGGAAGTTTCATGATACCTGCAACATAATAAAACATAAGGGTAATCTGTTTGGTATGGATGTGATCCGGTAAAATCAAGGAATCAGATGAGATACATTTCATACCAAATGGAGTTTAATCAACCATAGTTTCAGTAACTCAAGGGAAAACCTACATGTCCTCTCTGGGAATCATCTCATTTTCCCTACTTAACAACCCCCAAGGGAGGGGGTCTAAATTCCAGATTTGACCGCCCCTCCAGATTGATTTATGGCACTGCCACTGCCAGTGACTTACCAGTCTCTCCTGGCGGCATTCTCTTCCGCTGTCACTGCCGCCAAAGCAAAATACTTTCAAACACAAATTCAGAACTCCGGGTCTAACCCCTGGAAACTTTTCTCTATTTTCTCCTCTCTCCTCAATGCACCGCCTCCTCCTCCTCAGTCCTCCTTTGCTGCTGATGACTTTGCTGATTTCTTCGATGAGAAGGTCACAGTCATCCGTAGATCCTTTCCAACCACCGCCCCCCTCACTGTGCCCTTCTCTAGGCCCATCCCTTCTTTTTCCACTTTCTCCCCCCTTACAGACTCTGATGTTTCTCAACTCCTGCTCTGCCACCGCCCTACAACCTGTGCCCTTGACCCTATCCCCTCTTCTCTTCTCCAAACTATCACACCTGACATTCTCCCATTTGTCACCTCCCTTGTCAACTCCTCCCTGTCTTCCGGCTGTTTTCCGGCATCCTCCAAGAGGGCCCACGTCACTCCGCTGCTAAAAAAGCCTACTCTGGATCCCTCCATCATCCAGAACTACCTCCCGGTATCTCTTCTTCCTTTCCTTTCTAAAACTATAGAACGAGCCGCTTCTACTCAACTTTCTTCATTCTTTTCTAACAACAACCTGCTAGACCCCCATCAGTCTGGCTTCAGATGGGGCACTCGACAGAGACTGCGCTCCTCTCCGTCAGTGAGTCACTCCATGCCGCACGAGCAGCCTCCCTCTCCTCTGTCCTCATTCTTCTAGATCTCTCTGCTGCCTTCGACACTGTGGATCACTCCATCCTCCTGTCTGCCCTGTCAGCAACGGGCATCTGTGGCACAGCCCTGGACTGGATTGAGTCCTACCTCCCTGGTCGCTCCTTCCAGGTTGCCTGGGCTGGTTCGGTATCGACACCTCGGCCCCTCGCCACAGGAGTTCCCCAGGGCTCAGTCCTAGGCCCGCTTCTTTTTTCTCTTTACACTCGCTCCCTTGGCCCTGTGATCACTGCACATGGGCTATCCTACCACTGCCATGCGGACGATACCCAACTCTTCGTCTCGTTCCCGCCGTCTGATACGCAGGTTTCAGCCCATATCTCTGCTTGCCTGAGGGACATCCAGAGCTGGATGGACAACCACCATCTAAAGCTCAACCCAGGAAAGACTGAAATGATATTCATCCCTGCTAAAACCTCTCCCCATCTGGATCTCTCCATTTCCCTCGGGGATACCATACTCACGCCGTCACCCAGTGCAAGGAACCTCGGCGTGGTGATGGACAGCAGACTGTCCCTCTCCGAGAACATTGTGGCGGTGACCCGGTCATGCAGGTTCTTCCTATACAGCATACGGAGAATCCGCCCCTTTCTCACCCCCTACTTGACCCAGCTCCTGGTCCAAGCGATGGTTCTGTCCCGCCTGGACTACTGCAATTTCCTCTTGGCTGGCCTCCCAGCGTCTGCCATCAGACCCCTCCAACTCATCCAGAATGCAGCAGCTCGTCTGGTCTTCAACCTTCCCAAATTCTCACACGTCACCCCCCTGCTTACTTCCCTCCACTGGCTGCCTGTCATGGCTCGCATCAAATTCAAAACATTGGTGCTAGCCTTCCAAGCAGTTAAAGGGTCTTCCCCAGCTTATCTACAAAAAATCATCAGACCCTACACCCCTGCCAGACCTCTTCGTTCAGCCTGCACAGGCCGCTTGGCACCTCCCCCTCTCCGAACCTCCACATCACGCTCACGACTACTGTCTGTTCTGGCTCCACGGTGGTGGAACGGACTCCCCGTTGAGGTCAGAACTGTAGAATCTCTCCTTACCTGAAGCTGAAGACACACCTCTTCAAGCAGCACCTCTCCCCATCCCTCCCTACCTCCCTGTGAACCTTAATTGTTGTCTCTGTGACTTGCTTTGTGTATCGGTATTTTTAGTTGGCTAGGTAAGCAGTGTTTGGATAGTTAACTTAGGTCACTTTTGCTCTGTTTGTTTGTTTCTTTGTTCTCAAAAAAAAAAAAAAAGAGCCCTCGTCCTTATCTTTGTTGTACAGGTAGCAGTTGAAATTGTACGTCCCTCTAGGGTCTTTCAGCGAACTTATCCCTGGTTATGGGTATGCACTTTGTTGTACGTCGCTCTGGATAAGAGCGTCTGCCAAATGCCAATAATGTAATGTAATGTAATGTAACTGCCGCCTTGTTCCAAACGTATGATCTGGCATAAAAGCAAGGGAGACAGACCAATCGACTTCCACAACATGTCTTGGGTACGTATGTATGTATGTATCGCAGCGGAAGATCATATTCGACTTCCCACACGGCATATTCTATACTCTTTGTTTGTGTGTAGCCAACGCAGGCTAGGGATGATGATTTACTCTAACTCTAATTCTATTCTTAATTTGTGTATCTGTAATTGACTATTGGAATTCTAAAGTAAATAACCTACCTATCTGCGATTAAACTATTTTGTTTGTAACTTGCGTGATCTCCATGACTCTCATTCATCTTGTACCTTTTCAGCCGAAATTACAACTGAATACTCAGGTGGAAATGGTGGCTCAAGAACGACTGATCAGTGGCTTGGTACATTCGGGGTAGTTCAAAGCTGAGAGGCCGTCAAGTTTTGCCCATTAAAGGATTGCTGGTGCATGGCTCTTGTAATTTGGTGCGAAGGGAACCCATGGGGGCGGCACGGATGGTGCAGTGGGTAGCACTGCCGCCTCACAGCAAGGAGGTCCTGGGCTTGAATCCCTATCGGCCGGGGCCTCTCTGTGCAGAGTTTGCATTTTCTCCCCGTGTCTGCGTGGGTTTCCTCCGGGTACTCCGGTTTCCTCCCACAGTCCAAAGACATGCATGTTAGGCTGATTGGAGAGTCTAAATTGCCCATAGGTGTGAGTGTGTGAGTGTGTGAGTGAATGGTGTGTGTGCCCTGCGATGGACTGGCGACCTGTCCAGGGTGTATTCCTGCCTTTCGCCCAATGTATGCTGGGATAGGCTCCAGCCCCCCTGCGACCCTGATCAGGATAAGCGGGTTCAGATAATGGATGGATGGATGGATGGATGGGAACCCATGGGCGTTACGACGCTGGTTCCTGTCAAATTAGCTCTACGGAGCCCATTTAATGTACGCCGACCTGGGCTCGCAACTATCATGTCAGTGTAGTGCATGTATTGTGTTGGCTAGACCCTCGGCCTCTGAGTTCTCCGCCGAACTGAGATTTCAGCAATAAATGCTAATCGTGGGAGCATGTATTGAGTAATGGTGGTGCAGGTAAGAGTCAAGTGTAATCACTCCCGAGGTTTGCGTATGTTTCAAACCCAAATTTCTAAATTCTAATCTTAAATGGAGTCAGATAAACGAGTAAAACTATAGTAGCCACTAAGCTTACAATATGGCCCTGTTTGAGAATGGAGAATATTAAGAATGGTACTGATCCGTTTCAGGCCAGCTGTAAGCGGGATATGGGGCAGGTCAATCGGTATCCGACTCGTGGCAACGGACCCAGTATATTCTTAAACGTAATTGTGCTGTGTTCTTGTACGGAGGATAATAATTAACCCAACTAATATTCTCCCAGCAACGCCAGAAGGACAAGCACGCAAAACCCGCTTCGGCCCTCGCTAAATTCCGTCATTGGGTT
The DNA here is from genome assembly GCF_963514075.1 of Conger conger. Lineage (NCBI taxonomy): Eukaryota > Metazoa > Chordata > Actinopteri > Anguilliformes > Congridae > Conger > Conger conger. Next base: position 31,856,721 of record NC_083775.1, read on the forward strand.
AGCGTGGGATTTTACAGTGTGCACATCATGTTTGAAGGCCTACATCATGAATGAAAACTGTTATTTCAGATGTGATCTTCAATGCAAACAATTATCTCTCATTCCTGAATGGTGCATAAAATCATACATCCTCCACATAGCGTGTGCTGTTATCACTTCTTTACTGCAGCGCACAAACTGAGCAGCACAGCCACTGTGCTGGAGGCCTGTGCATCTTGTGCAGTTGATACAGGCAGGAAGCAGGCAGCCTGCAGATGAGTCTCTCTGGCAGGATGAGACAGGAGCAGCTGAGCCCACTGAAAGCCTCGCTTTCTGATCAGCACTATGGCCACTTACACACTGGCCTGTGGAGCTGCTGGTCACAGTCAGCAGCAGCACCGTCAGGATTCAACACCAGATGGTAACTTCCACTTTCATATCAGTGTTAGTACCTCAGGAGAAACAGTGGTACTGCTCAAAGCACAATTCAAAATGAAGTTCAAGTGGCCATTGGCTCAAGACTGCTTTTTTAACTTTTTTGACTAATTAAAAATGAATAATTATCACTGTGGCTGTCCATGCTGCTGAATGTCTCTGGGGTGCGGCAAAAGCATGAATCCATGATCACGTCCAAACAGGAGGTGAAGCGCTCATCTGCTCATCTCGCAATACGACCCCTGTCACAATCACGTCATTTACAATTTATTGTGGATCTAGGAGCATTTTACACAAAATATGAGGTTAGATATGTTAATATGAATGATTCAGCTTTCAGAATACGATCGTGACGGTCGTTTCAGAATTCTCCAGTAGGGGACTTACGAACACTACACAGTGGGTCGGATCAACAATCTGTTCAGCCAGTTAATCAGACTCAATCACTGTGGTGGACGTTCGGTGGCGGGACCAAACTGGAAATCGGCAGTAAGTTGCTACACAATAAGACTTTTCAAAATTTTCTGCAAAAATAGTTGGAGATTCGATCAGTTGTTATACATTAATTTCGCTGAAAGTTTTTGCGAATTGCTAGCACTGTATATTTCACATTATCTTATTTCAACCGAGTCAGTCGTGAAACTAGACAGAAAAAATGAATTAATTTGAAAAGCTCAAGAGAGTAGGATACATGGGTGTAGGATATGCCTACATAAAAAGCTTCGGGTATGCCTTTACACATTATAAATGGTTGACTTAAAATCTGCGTGAAGTCAGAATGAAAAAGGCTTAGGACGGCAGTGTCTCTTGAGCGAGAGGTTTTTGTACGGCTGGTGAATGAGTCTGTATCACTGTGGTACACTTTCGGTGGCGGAACGAAACTGTCAGTTGGACGTAAGTAATTTCTATTTCAGATCTATCCATATCGGTGTTTGTGCTTTCTTTTCTAATATATTGTCATTTTACGATGTTAGATTTCGTTCATAAAATTTTTTATAATTCTCGCGATGATTAAATAACAGGAATTCTTGTAAGATTAGCCATTGATTTAAAATTATTTTAAATCTTGCCCACAGAAACGCTCAGTAGAGAAGAGTACATTTGCGTATGATGCATAAAATCACAGAAAATGTTACACATTTTTACAAGTAAATTTACTCGTTTGAAAAGCGGGGTGAAGTTGCACTTGAACAGGCATAGGGCGGCAGTGTCTTTTGAGTAAGAGGTTTTTGTACGGCTGGCGAATGAGTGTTTACTCGGGTTCACTTTCGGTGGCGGAACAAAACTGTCAATTGGAAGTAGCCTAAATAATCTCTCTTTCAGATAGGCTTCGTCCACATCGATATTTTTACTGTAATTTTCAAAATATACTGCAAGTTTCCGACGTTAGATGTTGGTTTCATTATTTTAATAAGCTTGGCAATTTAAACTAGCCCACTAGATTCAAACAGTGTTTTTAGCTATCGCATTGATGTTTAGAATACAGTCCTGAAAGAACTTTATTCCGTGCAGTACTAAATAAATAGCATTGGTTCATTCGATGGAATGAAAGCGGCTCTGTAGCAGTTTGAAGTGCAGCCAGATGTTATTTGTGTCTCATGAAATGAAATGATAGAAAGTCATGATAAGTCAATCATAACCGGACTATTTTGAATTCTAAAACTTAAAATGCCGAAGTCAAAGAGTCCTTTATTTTACATACTTGAATAAAATAGGACCGTACTTGACAGCCTACATGTTATGGTTGTTTTGCTGATTAAATTCGATCGTTTTATGATATTTGACTTTATTTTTGATAATGTTATAATTATAATATATGACCGTATTATTGGATGAATAACATGTCTATTACATGACACATTTCTGTTCTGTAGTCCCACGCTCGTGTCATAACGTTCCGTAGCTATTCGACACCATTGGGTTGAATCATAAAAAACGATAAATGTCACCGTACTGAACATTGTTGCTGAATTAGTCAATCATTTGAAGCCATTTTTTATTGTATTATTGTCGTATTTAGCGCGTATTTATTTTGTAAATGAGACGGACCACAAATGAACATTATTCTGTAGGTTTTCAGAGCATAATACCATTATCAACTAACATATAATTGTCAAATCATAAAGTATAATTATAAGGACATAGCAATAAAATATCGGACAGAGATTTGCGCCACTTTTGAGGTGCAAAAGTGGAGCAAAATACAACTGTAACTACTAAGAAACAGTTTTGTTGTGGTGATGCATTTTTCATTGTAAAGTGCAGTCACAGGTTCTGGGAATAATGGAATCCAAGTACATAGAACCTTAAAACATGCCAATGTGCTTTATGCTGTACAAGATGAAGCAAACCAGGATAAATGATCTTCAGCCACTGCCTATGAGTAACACCTGACATTCTCTGTGTCTCAGTCATGTGTCATTGTAAGGACAGACTGATTGACACATGGGGGTGTGTCCACTCTCTGACCTCACGTCTCTCTGTGTCTCCCAGGTGACACAGTTCCCACCCTCACAGTCCTGCCCCCCTCCAGTGTGGAGCTGAAGCAGGGAAAGGCCACACTGGTGTGTCTGGCCAACAAGGGCTTCCCCTCAGACTGGACTCTGCGCTGGAAAGTGGACGGTACCAGTAGGAGCTCGGGCGTGGCCGGGAGTGTGGGGGTCCTGGGGAAGGACGGCCTGTACAGCTGGAGCAGCTCCCTGACTCTCAGTGAGAACGACTGGGTGAAGGCAGGGTCACTGACCTGTGAGGCCACAAAGGGCTCCCTGTCTGCCCCCCCTCAGACACTGAGGAGAGCCCACTGTTCTTAGTAGGCCGGGTGGAGGCCCAGCTCACACACTCTGGTCACACTGTTTTTACCCTGTTCTGCCCTCAGCCTCTCTGCTCCTTACTGCTGTCACACTGAGCTGAGCCTGTGTGTGAATCCTTCCCCCAGCCTGAGCTTTCAGTGCTAATATCTGACATGTGCTCTGCTTGTGCTCTTCAACAAATATGCCTTCTTATTTGTGTTTGTGTGGTTGTGACAATAGCTGTTAGATCAATATCATTGACATAATAAAGACTCTTTGAAGAACTACTGTGTCTCTGGCTGTTATTTTCTGATGGTCCTGTGGTTTTTGGGCTGCCGTTTCTTTGATTAAATCATAATTATATTCTTGCCACAAGAAATACTTTTGCAAAACACACACACATTTACAAGTGATGATAATGATAGATAGCTTTAAGTAAATTGTCAAAGAATAGATAGAAGAATAGATTTATTCATATAATTCACAATTGCCTGATCTGTAGAGTGTTGCTGACATAAGTGTCTGGACAAACCACACAGAAATGCAACCTGAGTATAATAATTACTTTTATTGATTTGTCCGAATAAAATTACTCTCGAACCTAATCTATAGGAATGCAATTTGGCAAAGAATATGGGGCAGCTATGTACTTATAACCTTGATTTTTATGTTATTTATGCATAACTTGATGCATTGTTTTATTGTCATTGGGTTTTTACTGGTCGTAGTGGACTCTAGATGGAGGTTATAAGAGACTGTGTGAAGGAACTGACCTGGAATCAGTTTATAGTGCTCTCACACAGAGACTAGATGGAGGTGATAAGAGACTGTGTGTGAAAGAACTGATCTGGAATCAGTTGAGGAGGGGCAGTCCCAGCTCTGGAGGCCTGCTGAGAGGAGCAGTGATGTGTGCAGCGTGCTCAGAGCAGTTCTGTACAGCAGGATGTGTGCTCAGCTCACACTAACCCCCTGGGGACGGCCCAGACACCTGGCCACAGTGCTGCTCTATTCTGAGATTGAGTCAGTCCCACTGAGGGACAGCAGAACCAGCCTGCCCCACCTGCACATGCAAATCTGAGTTTCACCCCCACAGCCAAAAATACCCACCACTGAGAGCTGTTTTTTTCATTCTCTTTCTTCTGATACATCAATTTTAGCAAAGAGGGCATTAAATGTGCAAGCAGAGAGGTATAATAGAGAGGAGAGGTGATCACCAAGAGGCACATCTAAAGTAAAGATGTCAATGAATAACACTGTACATGAATAGTCTCTATGTCCACATGAAAGCACATAGAGATGCAGTAGAGATAAGCATTATGGAAGTGCAAGTTCTAAAGAGTCTTGAGACTGAAATGGGCTGCTGGGTAGATCACTCAGTAAAATGTCCACTTGCAGTAAGTGAGTGAGCAGCATGGTCTCAGGCTGACTGTGACTGGCAGTCCTGCAGGGTCGGTCCATGTTGGCTTTGTGTCGCCCAAGGGGGTTATGGGAGGGATTCAGTCAGCAGGGATAGCAGTGTTCATTGCTGGAGCGCCCCCTGTTGGCCGTCTGGGTGCCTGTGGCGTGCTCTCTGCCCCTGTTGTGTGCATGTGCAGCTTGTGCCTGCAGTGTGAACAGAAGTGTCTGGCTGATGTTGGGTGTTACTTTTGGAAGAGAAGCGCCAGTCTTCTGCTGGCAGTATTGAACATGCTTGGTGTAGTTCACAAACTGGGCGTTCCAACTTTGGTTGGATTGGACACGAAAATAATGAATGACAAGTGAACATGGTGACATATCCCAGTGTGGGTGCATTACTTATTCATTTAAATCCTGTGTGAATCACAGATTGTTTACATATCCCCTTTTAAATTCAAGATACACAATACAACATTTGTTCACTGAACTGAAACATTCCGTTCTGGTAATATCAATTACTGAATCATGCCTGAAATACAATGGATGCATGTGCACGTTCCTTGAGTTATAAAAAATCCCCTAAATTAATAGCATTTGATATTTTCATGCTGAACATTCTTATGTTCATGCTGGTTTGTGCAAAGGAATCTGAAAAATTAGGTACATAATAATATTATTTGATACTTTTATGCTTGTTAAACACTTAAGAAAAATGCTTTGTATTCCCTGGAGTGTTTGATACAGTCATGCCATGATCATTTTTACAAAAATGATGATCAGGTCTTTGTAAGAATTCACATCACAGAAAAATCTGATTCTGTGATTCAGTCCAGCAAAGCTGAGAGTCACTTGCATAGCATCTGAACAGAAACAGCTTTAATGACATGAATGCTGATGTGTGTATTGAACTCAAACCCGCTGATATTTCAAGGCATCTGCTTGAAACCCAAGCACCCAGGTGATAATTATTGTGATGTCTGTGATGTTGTGGTACAGGAGTGTGTGTGATACACTGTGTGATGTCTGTGATGTTGTGGTACAGGAGTGTGTGTGATACACTGTGTGATGTCTGTGATGTTGTGGTATAGGAGTGTGTGTGATACACTGTGTGATGTCTGTGATGTTGTGCTACAGGAGTGTGTGTGGTTCAGCAGCAGCTCTGCTATGGGTTCTGTATGTGACACAGAGCAGCTCCTCTTCAGCACAGAGAGGTGTGTGTTCAGGGCTGCAGCTCATTGTCGCCCCCTACAGCCCTGCTGGCAGTATTGGTGTCAGAGATCAGTGCCTCCCCCCTCAGCACCTGCAGTAGGTCCCAGCTGCAGCAGTGCAGTCTCTGTGCAGTCTGACTGAGGGAGGTTTTTGTACGGCTCTGTATCACTGTGTGAACACCCAGCTACCACTGATGTAATGTGCACTCTGACAGTAATAATCTCCTACATCTTCAGCCTGGACTCCAGTGATTTTCAGTGTGAACTGAGTCCCAGATCCACTCCCACTGAAACGATCAGGAATCCCAGACTCGCGTGTTGTGGCATACCTAATCAGAAGTTTAGGAGCCTGACCAGGTTTCTGCAGGTACCAGTGGAGGTAGTGGCCATTGGAGTTGCTGTATACACTCTGACTGACTCTACAGCTGATGGAGACAGTGTCTCCCTGCTGAACTGCCTGAGCTGATGGAGACTGAGTCACAACTATATCTGCCATTGATTCTGAAAAACAAAACATGGAAATGAGTGTAAAAATTAAAATAGTGTCAACCAATATTATTGTACAAAATGTTTTGGGGAAAAAAGCCATAGATTTGCATTTGTAAAATATCATAAAAATCCACACTGATCAATTTCAATGACTCACCCTGAACAAAGCATCCCAGCATCAGCAGCAGTAGAAAGACTGACATCATCATAATGCTGCCTGTGTCAGTGTCTGTGAAAGGACTGGACAGTCACTGATCAGTACTGGGGGTCTTAAAGTGTGTGGAGCAGTGAGGCAGGACAGGTATGCAAAGCCCCTTCCTCTATACAAATCCTGTCACACACAGTTAGAGGAGCTCTGATGTGTGAACAGCAGTGGGTCTATAGAGGGCTGGGACATGTGCACTGTTCACTGCTATTTTTACTCTGTCAAACATTCAAATGTCAAAATAACGGTTTCTGACATTGAGCTGTGTACATGTAGACGGGCGAATATATGTAAATGGTGAAGAAGGACTGAAGTGCTAAGATTGTGTAAAATATGAGTTGAGTAAATGTGCATGTTTTATATTCTGATGGCAGTTTCTATGGGAGCTCAGAAAGTCAAGGACCTCATTTAGGCACGTGGAATTATTCAGTTACAGCATATCCATATATATTTAATGTACAGTCTGACTGAGGGAATGCTGGGCTAACTGTCGAAGGCCATTTTCTACTTCATCTCTCTGATAACTGCGATTTTCTCCAGTCCAGCTTTGGAACTTTTTCCATGATATGTTCATCAGTGATTTTTTTCTGTTGTCCTAATTTAGTATGTTTGATCATATTTAACAACAAATGTCATTTCTCTCATCACTTGAGAACGTTGAAAAGCTGCTTCTCCCATACAGCACATTCTCCCAGCAACCCCTTCTTTACCCACACTGCAGTTCACTCACTCAGCACTCAGGTCTGAGTTTAACACCAGACTGTAGTTTCCTCTCTTTGATTATACTGTAGTGCTTTTACATCAGGAGCAACCGTACCACTCTGTCTCCCTCTGGTGGTTGGAGAGTGTAATGGAAGCTTGTATGACGTATGGAGAGAGAGCACTGGAAGCAGAACCCAGAGAGGTTCCTCTACACCCAAACAACACTGAATTCTGGAGGATTTGGGAGGAAACACAAGCTATATACATTACTTATTCAAATTTGCCCAAACTTTTACTGGAAGTAGTCTTCAATAACCATACAAATGCCCCCTAAAACATGACTGAAACAAAAAAAAAAAAGTCTGCACCCCTATATCTCTGAAAAAGAAAGGGAGAAGTAGACATTTGCGTGTAGCACAACCGAGGTTGAATGTGACATTTCTGAATTTACTGGATGGGGGAACATTACTTCCTCCCTGTGGACTCGAGGAAATCATATCAGCAGCACTTCAGGTGGTAAACAAGTCTATTATTCACTGCTGAGTTGCAACATTTCTCTACATCCAGGAACCAGTGGGCCAGATAAAAGGGCCACCTGCCCAGAGACTTCTGCCCAGTACCTTGCTTGTCTAATTGTATTTTTCATTCTAAAAAGTGTTCAGGACGTTTGTCTACTGTATCTGAAAAGTTTGCGGCCAAAAGGTGAAGGAGGAGCACAATAGGAGACATGTATTATTATTATTATTATTATTATAATACTTTATTTATACTCGATAACATCATAGTTCAAGACATTAAAATGAAAAGAAAGTTATGTTTGGTGGAATGGCTCTGTTCTGGAAGTCCTCCTGGCCCTCCATACAAGCAGGGATGGATCAGACCGGGAGGAGGCAGCAGACAGCCCCCAGAGGGGGACACACAGAACAGATCCGGCAGCACAGGACACAATCATGTGTCTGGGTTCGGTTGATCTTTGGATGTGGGAGGTAACCAGAGTATCCTTGGGTTTCCGGGACATTCTGACAGTGCTATTCACTGGACCACCGTGCTGCCCATATGTGATAGTCTATTATGAGGGAGGAGCAGGGGTGTAGGGGGTTTAGACTAGCAGTCTGTAGTGAGCAAACATGGTTTACACTAGCAGTCTGTAGTGAGCAAACATGGTTTACACGTGCAGTCTGTAGTGAGCAAACATGGTTTAGACTAGCAGTCTGTAGTGAGCATGCATGGTTTACACAAGCAGTCTGTAGTGAGCAAACATGGTTTACACTAGCAGTCTGTAGTGAGCAAACATGGTTTACACGTGCAGTCTGTAGTGAGCAAACATGGTTTAGACTAGCAGTCTGTAGTGAGCATGCATGGTTTACACTAGCGGTCTGTAGTGAGCATACATGGTTTACACTAGCAGTCTGTAGTGAGCATACATGGTTTACGCTAGCAGTCTGTAGTGAACATATGTCGGGAACAGGTGCCAGACCATTCCAAAATACAAAACCAAAAAGGACCGCTCCTCATTCCTGCCGCCTGAATGGCAGTATCCTCCGGTCAGGGGAACAGGGCCGCACTATGGAGAGGAGAAGGCACAGCACCAATTACCCCACTGTGGACTGGACAGAACGGGACACACTGGCGCTTGCGTTTGATGGCGGTGCACGTTCCTCACACCACTGGGGCTCCACTCCCGCTCACCTCCTGCCCAGCCCGGGGCTCGCCGGTTCACTCCAGCTGCCTTCTCTTCCATCTCACCATTCCACAGCCGTCACCACCGCCCCTCTTCACTCGGCCAGCGACACGGTCCCAGGTCTGCCGCCCCACTGCCACACTCTCCATCACACCTCAAACAAATCCATTTCCTCCCAAGCATGTTTACGTCCTGGCTGCCTGAACACCAACTGCCACAAACACCGCTCTTTTGTCCCTTTCCCTGTGTCAGAGGAAACCAGTGGCAGCTCTGTGAGTTAATCAACCGGGCGGAGCTTAATAGCATCTAACACAATATCAAGCCTGGTCTTGAAACCCCCAGTGTTTCTGCCTCCACTACATGTACTGGCAAGCTATTCCACACATTACCCACTCGCTGTGTGAAAAAATACTTCCTGACATCTCTAGAGAATTTCTCCTTTGCCAAATTCCATTTGTGCCCTTTCGTTCTGATAACTGAACTCTCCTTGAAGAATCACCTATCCCTGTGGGACTCCACTTCCCATAATACCCTGCTCGGATAAGGCCCCTCCTACTACTACTCTATCCTGTAGCCATTCCATACCTTTTCCATACTGATAGTTTCAGACCTGTATACGTTTTTTCATCCTCTCTGTATTTGGGCTCATCTCATTGCTGTAACAAACTCAGGATGGGGCGCACTGGCCAGATCTGTACAAAACGCTTCCAACTGCAGGTAGACTGTAGTACTCCAGTCCATGGGTGGGGGTGAATGGCTACGCTGTCAACCAATCATCTTGGAGAGCCCCAAAATAATATCCTCCAAATTACTAAGCTAACAGCTGATCACCACTCTGGACCCCAAGTGACATCCTCCGAATGACTAAGCTTCCAGGAAATCACCAAGAAGGACCCCAAATGATTTCATCTGAATGGCGATTCTTATAGACAACGCTGCTAACACCACAGGGAATACAATACTACAGTATAAAAGTTATCAAATCATTTCTGTAGCTGTTGGTTGACTTATGGCTTAATGCAATGTTATGTTGTTTCTTAAACGAGCACTGTCACACTTTTTTCAGTTGAGCATATTTGAATTAAATTCTTAAATTATGTATGTATGCATTTTTAAAAATCACCGTCAGTGTAGCCATTTTCTAAATAAAGGGGAAAACTTCTAAGGGCAAATGCGTCCAGTGTCAGTTTGGCGTGAATCTCCAAGGATTAATTGGAAGAAGTATCCACAATCATAAATGCTAACACAGGCTGAAGATTCAAGCTAAATCACTGGACATGTTTAGCTTGAATCTCCCGCCTGTGTTACCCAGAAGGCAACGGGCGCTCAACCCCACCCTAATACGCAGAGACTGGTTTATGGGCTCCCACCCATCCAGGCGATCACATCACACTCCAACGAAAATACGCTAATGTTAGCATACAGATATCACGGAACCTATCTTGGATATCACACATGCACAGGTAATGATTGACACACACACGATATCCATATGAAATAATGTGAAGTAGAGCAATATAACGGTGAGTGTTTTCACATTATGAGCAGGTCCTTCCAACACATTAGACATTGTATTTTTCAGATGATTAGAGTGGGCCTTGTGTGAACAGAGGGTATACTGTGCTTACTGTAGAAGGACACTTTCAACTTCATCTCTCGGATTACTCTGAAATTTTCTCCAGTGCAGCAGTCAAACTTTTTAATCATATTTTCATCACTGATTTATTCTACCAAACTAAATAAAGACCAAACTAAATTTAGTCCTAATTTAGGATTCTACTGTGATGAGTAGGGGAAACTGAGCCCACTGACACCCTCCCTCTGGTCGGTGCTGTGGCCAGTTTTGAGCTCCCTTGTGGGGCTGCTTCAAACAGTCACCACTGGCCAGGTGTGATTAATACCAGCCTGTAGTTTCCTCTCTTATTATACTGTAGTGCTTTTACATCAGCAGCAAAAGCAGCACTGTTTCCTCTTTGTGGTTGGAGAGTGGAATGTGTAATCTGTACAAACATGACATTCACGACATTTCACGACCCAATCTCTGGTCCAGTAAATATTATTTAATTGCAATTTGCCATTTTAGTGTTTTGTTCAATCTGTGCATATATTCCTTGTGTTTATAAAATTGTGATAGAGCCTCCTTCTTGAATGTACTTCTTTAGAGGTGATGAAACACATTTCTTCTGACCAATTCTAGTGTCTTAAGTGTGTTTTTTCAATGAGAAATAAATCAAATGGTTCTCAAGAGGAAGGTTTGGATGTGTCAACATTAACATTCAAGAAAGTGTATAGGTAAGAAGACATGAGATCTTCTAGAGGCAGGTTAATTCAGGAATATAATGGACAAATAAGCTCATAGCCATCCACCGGGTGCAATGATGGGGATAGAGCCCCTTCCTTTATATGAGCTGAGACTGTTTTCCGTTCTGGTTCCTCAGTGGTGGAATGACTTGCCTACCACTGTCAGGACAGCAGAATCCCTCCCCCTATTTCGACGCAGACTCAAAACAGACCTTTTCAAACTCTTCCTTAGTCCTCCCTCCTGATTTCCCCTGCCCCCCTTTCTGATATCCCTATCCTCCTTGTCTAAGCCAAAAAAAAAATTATATATATATATATATATATATATATATATATATATATATATATATATATATATATATATATATATATATATATATATTTATATATTTTTGCACTTATGATGACGACTATATGTTTAGAACAGCATTCCATGTGTATTTTCCTAGTTATGGATTGATACTTTGACTTGTGGTAGAACCTATGCACTTGTAAGTCGCTTTGGATGAAATGCGTCTGCCAAATGACAAAAATGTAAATGTAACTGAACAACTGTACTGAACAACATAGTTCAATGTCTCGGGTCAGTGCCTCCCCACTCAGCACCTGCAGTAGGTCCCAGCTGCAGCAGTGCAGTCTCTGTGCAGTCTGACTGAGGGAGGTTTTTGTACGACTCTGTATCACTGTGTGAACACCCCGCTACCACTGATGCTGTGTGCACTCTGACAGTAATAATCTCCTGCATCTTCAGCCTGGACTCCAGTGATTTTCAGTGTAAACTGAGTCCCAGATCCACTCCCACTGAAACGATCAGGAATCCCAGACTTGCGTGTGGTGGCATAATAAATCAGAAGTTTAGGAGCCTGACCAGGTTTCTGCAGGTACCAGCTGAGAGCAGCATCACCATAAACACTCTGACTGGCTGTACAGCTGATAGAGACAGTGTCTCCCTGCTGAACAGCCTGAGCTGATGGAGACTGAGTCACAACTATATCTGCCATTGATTCTGAAAAGGAAAACAAGGAAATGTAGGTCAATGGATAATAGAATTATAAAACAACACTGTTAAATCCTAACATATTTGAAAATACAATCATAGCACTGTTGTGACAGAGTTGTATTGTAAAAAGCAAGCAAATAAAATGTAAAATGTCACAAAAATCCCAAACTGAAAAATATCGGTCTCACCCTGTACAAAGAGTCCCAATATCACCAGCAGTAGAAAGACTGACATCATCATAATGCTGCCTGTGTCAGAGTCTGTGAAAGGACTGGACAGTCACTGATCAGTACTGGGGGTCTTAAAGTGTGTGGAGCAGTGAGGCAGGACAGGTATGCAAAGCCCCTTCCTCTATACAAATCCTGTCACACACAGTTAGAGGAGCTCTGATGTGTGAACAGCAGTGGGTCTGCTGTGCATATTCACTGCCGAAAACAAAACATTTGTCAGTCTAAATAACTGCAAAATATTGCCAATGAGGTCACACAGTTTTACTCCATTTAAGATTGCCCAATAGGGTAATACAGTTTAACTTTCTAGCAACTAGATAAAATGAGCTAATATATTCTACTTGAGAGAAGAAAATAAGATTGTAAGACTCATTACACGCAATGCACTGTTTACAGATTTTTTTTACCAACAATTATTTGCAATTACTGAAATTATATTGCTCTTTTATCTACAGTTTGTCTAAGTGGCCACAGGTGCCTGCATACGAGCGGAGATTCTTAAAAACTTGAGCTTTATAAATTGTGAGTGAACAAAGTTTCAGTATCAGAAATGACAGTGTAAGTCAGTAATATCACATATACACAGGGAATGATTCAATCACAGTTTATCCATGTGAAATGAAAGTGAATTAAAACTCTATGGTGAGTTTTTGCGTTTTGCCGCCATGAGCAGGTTCTTCCTTCACATGTGACCCTGTAGTTTTCAGATGATTAGAGTGAGAAGCCTTCTGGTCACAGAGGGGTAGCACTGGGATAACTGTTGAAGGAGACTTTATACTTCATTTTATTACTGTGAGATTTTCTCCAGTGCAGAAGTAAAACTATTCCACCACATTTTCATCACTGGTCCTACCAAACTAAATTAGGACCAAACTAAATTTAGTCCAAATTCACGATTCTACTGTGATGAGTTGGGAAAACTGAGCCCACTGACACCCTCCCTCTGGTCGGTGCTGTGGCCAGTTTTGAGCTCCCTTGTGGGGCTGCTTCAAACAGTCAGCACTGGCCAGGTCTGATATAATACCAGGTTGTAGTTTCCTCTCTTATTATCCTGTAGTGCTTTTACATCAGGAGCAACAGCAGCACTCTGACTCCTCCTTGTGGTTGGAGAGTGTAATGGCAGCTTGTGTGACGTCTGGAAAGTCCTCTGGAAGCACAACCCATAGTGGAGTCCTCTACAGTCAAACAACACTAAATTCATGAAGATTTTGGAGGGAATTATACTGAAATAAATAGTGAATAAGTATGAAAGTGGCTCTTTAGTCTTGGAAATATTAAAAAACAATGTTGTTTTTGGAGAACATGGATGTGAATTTGGAGTTTGGAACAGATCACCCATAAGTATGAGGGTGTGAGTGAATGTGCCCTGTGATGGACTGGGTACTGTCTACAGTGCATTCCAGCCTCTCGCCCAATGTATGCTGTGTGAATATTAGGTACTGCACTGTGTTAACCTCTCTTCATGACCTCTCTGTTAACCTCGCTGTTAACCTCTCTTCATGACCTCTCTGCATGTTCTGTGGGCTTAAGCTCATTGATATTTGTTGTTATTTTCTAAGGATTCTGAGCATCTACAAGGAATGAAGTATCCTGTAATCCTTCAAGATCTCATCAAAATAAAGCAACAATGACAAATGGGAAAATTAATCTTGAAAAAATAATAATAATTATGATTCAGTCCTGGCCCAACCTCCAATGGAGTCGGTAAAAACATGACATTAAAAAACATGACATTCAAGACATTTCACTTGTGTTTGAATAATGTACGACCCCATCTCTGCTCCAGTAAACACTTTTAATTGCACTTCACTAGTTTAGTGTTTTGTTGAATCTGTGCATATATTCCTTGTGTTCATAAATTGTTGAATTCAGAAATATAACGGACAAATCACCACATATCCCTCCACCAGGTGCAATGCTGGAGATGGAGCCCCTTCCTTTATGTGATCTGAGACAAGCTGCTTCTGACCCATTCCTGTGTCTGAAGCCTCTCGGCTGGGACGTGTTCGGGGGCTCGGGACCCCCTGGTGGTGGCCTCCTGCTAGGGCGGACTGTGGCAGCCGATGCGCCCCGTCCTGGAGGGACCGAAGTGACCGGGCGTTGGTCCTCCAGGTCTTCAGGGAAGATGGCCGAGTGGAGGAGGGTGCTGTTACCGGATTGGATGGCTCCTGATCTTGGACTGGACTATGGACTGGAGTTTTGGATTAGACTGGTCGCTGAGGACTCATTTATTTTTATTTTTTTTGTTGAGTAGATTTTGTCAAGTGATGTACAGCAAGTGGTATTGGTTTTGATGGATGCCCATGATGGCCTATTGTTGTTATGTTCATAAATTACTTTGAAAAAATTCTCAAGTAATTTTACATATCATGTATATAGTACAAAGTAGGAAGCTAGATTAGATGCTCAGGATAATTATGTTTTTAAATGCTGTGTCTCAAGTGTATTCTTTCCCATGAAGAGATAAAGGTGTTTTCATATTAAATGTTGGAATATGAGTTATTATTGAACAGCATAGTTCACTGTTTTAGAGCAGAGCCCCTCAGTGTCTCGGGTCAGTGCTCCCCCCTCAGCACCTGCAGTAGGTCCCAGCTGCAGCAGTGCAGTCTCTGTGCAGTCTGACTGAGGGAGGTTTTTGTACGGCTCTGTATCACTGTGTGAACACATTACCACTGTGGTAACTCTGACAGTAATAATCTCCTGCATCTTCAGCCTGGACTCCAGTGATTTTCAGTGTAAACTGAGTCCCAGATCCACTCCCACTGAAACGATCAGGAATCCCAGACTCGCGTGTGGTAGCATACTTAATCAGAAGTTTAGGAGCCTGACCAGTTTTCTGCTGGTACCAGTACAGATAGTGGCCATTGCTTGAGTGGTAGTAAACACTCTGACTCACTGTACAGCTGATGGAGACAGTGTCTCCCTGCTGAACAGCCTGAGCTGATGGAGACTGAGTCACAACTATATCTGCCATTGATTCTGAAAAGGAAAACAAGGAAATGTAGGTCAATGGATAATAGTATTATACTCGTTTAAATCCTGACATAATTAAATATGCAATCATGGCACCGTTGTGACAGAGTTGTATTGTAAAAAGTAAGCAAATAAAATTTTAAATGTCACCAAAATCCCAAGCTAAATCGTATCTGTCTCACCCTGTACAAAGAGTCCCAATATCACCAGCAGTAGAAAGACTGACATCATCATAATGCTGCCTGTGTCAGTGTCTGTGAAAAGACTGGACAGTCACTGATCAGTACTGGGGGTCTTAAAGTGTGTGGAGCAGTGAGGCAGGACAGGTATGCAAAGCCCCTTCCTCTACACAAATCCTGTCACACACAGTTAGAGGAGCTCTGATGTGTGAACAGCAGTGGGTCTATAGAGGGCTGGGACATGTGCACTGTTCACTGCTTTTTTTAACCAGATATAAAGTTCATTTTGTGTAATCACTGAATCTTTTCTGAAATTGTACTGCACTTTTAAAGATATGTCATTCAACCTGGTTTACATGTTAATATCACTGTACTGCATTAATTTATAAGTGTAAATGGTCAAGACAGGCTTAATTTGAGGTACGATTGTGTAAAATATGTGTTTAATAAATTCACAGGTTGTGTGTTCTGATGACAGCGTCTTTCTGAAATTTCAAAAAGTCAAGGGCGTCAGTAAGGCACAGGGAACTGTTCAGTTACAGTATATGCGCGTACAGTTGATGAAAACTTAAATACTATACTGTATGATTTCTCTCTCTTTCTCTGGATTTAATATGGTTGTATTGAACATACAAACGGTAATTCCTTCATTATTTCTGGAGTGCACTTCCTCATTTGCAGCCAGCAGCCATTTTGCACTTAACCATCTGAGCAGCACAGTCACTGAACCTGTGAGCTCACATTATGCAGTCAGTATACAGGCAGACTGGTGGAAAACAACCAACCAGAGGATTGATTTTGACTCAGTGAGAAAGGTACAACAGCCCAATGAAACCCTCCCTCCTATGGTGATGATGCAGAAGATTCTGTGAATCCCTTTCACACAGCTGCTCACAGGATTGAACAGGACTGCATATCAGACTGTAGTTTCAGCTCTTTTATGATGGGGACAGGACTGCATATCAGACTGTAGTTTCAGCTCTTTTATGATGGAGACAGGACTGCATATCATACTGTAGTTTCAGCTCTTTTATGATGGAGACAGGACTGCATATCAGACTGTAGTTTCAGCTCTTTTATGATGGAGACAGGACTGCTTATCAGACTGTAGTTTCAGCTCTTTTATGATGGAGACAGGACTGCATATCAGACTGTAGTTTCAGCTCTTTTATGATGGAGACAGGACTGCTTATCAGACTGTAGTTTCAGCTCTTTTATGATGGGGACAGGACTGCATATCAGCCTGTAGTTTCAGCTCTTTTATGATGGGGACAGGACTGCTTATCAGACTGTAGTTTCAGCTCTTTTATGATGGTGTTGGAGTATCAGATCAGAAGCAGCAGTGATGCTCTGACGGTCAGGGTGTGTAACAGCAGTGTTTGTAATGTGTGCTGGGAGTGTTCTGGACAGAGAGACTCACTGTTCTGGACTGCTTGCTGTCCACTGCTACTGGGTTCTGTGCCATTTTGTGTTCAACTCATTTACAGTTAATTCATTTAGAATTTTGTATCTTATGTCAGAGCACTGCTTCAGAACAAGAAATGTTGGATGCCCAGGGAGTGATTATGAGGTAAGGTAATTTGAAATTATTACAAATGACATAATATAGTCTTGGGTATGCTGAAAATTAAATCACATTTTTATGTGGAGAAAGTGTATTTGAGTTTGAGAATATGAGTGTTATTATTGCACACAGTAGTTCAGTGTTTTAGAGCAGAGCTCCTCAGTGTCTCGGGTCAGTGCTCCCCCCTCAGCACCTGCAGTAGGTCCCAGCTGCAGCAGTGCAGTCTCTGTGCAGTCTGACTGAGGGAGGTTTTTGTACGGCTCTGTATCACTGTGTGAACACATCTTTACTGTTGATGTAGTGGTTACTCATACAGTAATAATCTCCTGCATCTTCAGCCTGGACTCCAGTGATTTTCAGTGTAAACTGAGTCCCAGATCCACTCCCACTGAAACGATCAGGTATCCCAGACCGACGACTTGTGGAAAGATATATCAGAAGTGTAGGAGCCTGACCATGTTTCTGCAGGTACCAGTAGAGCCAGTGGCCATTGGAGTTGCTGTATACACTCTGACTGACTGTACAGCTGATAGAGACAGTGTCTCCCTGCTGAACAGCCTGAGCTGATGGAGACTGAGTCACAACTATATCTGCCATTGATTCTGAAAAGGAAAACAAGGAAATGTAGGTCAATGGATAATAGTATTAAAATACAACACTGTTAAATTCTGACATATTTAAATATACAATCATGGCACTGTTGTAACAGAGTTGTATTGTAAAAAGCAAGCAAATACAATTTACAATGTCACCAAAATCCCAAGCTAAAAAGTATCTGTCTCACCCTGTGCAAAGAGTCCCAATATTACCAGCAGTAGAAAGACTGACATCATCATAATGCTGCCTGTGTCAGTGTCTGTGAAAGGACTGGACAGTCACTGATCAGTACTGGGGGTCTTAAAGTGTGTGGAGCAGTGAGGCAGGACAGGTATGCAAAGCCCCTTCCTCTTTACAAATCCTGTCACACGCAGTTAGAGGAGCTTTGATGTGTGAACAGCAGTGGATCCACAGACTATTCACTATCATTTTTAATCTGTGGAACATTAATTTATCAATATACAGTCGCCTCCAAAAGTATCAGAACAGTCATGCCAATTTCTTTGTTTTTGCAATACACTGAATACATTTGCCGTTCAAATAAAATATAAATAATTTACATACTAAAACATCGGAACTTGGTAGAATATGCCTTGCTTGCAATCTGGTTTTGTGACGCTTTCCCAGGCTTTTACTACAGCCTCTTTCAGTTGTAGTTTGTTGTTGGTTTTTCCTCTCAATTTTCTTCTTCAGGAGGTGAAATGCTTGCCATCAAACTTTGTTCCAGAACTGTTGTGGCTCATGTCTGCACTTCTTTGCAAATTTTAATCTTGCCATCCGATTCTTACTAATTATGAGTGGTTTGCATCTTGTGGTATAGCCTCTATATTGCTGCTCTCTTTGAATGGTTGATTGAGATATTGTCACTCCTGCCCTTTGGAGATTGTTTGTGATGTCACTGACTGATATTTTGGGGTTTTTCTTCCCAGCTCTCACAATGTTTATGCTCTTGTTTTTCTTGGTTGACCTGTTTGATGTCTGTTGCTCAGTATGCCCCTCCTTTCTAATATTCAAAATGGTTTGCGTTTCTCCCAAAAACAGCTCTCTGGTCTTCTTGTTGGTATATCTTTTCGAGCACAAATACAGTCTTCATAGATAAAACCCCAGGCTAAAACCAAGAGTAGACTATTTATTGTTTAACCAATCAATCTAAAAGGACACATCTCAGTCACATGTTCCAATACTTTTGCTCAACTAAAAATTGGATGGTCTGATACAAAAGGTATGTTCAAAGTTGTTTCACAAATTTAGATAAAAATACCAGGAAATAAAAGCTGAAATCTGCATCTCATGTACATATTTTGACCTCAAACTCAATTGGCTTCAGTGTATTGCAAAAACAAAGGAATTGTCCTAGCTGTTCCAATACCTTGGGAGGGGACAGTATCTGTTTCTGACATTGAACTGTATGGGAATATCTGTATATGGTCAATAAGAGCTGAAGTTACATAAAATAACATGAGAGCATAACATAACCATTCTGGCCCTTCTCTCATTAACAATTTGTTTTTGCCTGCAGAACTGCTGCCCACTGGATATTTTTATGTTTTTCATAGCATTCACTGCAAACTCTAGAGACTGTTGTGCATGAAAATTCCAGGAGATCAGCAGTTTCTGAGATACTGAAAACGCCCTGCCTGGCACCAACAATCATTCTACAGTCACTTCGATCACATTTCTTCCCCATTCTGACATTTGGACTGAAGAACAGTTGAACCTCTTGACCATGTCTGCATGCTTTTATACATTTAGTTGCTGCCACATGATTGGCTGATTAAATATTTGCATTAACAAGCTGGTGTACAGGTCGACCTACAAAAGTGGTCACTGAGTGTATTTATTTAATACGTTTACATTTTGTGTATGCTCATTGCAGTCTTTTATGGGAGCTGAGAAAGTCATCAGTCAGGAACAGGGAATTGTTCAGTTAGTTTATCCATGATGTACTAAAAAGTAATAAAAAGCGAATTGCTGTTTTATTGTGTTTATTCCCTGATTCAGTGAAGTCCTTCTTTCTTTTTACTTACTATTGTTTTGATATCAATACAACTGATAATGAAGCAATTTGTATTTAAAAACTGTAAAGTTAGCACTAACTGCAAATGAAGACAAAATTATATCATATCATGCTCTTCGTGTCATATCCTGTGCCCCTATATCCTAGTTATTTCTATATTTTTATGTGTTTTCAGAGTTCCGTGTTCCCTTCCATGTTTTGAGTTGACTCTTTTCTTGACCATGCCCCCCACATGAGATGGGTGCGTGGGGGGTAGGACCCAAAATGCACGACTCAGAAACAGGGGTGTAATAAAGTCCCGTCAGGTCTTTATTGAGGGAATATCCAGAGAGCGTAGTCAGAAAACAAGCAATGTTCATACACGGAAAATCCAGCCAAAACCAAAGTGCAGTGCTGAGGGAGAAGGCAGTCTCGTAATCGGTACACCATGCAAAGAGTCCAGAAGCCAGGAACGCTGTCAGCGGGGCAGAAGTACAGGCGGACGGTAGGCAGGCTCAGGGTCGAGTCAAGACCGAAGTCTGCTCTGCGGGGCAAAAGCACAAAGACTGCAGCCAAAGTCGTGGTACAGGCAGGCAATGGTCAACAAAACAGAAGTCAATAATCTTTGGTCAATAAACAGGCTTGGATCATAACGGGTCAACAATGGCTTGACAACACCGCTAAAGCACCACACTAACGAACAGGAGGCAACAATTTAGCAAAGACTTGACATGAAGCTGAGCTTATATGCAGGTGTAGACAGGTGCAGACAATTAGCTTGAGAGCAGCAAGAGAATGGAAATCAGGTGTGGAGGATTGACAAGTTAACGAGGTAATTAGTAATTGTTAGTAATAAACCTATCCTGCCCCAGCGTTAGTAAATTAGTAAATGATATGCACAAGAAACATAAGGTAATATGAACACATGGTCAGAATGTTAGTATTACCCAATCCGGAACTAAAGTTAGTAGATTAGTAAGAAGACAAGGGAAATTGAAAGAATTAGGGTGTGAGTGACAGAAAGGGAGAGAGAGAAAGCAGGAATTCAAGATTTGCAGAAAGACATGAAAAAGTGCATGCTAATCAATGAACAGTACAACATAACATGAAACATAAATTGTGACATAACAAGTTTGCAAAACTATGACAATAAACTATATAATACAACATGGCAAGACTAAGAAATAAATGGCAACAAGAACTAAACATGAAACATAACATGACAAGACAATGAAACTTAAGAAGAAATAAAACATAAAAATGTGGTGAGACTAGACTAACAAAATACGTGACATGACAATCACGTAACTAAGACAATGACTAAACATAAAACCTGACATGATAAGCATGAAACGTGACACCACACCTGATATTTGTTCCCTCATGTTTCATTGCACCCACCTGATCCTCATTGTTTCCTTGTTAGTCTTGTATTTAAGCCTGTCTGTTTTCTTCATCCCTCGCCAGATTGTCTTGTGCCTTGCCTTCGAGTTTGTAGTCTGATAGCTCGCGGCTCTTTCCCTGTTCCGGTTCCCTGCCTGCCCACTCCTGTTCTGGTTCCCTGCCTGCTCCTGCTCTGGTTCCCTGCCTGCCCGGTCCTGTTCCGGTTGCCTTCCCGCTCCTGTTCTGGTTCCCTGCCCGCTCCTGTTCTGGTTCCCTGCCTGCTTACCTACTCCTGTGTTCCTGCTTCCCATCCCGTCCTGTCCTCAGCCTCCTCTCCTTCCCTGCCCTTGCCTGCCCCATCGGACTGATTTCTGGTTTTGACCCTTGCCTGTCCGATCACTAGGTGCTGTTCCTGTTTGTTGGCTGTGTACCTGTCCGACCTGATGAATAAAGATCCCTCTTTCTCTCAGTTTCTCAGTCTGCGTGTGGCGGAACGAAACTGTCAGTTGGACGTAAGTAATATCTCTTTCAGATACATCCATATTGATGTTTGTGCTTTCTTTTTTAATATATTGTCATTTTACGATCGTTAATAAAATTTTTAATAATTCTCGCGATGCTTAAACAACTGTTGATTTTAAATTATTTTAAGTCTTGCCCACAGAAACGCTGAGTAGAATAGAGAACATTTGGGTATGATGCATAAAATCGTAGAAAATGTTGCACATTTTTACAAGCAAATGATTGACTCGTTTGAGCAAATGGTTGACTCGGCGTGAAATTGCACTTGAACAGGCATAGGACGGCAGTGTCTTTTGAGCAAGAGGTTTTTGTACGGCTGGTGAATGAGTCTGTTCACTCGGGTTCACTTTAGGTGGCAAAACAATACTGCCAATTGGAAGTAGCCTAAATAGGCTTTCAGATAGGCTTCGTCCACAACGATATTTTTACTGTATTTTTAAAATATACTGCAAATTTCTGATGTTGGTTTAATTATTTTAATAAGCTTGGCAATTTAAACTAGCCCACTAGATTCAAACAGTGTTTTTAGCTATCGCATTGATGTTTAGAATACAGTCCTGAATTAACTTAATTCCGTGCAGTACTAAATAAATAGCATTGGTTCATTCGGTGGAATGAAAGCAGCTCTGTAGCAGTTTGAAGTTCAGCCAGATGTTATTTGTGTCACATTTAATGAAACGAGAGAAAGTCATGATATAGCCTATCAATCATAACCGGACTATTTTGAATTATTAAACTTACAATGCCGAAGTCAAAGAGTTCTTTACTTTACATACTTTAATAAAATTAGACCGTACTTGGCTGTCTACAAATTATGGTTGTATTGCTGATTAAATTTGATCGTTTTATGATATTCAACTTTATTTTTTATAATGTTATAATGATAATATATGACCGTATCATTGGATGAATAACACATCTATTACATGACACATTTCTGTTCTGTAGTCCCAGACTCGTGTCATAACGTTCCGTAGCTACTCGACACCATTGGTTTGAATAATAAAAAAACGAGAACATTGTTGCTGAATTAGTTAATCATTTGAAGCCGTTTTTTTATTATATTATTGTCGTGTTTAGCACGTATTTATTTAGTAAATGAGACGGACCACAATTGAACGTTATTCTGTAGGTTTTCAGAGCATAATACCATTATCTATTGTTATTTTGTAATAATAAAGTATGAATTATAAGGAGATAGCAATAAGATATCCAACAGATTGAGCTGCAAAAGTGGAACAAAATGCAACTGAAACTCCTAAAAAACAGTTTTGTTGTGGTGATGAATTTTTCATTGTAAAGTGCAGTCACAGGTTCTGGTAATAATGGAATCCAAGTAGAAAGAACCTTAAAACATGTCAATGTGCTTTATGCTGTACAAGATGAAGCAAATCAGGATAAATGATCTTCAGCCACTGCCTATGAGTAACACCTGACATTCTTTGTGTCTCAGTCATGTGTCATTGTAAGGACAGAATGATTGACACATGGGGGTGTGTCCACTCTCTGACCTCACGTCTCTCTGCGTCTCCCAGGTGACACAGTTCCCACCCTCACAGTCCTGCCCCCCTCCAGTGTGGAGCTGAAGCAGGGAAAGGCCACACTGGTGTGTCTGGCCAACAAGGGCTTCCCCTCAGACTGGACTCTGCGCTGGAAAGTGGACGGTACCAGTAGGAGCTCGGGCGTGGCCGGGAGTGTGGGGGTCCTGGGGAAGGACGGCCTGTACAGCTGGAGCAGCTCCCTGACTCTCAGTGAGAACGACTGGGTGAAGGCAGGGTCACTGACCTGTGAGGCCACAAAGGGCTCCCTGTCTGCCCCCCCTCAGACACTGAGGAGAGCCCACTGTTCTTAGTAGGCCGGGTGGAGGCCCAGCTCACACACTCTGGTCACACTGTTTTTACCCTGTTCTGCCCTCAGCCTCTCTGCTCCTTACTGCTGTCACACTGAGCTGAGCCTGTGTGTGAATCCTTCCCCCAGCCTGAGCTTTCAGTGCTAATATCTGACATGTGCTCTGCTTGTGCTCTTCAACAAATATGCCTTCTTATTTGTGTTTGTGTGGTTTTGAGAATAGCTGTTAGATCAATATCATTGACATAATAAAGACTCTTTGAAGAACTACTGTGTCTCTGGCTGTCATTTAAAAAAAATACATTTGTGCTTCTGATGGTCCTGTGGTTTTTGGGCTGCCCTTTCTCTGATTAAATCATAATTATATTCTTGCAACTGAAAATACTTTTACAAAATACCCCAAAATGTATATGAGATGATAATGATGAATATAGAACACAATCTATAGAAATGTCATTTGGAATGTTGGTCCATGACATACTTATAACCTTATTCTTTATATTATTTATGCATAACTTGATGCATTGTTTTATTGAACTAATCTGGGACTAATCTGGGATCAGTTTATATTGCTCTCACACAGAGACTAGATGGAGGTTATAAGACTGTGTGTGAAAGAACTGATCTGGACTCAGTTGAGGAGGGGCAGTCCCAGCTCTGGAGGCCTGCTGAGAGGAGCAGTGATGTGTGCAGCGTGCTCAGAGCAGTTCTGTACAGCAGGATGTGTGCTCAGCTCACACTAACCCCCTGGGGACGGCCCAGACACCTGGCCACAGTGCTGCTCTATTCTGAGATTGAGTCAGTCCCACTGAGGGACAGCAGAACCAGCCTGCCCCACCTGCACATGCAAATCTGAGTTTCACCCCACAGCCCAAAATACCCACCACAGAGAGCTGTTTGAACATGAGAGGGAGGGGGAGGTATCAAAAATCATTTCTGTTGTGGAACTAGAATAATGTGGGGTAGTACCTTATTTCTACAAAAACACTTTCAGCTGCTACATCATGCGAAAAGTACCTGTTTTCAAGAATGACAAGCAATCAAGTCAAAATAATTTTTAAAATGTAAACACTAAGATAAACTAAACAAACAGAAAATGATCAATGTATGATAACAATAGTCACAACAAACGATTAAATTAATATATAATGTATATGAAATTTTCCATCTGCATTTAACATGATACGAAACCTGCATTCTGAAGTATTATATTCATTATTTTATGTCATTGGGCTGCAGAGAAAGAGTTTTGTTTTTTTAATCTTAGTGCACTTCTGTAATATGCATGCACATTGAATGCTTCCTTTAAAACTTCAGATACATGGATGTCAGAACAGAAGGCATTGAGGTGGTGTCCAAGCAGACGGATTAGAGAGGAGAGCGAGTCACAAACCTGTGAAGCAGGTTAATCTTTGATGACTAGATTAGGGAAAAATGAAAGAAATCCTGCACAGAAATACACAGGAGTTGCCTCTCTCCAACAATCCATACATGGAAGGAAGACACAAACTGTCAGTTGATTGAGTGTTGATTGAATGAATATATCAATAAACAATCCACATTTACATTCACAATTTTGTAATTTGGCAGACGCTTTTAATCCAAGGCGATTTACAAGTGTTTGAATTCAACAGGTTAAAGCATCAAATCCATAAATAGAAAAAATAACCTTTTTTCTAATTTAGGGTTAGTGTTAGACAAGAGGGATCTCAGAAGGGGAGGGAGGAAATCAGGAGGGAGGACAAAGGTATAGTCTGAAAAGTCTGCGTCGAAATATGATGAGGGATTTTGTCATTCCACCACTGAGGAACCAGAACAGAAAACAGGCGTGAACTTGCAGCTCGACCGCCCAGTGCTCGTAGTGAGGGAACCACAAGGCGCTGGCAGGCAGCTGAGTGGTCTAGCTGGGGTGTAGGGAGCAATTAAAGATTGCATGTAAAGTGGGGCAGTCGCCTTAGCAGCCTGGAATGGCAACACTAGTGACTTGATGTGTGCAGCAATAGGCAGCCAGTGGAGGCCAATCAGGAGTGGGGTGACGTGAGCCGACCTGGGCTGACTGGTGATCAGGCGGGCTGCAGCATTCTGGACCAGCTGGAGGGGCTTGATGGCACAAGCTGGGAGACCGGCCAGGAGGGAGTTGCAGTAACCCAGGCGGGAGATGAACAGCTCCTAGACTAGGAGCAGGGTGGCTTTCTCTGTCTGGAGATGACGGATACGGCATATTTTGTAGAGAAAGAACCTGTAGCTTCTGGCAGTGGAGGATACATGTGGAGCGTCAGGTGGTTATCAAGGGTCACCCCAAGATTCTTGGCCGTATGGGAGGAAAGCAAAGTTTATAAAGAGGTTTATAAAGAGACTGATGCAGTCATCACTGTCTGTATGGTGTCTCTAAAGCCCCTTGTGTGTCCCACTGAGAGAGAGTCTCACATTTGCAATACTGAGTTTCAACAACAATGAGAACAAAGTGATGAACTCCAGGTAAAAATCAAAGAACAAATACTTGAGAAATTACTTTAAAATCAATGAACATATTTTTAAATACAATACATAGACAAAAAAAATGAAGGAAACATTCAAACAAAAAATTTAAACATTAATGAATTAACTGCAGTCAGATTCAATGAGGTTCAATCTTAGGTTCTGAAAGTGTCTTAAAGGCACTAAGAAGTCCAATTTAAAAGTTTTTTGCAACTCTTTCCTAATATGGTTATAGTAATGGACTTTATCGAAAGCACATTGCAATTGATACCTCCCCTTCACCCTTGCACACACACACACACACACAGTCACGATAACTGGCCTCCATGCAAGCCAACAAGGCACCCATGTTATGGGAGCAAGTTGGGGTCAGGTGTCTTGCTCAGGGACACTTTGACACACCAAGAGAGGGAATCGAACCGGCATCGACTGCCAAATGACCTACTGTCCTACTGTCACCCCATGTCGCTGAAGCTTTTTATCCAAAGTGACTTACAGTTGATTAGACTACACAGGGGACTATCCCCCCTGGAGCAATGTGAGGTTATGGGCTTGGTGGTTAAACCTGGAGCAATGTGAGGTTATGGGCTTGGTGGTTAAACCTGGAGCAATGTGAGGTTATGGGCTTGGTGGATAAACCTGGAGCAATGTGAGGTTATGGGCTTGGTGGATAAACCTGGAGCAATGTGAGGTTATGGGCTTGATGGATAAACCTGGAGCAATGTGAGGTTATGGGCTTGGTGGTTAAACCTGGAGCAATGCGAGGTTATGGGCTTGGTGGTTAAACCTGGAGCAATGTGAGGTGATGGGCTTGGTGGTTAAACCCGGGGCTTGAAACTCCAGCCTTCCAGGTCCCAGTCATCCACCTTAGTCACCAGGCTACAGGCTGCCCTTGTATTTTGAGCAGCACACAACCAGAAACAATATGTCCTAGGATGCTGCATCCCATCCATGAAGATTCCACACGTTTTAACCAAACTTAAATCTGTTCTGATCATCTTTGAATCCATGCCTTAAATATAGTGCATGTGTGTAACTGCTTCATGACGAGAAATCCATTTTTTAGAGCATGTTACTTAGTCATGGAATTCTATTCAGGCTGTCTTGTGTATCAAAGGATGTGTAGCTACTATTTATTGGCTCTTTTGTATGACACAACCACACTATGACTATTTTCAATTTTTTTTTTTCAAAAATCATGACCAAACCAAAAAAATTATTATGTATATTACTGAAAATTGGGGATGGGGGGATTAATACTATGATTCACACCAGAGATGTCACCTGTATCCCATCGGAATTGAAACATTTAATTACATCAACTTCAGGAGCAGGCGGCACGGATGGTGCAGTGGGTAGCACTGCCGCCTCACAGCAAGGAGGGCCTGGGTTCGAATCCCCGTCGGCCGGGGCCTCTCTGTGTGGAGTTTGCATGTTCTCCCCGTGTCTGTGTGGGTTTCCTCCGGGTACTCCGGTTTCCTCCCACAGTCCAAAGACATGCACGTTAGGCTGATTGGAGAGTCTAAATTGTCCGTAGGTATGAGTGTGTGAGTGAATGGTGTGTGTGCCCTGCGATAGACTGGCGACCTGTCTAGGGTGTATTCGCCCAATGTATGCTGGGATAGGCTCCAGCCCCCCTGCGACCCTGATCAGGATAAGCGGGTTCAGATAATGGATGGATGGATGGAACTTCAGGAGCAGCTCTGCTATGGGTTCTGTATGTGACACAGAGCAGCTCCTCTTCAGCACAGAGAGGTGTGTGTTCAGGGCTGCAGCTCATTGTCGCCCCCTACAGCCCTGCTGGCAGTATTGGTGTCAGAGATCAGTGGCTCCCCCCTCAGCACCTGCAGTAGGTCCCAGCTGCAGCTGTGCAGTCTCTGTGCAGTCTGACTGAGGGAGGTTTTTGTACGGCTCTGTATCACTGTGTGAACACATCTTTACTGTTGATGTAGTGGTTACTCATACAGTAATAATCTCCTGCATCTTCAGCCTGGACTCCAGTGATTTTCAGTGTAAACTGAGTCCCAGATCCACTCCCACTGAAACGATCAGGAATCCCAGACTGACGAGTGGTCGAAAGATAGACCAGAAGTTTAGGAGCCTGACCAGGTTTCTGCAGGTACCAGTTGAGATAGTGGCCATAGCTTGAGTGGTAGTAAACACTCTGACTGACTGTACAGCTGATAGAGACAGTGTCTCCCTGCTGAACAGCCTGAGCAGATGGAGACTGAGTCACAACTATATCTGCCATTGATTCTGAAATGAAAAACAAAGAAATGTAGGTCAATGCATAATAGTATTATAAAACAACACCGTTATATTCTGGCATATTAGAATATACATTACATTACATTACACAATGTAATGTAATGTAGAATATACAATCATGGCACTGTTGTGAAAAGAGTTGTACTGTCAAAAGCAAGCAAATAATATTTAAAATGTCACCAAAATCCCAAATTAAAATGTATCTGCCTCACCCTGTACAAAGACTCCCAATATCACCAGCAGTAGAAAGACTGACATCATCATAATGCTGCCTGTGTCAGTGTCTGTGAAAGGACTGGACAGTCACTGATCAGTACTGGGGGTCTTAAAGTGTGTGGAGCAGTGAGGCAGGACAGGTATGCAAAGCCCCTTCCTCTATACAAATCCTGTCACACACAGTTAGAGGAGCTCTGATGTGTGAACAGCAGTGTGTCTATAGAGGGCTGGGACACGTGCACTATACACTGCTATTTTTACTCTATCAAACATTCAAATGTCAAAATAACGGTTTCTGACATTGAGCTGTGTTCATCTACATGTGCAAATATGTGTACATGGTGAAGAAGGGCTGAAGTGGTAAGATTGTGTAAAATATGAGTTTTATTAAATGTACTTGTTTTCTATTCTGATGGCAGTTTCTATGGGAGTTCAGAAAGTCAAGGACCTCATTGGGGCACATGGAATTATTCAGTTACAGCATATCCATATACATTAAATGTACAGTCTGACTGAAGGAATGCTGGGCAAATTGTCGAAGGCCATTTTCTACTTAATCTCTCTGATAACTGCGATTTTCTCCAGTCCAGCTTTTTCCATGATATGTTCATCAGTGATTTTTTTTATGTTGTCCTAATTTAGTTTGTTTGATCATATTTAACAACAAATGTCATTTCTGCAATGTCCTCCATCACTTGGTGAGAGCACTGAAAAGCTGCTTCTCCCATACAGCACATTCTCCCAGCAACCCCTTCTTTACCCACACTG
This sequence comes from Conger conger, assembly GCF_963514075.1. Lineage (NCBI taxonomy): Eukaryota > Metazoa > Chordata > Actinopteri > Anguilliformes > Congridae > Conger > Conger conger. The sequence continues at coordinate 31,885,927 of NC_083775.1, forward strand.
CAGTTCACTCACTCAGCACTGGACAGCTCTGAGTTTAACACCAGACTGTAGTTTCCTCTCTCTGATTATCCTGTCGTGCTTTTACATCAGGAACAACATTGGCGCTCTGTCTCCCTCTAGTGGTTAGCGAGTGTAATGGCAGCTCGTGTGGTGTATGGAGAAAGTGATCTGGAGGCAGAACACAGCGGTTCCTCTACAGCTAAACAACACTGAATTCTGGAGGATTTCGGGGACAGATCAATCCTGCATTACTTTTTCAAATTGGGCTGAAATTATACTGAAATTAGTCTTCAATACCCATGAAAGTTCCTCTAAATCAGGGTGGTCACAAAATAAATGTATTTGATTCAGTTTTTAACTATTCTGCCAAATTACTAAAATGTAATGTAAAATGTATAGTACGTTTATTTAGGACCTTTCATTGAATTAATTCTGAAATAATCTTATCTGTACAGAATGTAATACAGGTGCCTCAGACTTTTGCACAGTACTGTATTTCACGTGTGTGCTGAGTCTAAGACCCCATCTCCGGTATGGTGACCATAAGTTACAACTACAGTCTTTTCTTCAATCTCTGCATCTTTTCCTTGTGGTTACAAAGTGGTGACAGAGTCCCCGTTGTTTTTTTGTGTTCCAGAAAAGATGAAGAAAACTGATTCTGACAAATTCCTTTGCTTGAGGCGTGTTCTTCAATGAAATGTTTTTGCTTAACAACTGATTTTAAGAAGAAGGTTGGATGTGCTGACATTGACATTTAGAGAAAGTGTCTTAAGTTTGAGAAAATGAGAGTTATTATTGCACAAAGTAGTTCAGTGTTTTAGAGCAGAGCCCCTCAGTGTCTCGGGTCAGTGCTCCCCCCTCAGCACCTGCAGTAGGTCCCAGCTGCAGCAGTGCAGTCTCTGTGCAGTCTGACTGAGGGAGGTTTTTGTACGGCTCTGTATCACTGTGTGAACACACTTTTACTGTTGATGTAATGGTAACTCTGACAGTAATAATCTCCTGCATCTTCAGCCTGGACTCCAGTGATTTTCAGTGTAAACTGAGTCCCAGATCCACTCCCACTGAAACGATCAGGAATCCCAGATTGGCGTGTTGTAGCTAACTTAATCAGAAGTTTAGGAGCCTGACCAGGTTTCTGCAGGTACCAGCTGAGCCTCTGGCCATTGGAGTCGCTGTAAACACTCTGACTGACTGTACAGCTGATAGAGACAGTGTCTCCCTGCTGAACAGCCTGAGCTGATGGAGACTGAGTCACAACTATATCTGCCATTGATTCTGAAAAGGAAAACAAGGAAATGTAGGTCAATGGACATTAATATTATCAGACACTGTGTAATATTCTGGGAAACTTCAATTGACAATAATGGCACTGTTGTTTAAAATATAACCCTTTAAAATGTCACCAAAATCCCAAATTCAGATGTTGCTCACCCTGTACAAAGAGTCCCAATATCACCAGCAGTAGAATGTTTGACATCATCATAATGCTGCCTGTGTCAGTGTCTGTGAAAGGACTGGACAGTCACTGATCAGTACTGGGGGTCTTAAAGTGTGTGGAGCAGTGAGGCAGGACAGGTATGCAAAGCCCCTTCCTCTATACAAATCCTGTCACACACAGTTAGAGGAGCTCTGATGTGTGAACCGCAGTGGGTCTGTTGTGCATATTCACTGCCGAAAACAAAACATATGTCAGTCTAAATAACAGCAAAATATTGCAAATGAGGTCACAGTTTTACTCAATTTAAGATTTACCAATAGGGTAAGGCAGTTTCACTTTATTTGCAATTACTGAAATTATATTGCTCTTTTATCTACAGTTTGTCTAAGTGGCCACAGGTTCCTGCATATGAGCGGAGATTCTTAAAAACTTGAGCTTTATAAATTGTGAGTGAACAAAGTTTCAGTATCAGAAATGACAGTGTTATTTGAAGTCAGTAATATCACGTATACACAGGGAATGATTCAATCACAGTTTATCTGCGTGAAATGAAAGTGAATTAAAACTCTGTGGTGAGTTTTTGCATTTTGCCGCCATGAGCAGGTTTTTCCTTCACATGTGACCCTGTAGTTTTCAGATGATTAGAGTGAGAAGCCTTCTGGTAACAGAGGGGCAGTACTGGGATAACTGTAGAAGGAGACTTTATACTTCATTTTATTACTGTGAGATTTTCTCCAGTGCAGGAGTAAAACTATTCCACCATATTTTCATCACTGATTTGTTCTACCAAACTGAATTTGGACCAAACTAAATTTAGTCCTAATTTAGGATTCTACTGTGATGAGTAGGGGAAACTGAGCCTCTGGTTGGTGCTGTGGCCAGTTTTGAGCTCCCTTTTGGGGCTGCTTCAAACAGTCAGCACTGGCCAGGTCTGATTTAATACCAGGCTGTAGTTTCCTCTTTTATTATACTGGAGTACTTTTACATGGGGAGCAACAGCAGCACTCTGACTCCTCCTTGTGGTTGGAGAGTGTAATCGCAGCTTGTGTGACGTCTGGAGAGTCCTCTGGAAGCACAACCCATAGCACTGGTCAGGTCTGAGTTTAACACCAGACTGTAGTTTCCTCTCGGATTGGATTATACTGTAGTGCTTTTACATCAGAAGCACTCTGTCTCCCTCCGCTGGTTGTAGAGTGTACTGGCAGCAAGGGTGGTGTATGGAGAAAGAGCTCTGGAAGCAGAACCCAAAGTGGGTCCTCTACAGCCAAACAACACAGAATTCTGGAGGATTTGGGCTTTGGGAAGAAGCATAAGCTATATACATTACACATGAACATTTTCCCAAAATTAAACTGGAAGTTTTTTTAACACAACCAAGGGTGAATGTGACGTTTCTGAATTTAATGGAAGGGGGAACATTACTCCCTCCCTGTGGACTAAATCATATCTGGACTCAGCTGCACTTAAGGTGGTAAACAAGTCTAATATTCACTGCTGAGTTGCAACATTTCTCTACATCCAGGAACCAGTGGGCCAGATAAAAGGGCCACTGCCCAGAGACTTCTCCCCAGTACCTTGCTTGTCTACTTGTATTTGTTATTCGAAAAAGAGTTCAGGACATGTGTCTACTGTATACTCAATAACATTATATGTCAAGACATTAAAATGATGAGATATTCTTGTGATGGCCGAGTGATTAATTGGATGGATTGGCTACTCGAGATCTTTATTTTTTTTGCTCCCTCTTGTGGACAAGTTTCCAGAATTGAATCTCCAGATTTAATTGTGGTACCAGGGCTCTTTAATGAAGCGTAGAGCACGTGGCATTCAGGACTGTTTTAACTTTTCAGGGACATTTCGACGGCAGTCAACAGAACACTCCACAGTCTCTACCAGCCTTTCATGACACTAGCCGTTAATATCCTCCACTTCTCATTAGTCAGGACTAATGCAAATCTTTGTTATAAGAATCTTTATCACAATTTTACGAGGCAATAAAGTTATGTTTGGTGGTATGGCTCTGTTCTGGAAGCCCTCCTGGCCCTCCATACAAGCAGGGATGGATCAGACCGGGAGGAGGCAGCAGACAGCCCCCAGAGGGGGACACACAGAACAGATCCGGCAGCACAGGACACAATGATGTGTATGGGTTCAGTTGATCTTTGGATGTGAGAGGAAACCGGAGTACCGGGAGGTTTCCGGGACATTCTTTCTCTGAGGTGACAGTGCTATTCACTGGACCACCGTGCTGCCCATATGTGATAGTCTATTAAACATGAGGGAGGAGCAGGGGTGTAGGGAGTTTAGTCTAGCAGTCTGTAGTGAGCATACATGGTTTACACAAGCAGTCTGTAGTGAGCATACCTGGTTTACACAAGCAGTCTGTAGTGAGCATGCATGGTTTACACGAGCAGTCTGTAGTGAGCATACATGGTTTACACTACCAGTCTGTAGTGAGCATACATGGTTTACACAAGCAGTCTGTAGTGAGCATACAAGGTTAACACTAGCAATCTTTAGTAAGCATACAAGGTTAACACTAGCAGCCTGTAGTGAGCATACATGGTTTACACCAGCAGTCTGTAGTGAGCATACATGTTTCACACTAGCAGTCTGTAGGGAGCATATGTCGGAGGGTCAGGAGTCACGCTAGCTTCCCCTGCTACCCCTCCCACCACCACAGGTAACAGAATCCATCCACCACTAGCAACCAGGACACAGGGATAAATTAAACACAGGGAGTCATTACAATTTTTAATGAACAGTTGCATGACCAAGCAGCCACCCCACTGTAAGATCTGGCATTATCACTCAGGGCTGGTCAGCTTGCTGGCTTCCTCTGGTATTGTGGCAAAATGTGGCTGTAAAGTAATTTAACCCAGGAGCATGCACCATTAACCCCCACTATCTCCGCATCCATACAGGCAGGAGCCTGTGGGGGAAGACTCAGGCCTCCAGCCGTAAAACTCGTTACGACGGGGCAACATCCTTTACGGCACGGGAAGGTTTCAGAGGGCACGGCCTGTTGGGCCCATTATTCCCTTCGAACCCCCCTTTATTGCTCTCTCCCTCTTTACTCAGTCACTAAATGATGTGTACAGCATTGGATGTTTCATGACAAAGTCAGTTTAGATAATGTTCATGTTTGGTATTATTCTGATTGTTTCAGTGCGACTGGTGCAATGGTTTTATTTCAGCAACAGCAAACCCTGGACATCATAACCAACCAGGAACCAGAGGAAAAACTGTGTGGAGCTCTGCCCCAGTGAAAGCCATGTGCCTCAACCCCCCTGCGTTTCCTGGGGAGGCGTGGCTCCAAATTACAGATGGGTGACCCATTTTTAGGGTTAACATCAAAGGCCAGATTTTGGATTTAAGGACAGTGAACTAAGCAATCTGGGAGAATGCAATCAGCCTCCCGTGCCCACAGTGCACGTAATTTCTACATACAGGGTGTCTGTAGCCAGACTCCCGTATGTAGCTTTCATTACCAGGTATGACTTTTAAGACTCCGTAATTTGGTTTCCGTTGTGATGTTTTTTGATTTGGAACGAGTACGTAATTACGTGTATGTAACCTGCCTGGTAAAATAAATTGTTAAAACTTGATCTGTTTGGTTTCGCTTACTGACACTCAAAGTTATACAGGGAATGTGTGGTTTACCCCCTCAAACTGGTCTAGGGAGGATGATTATTTCCACTTCATGTATCACGGCGTATAGCACCCGTAGACCTATGTTGGTAAATCCCTCCCCTCCGCATGGTAGTTCATTCATGTCGAGCACAGCCGTAGCTAGGTTGGTCTGCTTGGGTCCCTAGGCTGTAAACAGATATACCCAAGAGTAGCTATTCCTGCGACCTCTGATGACTACAGATAGCTAGTCAGTTCGTGAGACGTGCACATTACGCGCGATGTGACATGTGGTGGTACCAGTAGAGGACTGTTCGGAGAGTAAATCTCAGTACAGGATTCCTATAACGATCAAGTCAAAATTATCAATAAGAAATCTACCTAATGTGGATAACTAATCTAAATTATTATTCTAAAATGGAGTCAGATAAACGAAGGTGAATCTATTGGCCCTATTGTGGAGATTCTGGGTCAGCCCGGAGCAGTAAAGAGCGGAAGGCAGAGTGGTACTACTATCTTTGTATCATGGTTTATTTATTGGCTGATATAGACTCTCTGCTTAGGGGCCACTCATTTTTAACCCTACTAGTATTCTTTCAGCAACACCAGAAGGACGAGCATGCTGATACCTTCAGCCCTCGCTAAATTCCGTCGTTAGGTTAGCGTGGGGTTTTACACCACTCTGACACCCCAAAAGGGAGGGACGCAACTCGGCCCCTGCCACAGGTGCCAGACCATCTCCACCTCCAAAAATACAAAACAAAACCAAAAGGGACTGCTCCTCATTCCTGCCGTCTGGAACCATCATGGCCGAACGCTGTGGGTTTCCTGGATTGCAGTATCCTCCGGTCAGGGGAACAGGGCCGCACTATGGAGAGGAGAAGGCACAGCACCAATTACCCCACTGTGGACTGGACAGAACGGGACAGGGTATACTGTGCTTACTGTAGAAGGACACTTTCTACTTCATCTCTCGGATTACTCTGATATTTTCTCCAGTGCAGCAGTGAAACGTTTTCATCATATTTTCATCACTGACTTATTCTACCAAACTAAATTAAGACCAAACTAAATTTAGTCCTAATTTAGGATTCTACTGTGATGCGTAGGGGAAACTGAGCCCACTGACACCCTCCCTCTGGTCAGTGCTGTGGCCAGTTTTGAGCTCCCTTGTGGGGCTGTTGCAGTCAGCACTGGCCAGGTCTGATTTAATACCAGCCTTTAGTTTCCTCTCTTATTATACTGGAGTGCTTTTACATAAGGAACAACATCAGCACTCTGTTTCCTCTTTGTGGTTGGAGAGTGGAATGTGTAATCTGTACAAATATGACATTCAAGACATTTCACGACCCAATCTCTGGTCCAATAAATATTGCTTAATTGCAATTAGCCATTTTAGTGTTTTGTTCAATCTGCGCATATATTCCTTGTGTTTATAAAATGTTAATTGAGCCCTCCTTCTTGAATGTACTTCTTTAAATACATTTATTCTGACTAATTCCAGTGTCTTAAGTGTGTTCAGTCAGAACTAAATAAAATGGATCTTAAGAGGAAGGTTTGGATGTGTCAACATTAACATTCAAGAAAGTGTATAGGTGAGAGGATATGAGATGTTCTAGAGGCAGCTAAATTCAGAAATATAATGGACAAATCAGCACATATCCCTCCACCAGGTGCAATGCTGGGGATGGAGCCCCTTCCTTTATGTGATCTGAGACAAGCTGCTTCTGACCCATTCCTGTGTCTGAAGCCTCTCGGCTGGGACGTGTTCGGGGGCTCAGGACCCCCTGGTGGTGCCCTCCTGCTGGGGCGGACTGTGGCAGCCGATGGACTGGACTTGGACTGGACTATGGACTGGACTATGGACTGGACTATGGACTGGACTATGGACTGGATTGCACAACATAGCTCAATGTTTTAGAGCAGAGCCCCTCAGCTCTGCTATGGGTTCTGTATGTGACACAGAGCAGCTCCTCTTCAGCACAGAGAGGTGTGTGTTCAGGGCTGCAGCTCATTGTCGCCCCCTACAGCCCTGCTGGCAGTATTGGTGTCAGAGATCAGTGCCTCCCCCCTCAGCACCTGCAGTAGGTCCCAGCTGCAGCAGTGCAGTCTCTGTGCAGTCTGACTGAGGGAGGTTTTTGTACGGCTCTGTATCACTGTGTGAACGGTGTGCTTTCAGTCTGTTGACAGTAATACTCTCCTGCATCTTCAGCCTTGGCTCCAGTGATTTTCAGTGTAAACTGAGTCCCAGATCCACTCCCACTGAAACGATCAGGAATCCCAGACTGGCGATTTGTGTCATCATAAATCAGAAGTTTAGGAGGTTGACCAGGTTTCTGCAGGTACCAATGGAGGTCACTGGATACACTCTCACTGGTTCTACAGCTGATAGAGACAGTGTCTCCCTGCTGAACAGCCTGAGCTGCTGGATCCTGAGTCAGGACTATATCTGCCATTGATTCTGATAAAGAAAACATGGAGATCAATGGAAAAAGAGATATACTGTCACTCAGTTTCTAATTTTCAAGTCAAGTAAAGCAATAGTTTTTGTGAAAAACAACCAAACATTTATTCAACAATATAATCAAATCCCCCTTGTAATTAATGACAATGATATCAGAGTTTCTCACCCTGTACAAAGAGTCCCAGCATCACCAGCAGTAGAAAGACTGACATCATCATAATGCTGTCTGTATCAGCGTATGTGAAAGGACTGGACAGTCACTGATCAGTACTGGGGGTCTTAAAGTGTGTGGATCAGTGAGGCAGGACCGGTATGCAAAGCCCCTTCCTCTATACAAATCCTGTCACACACAGTTAGTGGAGCTCTGATGTGTGAATAGCAGTGGGTCTATAGAGGGCTGGGACATGTGCACTGTTCACTGCTATTTTTAATCTGATATTCAAATGTCAAAATAACAGTTTCTGACATTGAGCAGTATGGGCAGATGTGTATATGGTGAAGAAGGGCTGAAGTTGTGCTTCGATTGTATAAAATATTAGTTGAATAAATGTAGGCGGCATGGATGGTGCGGTGGGTAGCACTGCCGCCTCACAGCAAGGAGGTCCTGGGTTCGAATCCCCATAGGCCAGGGCCTCTCTGTGTGGAGTTTGCATGTTCTCCCCGTGTTTGCGTGGGTTTCCTCCGGGTACTCCGGTTTGCTCCCACAGTCCAAAGACATGCAGGTTAGGCTGATTGGAGAGTAAATATCCTGTAGGTATGAGTGTGTGAGAGAATGGTGTGTGAGCCCTGCGATGGACTGGCAACCTGTCCAGGGTGTATTCCTGCCTTTCGCCTAATGAATGCTGGGATAGGCTCCAGCCCCCCTGCGACCCTGTTCAGGATAAGCGGGTTAGGATCAGAATGAATGAATGAATAAATGTACATGGTTTGTATTCCAATGGATGTTTTATATGGGAGTTCACAAAGTCGAGGACCTCAGTCAGGCACAAGCAATTATTCAGTTACAGTAAATTCAAATACAATTAATGAAAAGTGAAATACCGGAGCCTTGGTGGTGCAGTAGGATAAGATGCAGCAGGCTTGCGGTTGCAGTTTGTGGCAGTTGCACACTGAGGACCAGGGTTAGAGTCTCAGTCCTGCCAAAAGCCAAGTTTGGCCGGCTCTCGTGGAGCGGCATAATTGGCTCGGTGCTCCAGAGGGAGGGACTTGGCAGGGTTAGCGGATCGCCCCATACAACAGCACCCCTGGCACATCGGAATCACGGTCATGAGCTTTGAGACGAGATGGCTTGAAGAAGGCGCTGAGGAACAGGGTGTGGGCGGTGTATCCCCAGCTAACACTGACTGGGTTAGATTGGGTACAATTGGCTCCCAAATTGTGAGAAAAAAAGGGAAGAAAAACATTTATTAAAAAAAAGAAAAGTGAAATACCAGGTTCTTGTGGGGGTTTTTTCAGGAATTCAGTCTGAAGACCATCTTCCTCTGCATTTAATGAAGTTGTATTTCAAAAACTGAAAATTAAGCAGCTTGGGGAAAACAGAGCTGACCACAGAAACCCTTATTGCATGTTTAAACCAGGATTGATCTGTATTTCGTCCCTGATCTGTCTTTCCTCCATCAATGCTGGACACACAGAGAAGCCAGCAGCCACTGATGTTCATTCAGCTCTGGAGCAGCTGAGCATCACAGACACTGAGTCTGTGAGCTCACATTGTGCAGTTGGCTCAGGCAGACCGCTGGCACACAAACAACCAGAGGAGACTTTTCCTCACTGAGAAAGAGACAACTGGGCCATAGAAGCCCTCCCTCCTGTGGTGATGATGCACACAGTTATGAGGCCCTTTCACACAGCTGCTCACAGGATTGGACAGGACTGCATATCAGAGTGTAGTTTCAGCTCTTTTATGATGGAGACAGGACTGCATATCAGACTGTAGTTTCAGCTCTTTTATGATGGGGACAGGACTGCATATCAGACTGTAGTTTCAGCTCTTTTATGATGGTCACAGGGCTACATATCAGACTGTAGTTTCAGCTCTTTTATGATGGGGACAGGACTGCATATCAGACTGTAGTTTCAGCTCTTTTATGATGGGGACAGGACTGCATATCAGACTGTAGTCTCAGCTCTTTTATGATGGTGCTGGAGTATCAAATCAGAAGCAGCAGTGATGCTCTGACGGTCAGGGTGTGTAACAGCAGTGTTTGTAATGTGTGCTGGGAGTGTTCTGGACAGAGAGACTCACTGTTCTGGACTGCTTGCTGTCCACTGCTGCTGGATTCTGTGCCATTTTGTGTTCAACTCATTTACAGTTAATTCATTTGGAATTTCGTATCTTATGTCAGAGCAGTGCTTCAGAACAAGAAATGTTGGATGCCCAGGGAGTGATTATGAGGTAAGGTAATTTGAAATTATTACAAATTACATAATATAGTCTTGGGTATGCTGAAAATGAAATCACATTTGCATGTGGAGAAAGTGTATTTCAGTTTGAGAATATGAGAGATATTATTGCACAATGTAGTTCAATGTTTTAGAGCAGAGCCCCTCAGTGTCTCGGGTCAGTGCCTCCCCCCTCAGCACCTGCAGTAGGTCCCAGCTGCAGCAGTGCAGTCTCTGTGCAGTCTGACTGAGGAAGGTTTTTGTACGGCTCTGTATCACTGTGTGAACACACTTTTACTGTTGATGTAGTGGTTACTCATACAGTAATAATCTCCTGCATCTTCAGCCTGGACTCCAGTGATTTTCAGTGTAAACTGAGTCCCAGATCCACTCCCACTGAAACGATCAGGAATCCCAGACTCTCGTGTTGTGGCATCATTAATCAGAAGTTTAGGAGCCTGACCAGGTTTCTGCAGGTACCAGCTGAGAGCAGAATCAAGGAAAATATTCTGACTGACTGTACAGCTGATAGAGACAGTGTCTCCCTGCTGAACAGCCTGAGCTGATGGAGACTGAGTCACAACTATATCTGCCATTGATTCTGAAAAACAAAACAGGGTGTAGGAGGGAAGCGAAGTGTGCTGTGAGGAGCCTGTGAGCTGGGGGTTCTGCCATTTGTGAAGTGGGGGTTCTGGTATGTGTCAAAAGGGACAAAGGACAATGCTGTTTGTATTACATGTTGGGGAGTTCCAGACGATTGACACCAAGAAGATAAGGGATGGATATATGATGGGTGGATGAGTGGTTCCAGGTCAATTAGGCCATGAGGGCCATTAAACCTCATGGGAAAAGAATGTGCCTAAAACATCTCATGACCCCATACCTGGTCACTTCCAGGGGGAAAGACTCCGGGCAGTACCACAGTGCCCTCCTTTGGGCACTGCTGTCATTACCCCAGTGACTACTCTCCTGGATGAAAACGTCACAACTGTTGTTGAAATGGTCAAGAGATTTGGTAAAATATTGTAAACATTGCCCATGTGATCCTTGTTGTATTGCATTATGTCCATTGTAGTAATAACATGAATTGCATGTAAAATGGATACACAGGAGGGAGGTTTCATGATAACTGCACCATAACAAAACATTAGGATAATCTGTTTGGTATGGATGTGATCCAGTAAAATCAAGGAATCAGATGAGATACATTTCATACCAAATAGAATTTAATAAACCATAGTTTCAGGAACTCAGGATAAAACTGGAAACAATGAAATGTCCTCTCGGGTAAATCACCTAATTCTCTATTTACCCTTGCCTGACAAACCCGAAGGAGGGGGTCTAAATTCCAGATTCGACAACCCCACCAGGCTAATTTATGGCACTGCCGCCTGGATCAAACATATGATTTGGCATAAAAGCCAGGGAGACGAGCCTATCTGGGAAGATCGCACTCGATTTCCCACACTGTGCATATTCTGTATATGTGTGTAGCGAAAGCAGGCTGGGTAAGATTATTTACTCTATACTTTTTACTTTCAATTTGTCTAATTGTAATTGACTGATATTCTACGTTAACTGCCTACCTGTCTGCAAATAAACTATTTTGCTTGTAACTTGCGTGATCTCCATGACTCTAATTCATCTAGTAATGCTAATCCCGGGAGCATATATTGAGTAATGGTGGCGCAGGTACGAGTCGAGTGTAATCACTCCCGAGGTCTGCGTAAGTTACAAACCCAAATTTCTAAATTACATTTTAAATGGAGTCAGATAAATGAGTAAAACTATAGTAACCACTAAGCTTACAATATGGCCCCGTTTGAGAACGGAGCATATTAAGAATGGTACTGATCCGTTTCTGGCCAGCTGTAAGCGGGATATGGGGCAGGTCAATCCATATCCGACCCGTGGCAACGGACCCAGTATATTCTTAAACATAATTATGCTCTGTCCTTGGACGGAGGATGATAATTACAATCTCTTATTCACTTCACAACAGCCAGGGAAAAACTCGTCGTCCCTTCACCTCCAGCTATTCCCTCATTGGTCTAGCTGTGCGGGTTCTACAAGGGAATGAGTATTGCGCCACAATTTTGAATATTCCAGAACAAAAATAGAACAAGGTTTTTATGAAATAACAAATGTTTTTTCTAAAATATAATCAAAATGCCAAATGCCCAATTGCAATGAGATCAGAGTTTCTCACCCTCAACAAAGAATCCCAGCATCACCAGCAGTAGGAAGTTTGACATCATCATAATGCTGCCTGTGTCAGTGTCTGTGAAAGGACTGGACAGTCACTGATCAGTACTGGGGGTCTTAAAGTGTGTGGAGCAGTGAGGCAGGACAGGTATGCAAAGCCCCTTCCTCCATACAAATCCTGTCACAAACAGTTAGAGGAGCTCTGATGTGTGAACAGCAGTGGGTCGGTAGAGGTTCTGGGACATGTGCACTGTTCACTGCTGTTCATTTTGTGTAATCACTGAATTTTTTCTGAAATTGTACTGCACTTTAAAAGATATGTCATTAAACCTGGTTGACATGTTAATATCACTGTACTGTATTCATTTATAAGTGCAAATGGTCAAGACAGGCTTAATTTGAGGTGCGATTGTCTAAAATATGTGTTTAATAAATTTGCAGGTCGTGTGATGACAGTATCTTTTCAGAAAGTCAAGGGCATCAATAAGGCACAGGGAACTGTTCAGTTACAGTATATGAGCGTACAGTTAATGAAAACTGAAATACTATATTACTGTGTGATTTCTCTCTGAAGACCTTTCTCTGGATTAAATATGGTTGTATTGAACATACAAACTGTAATTCCTCCATTATTGTGCACAGAAAAGCAGGTTCTTCCTCATGTGCAGCCAGCAGCCATTTTGCACTTCAACATCTGAGCAGCACAGACACTGAACCTGTGAGCTCACATTGTGCAGTCGGCACAGGCAGACTGGTGGCAAACAACCAACCAGAGGATTGATTTTGACTCAGTGAGAAAGACAGATGAAACCCTCCCTCCTATGGTGATGATGCAGACGATTCTGTGAATCCCTTTCACACAGCTGCTCACAGGATTGAACAGGACTGCATATCAGACTGTAGTTTCAGCTCTTTTATGATGGAGACAGGACTGCATATCAGACTGTAGTTTCAGCTCTTTTATGATGGAGACAGGACTGCATATCAGACTGTAGTTTCAGCTCTTTTATGATGGAGACAGGACTGCATATCAGACTGTAGTTTCAGCTCTTTTATGATGGGGACAGGACTGCATATCAGACTGTAGTTTCAGCTCTTTTATGATGGAGACAGGACTGCATATCAGACTGTAGTTTCAGCTCTTTTATGATGGAGACAGGACTGCATATCAGACTGTAGTTTCAGCTCTTTTATGATGGAGACAGGACTGCATATCAGACTGTAGTTTCAGCTCTTTTATGATGGTGTTGGAGTATCAGATCAGAAGCAGCAGTGATGTTCTGATGGTCAGGGTGTGTAACAGCAGTGTTTGTAATGTCTGCTGGGAGTGTTCTGGACTGAGTGAATTCAAGTAGATATTGGTATCTTTTGTCAGAGCACTGAATCAAAACAAGAAATGCCTGTAGCCCAGGGAGTGATTATGAAGCAATGTCAATTGAAATTGGGGTGATGGTATTTACATTTAGACTACTTCTTCACAGTTGGTTTGCTGTAAACTTACTTTGGATGTGCTGTATTTGTTAAAAGGTAAATGGTTGGCATTTATATAGCGCTGTACAATTGATGCTTCTCATTCACCCATTCATACACCGACACCGACACCGATTGGCTGCCATGCAAGGTGCCGACCAGCTCGTCAGGAGCATTTGGGGGTTAGGCTCTTGCTCAGGGACATTTCGACACAGCCCGGGCGGGGGATCAAACCGGCAACCCTCCGACTCCCAGACGACTGCTCTTACTGCCTGAGCCATGTCACCCCCTTTATGAATTTTGTAGTTGCTAGTTTGTTCAGTTGATTAATTTTGTCTCCTTGCTAAATCATGTTGCATTGGACACAAGTACAAAGCCTCAAGAGAGGGTGTTGGTCAAAAGAATGTTGAGAACCCCTGCTGTAGTACTTTTACATCAGGAGCAACCATAGCACTCTGGCTCCCCCTGTGGTTGAAGTGTGTAATGGATTGTGTGATGTATAGAGAGAGTGCTCTGGAAGAACGACCCAAACAGCACTGACTTAATGAGGATCTTGGAGGGAGCATGTGGTCAATCCTGCATTGACTTTTCTATTTTGTCCAAAATTGTCCTGAAATCTGTATTCAGTAACCAAGAAAATGCCTCAAATCATGCTAACAGTTTAAACAGAATTAATTTTGCTCAAGCCTACCTTGAAGAAAATCACAGACATAAATACCCTTTGATGTATCAATGTATTTACACAGCCAAGGATGAAAATCAAGTTTCTGGAGAACATGGATGTGAGTATGGAGTTTGGGAAAGAGCAGGAGGAGAGAGCAGAGTCAGAGTGTGGAGAACATTCCTCCCTCCCTGTGGTCTCTGTCAGAGTGTGGAGAACATTCCTCCCTCCCTGTGGTCTCTGTTAGAGTGTGGAGAACATTCCTCCCTCCCTGTGGTCTCTGTCAGAGTGTGGAGAACATTCCTCCCTCCCTGTGGTCTCTGTCAGAGTGTGGAGAACATTCCTCCCTCCCTGTGGTCTCTGTCAGAGTGTGGAGAACATTCCTCCCTCCCTGTGGTCTCTGTCAGAGTGTGGAGAACATTCCTCCCTCCCTGTGGTCTCTGTCAGAGTGTGGAGAACATTCCTCCCTCCCTGTGGTCTCTGTCAGGGGAAATTATATCTGGGGTGAGCAGCACTTGCATCACTGAACAAATGCAGGACTCATTGCTGAAATACAAGTTCTCTGCACTCTGTTGACCTCTCTGAATCACCTCAGTAATCTTTGAATGGTCTGTAGATGTCAGCTCATTCATATTTTGGATTATTTTCTAAAGATTCTGGGAATGTATACAAATAATACAAATATATATTTTTAAAAAGAAAATTGCACTTACAATGACTCATCTTTTTGTTGAGAACAGCCCTTCCTGCGTCTTTTACTAGTCATGGATTTGATGCTTTTAACCTGTGGAAGAACCTACGCACTTGTAAATTGCTTTGGATTAAAAGTGTGTGCGAAATGACAAAAAAGGAAAAGAAATGTAAAAAATAAATATATTATCCAGGAAACGTACAGGATCCCCTCATCAAATTTAAGGTAACAATGACCAACATGAAAAAACCTGTTTTGTATCAAATTATGATTTAACCCTGTTGAAACCTCTCATAGAGTATGTACAAAAATTATAATCAAAACATGTACTCTGTTTTAGAAAAAAATAACCAAATTTCTCCTCATGTCTCCAGTGTTTTTGTTTTTTAAATGAGACATTTTAAACATCCTGAAAAAATTGACCCTTAGAAGTCCTGTCACACACAGCTAGAGGAGCTCTGATGTGTGAACAGCAGTGGGTCTGTAGAGGGCTGTGATACATGTATACTGCAATCACCAGGTATTTTAGTCGTAAGAATAAGATTTTAATCCTAAATTTATGACTTTTTGCTAAATAAGACAACAATATGCCATTCAGGTTAGACAGGTTCACACAATTTAACATTTGCCATAAGGGTAAAACAATTTCACTTGTTTAGCAAATGGTGAAAATAAGCTACTATTTCTACTTGAAAGAAATAAATATGATTTTACGAGACGACAAGCAATGCTCTCTTTACTGCTGTTTTGCCCTAACAGTGTGGGCACTAACAGAACATTTTCTAAAATGATATTGCCCTTGTATGTACAGTATGTTTAAGTGGTCACAGGTACCTTCATACTGGGCTGAGATTCTTTAAAACTTGTGTTTCATAAATTGTGCTTTCTGAAGGAAGTTCCACTATCAGAAATGAAAAAGTCAGTGATATCACGTGGACACAGGGAATGATTCAACCTCAGTTTATCCATGTGAAATGAAAGTGAATTAAAACTCAATGGTGACTTTTTCCTCATGCCACAATTAGCAGGTCCATTATACACTGTAGTTTTCAGATGATTAGAATGAGAAGTCTTGTGTTAACAGAGAGAATACTGTTAACACAACTATGATTACTGTGATATTTTCTCCAGTGCAGCAGTGAAACCTTTTCATCATATTTTCATCACTGATTTGTTCTGTTGTCCTAATTTAGTTTGGTACATGACAGTTACAGACCCATGTAATGTTCATCATATCCTCCATAACTGTGAGAGCACAGAGAAGCTGCATCTCCATAAAGCTCATGTTCCCTGCAGCCTCTTCTTCTCACACACTGCAGTTCACTCACTTAGATGTACAGCTATTGTGATGGAGGACTGTACGTCCTGTTCAGTTAATACAGGCAGACTGCAGACAGACTGCAGATGAGAAAGGCTCTTGTGTGATGAGGCAGGGCAAACTGAGCCCACTGACACCCTCCCTCTGGTCGGTGCTGTGGCCAGTTTTGAGCTCCATTGTGGGGCTGCTTCACGATTTTTGTATTTTCTTCAGTCTGCATCTTGTAAAGTGGTGATCGAGTCCTCCTTCCTGAATGTACTCTGAACCAAATGTCTCCTCCTGTCATATTTTTTTCAATGAGAAGTTTTTAACAAACTAAGAAAATGGATAGTAAGAGAATGATTTTAATGTGCTGACATTAACATTGAGAGAAGGTGCATTAAATTTGATTCAATAAAAATGAGAGTCCTTATTGCACAACAAAACTCAATGTTACAGATCAGTGCCTCCCCCCTCAGCACCTGCAGTAGGTCCCAGCTGCAGCAGTGCAGTCTCTGTGCAGTCTGACTGAGGGAGGTTTTTGTACGGCTCTGTATCACTGTGTGAATACACTTTTACTGTTGATGTAGTGGTAACTCTGACAGTAATAATCTCCTGCATCTTCAGCCTGGACTCCAGTGATTTTCAGTGTAAACTGAGTCCCAGATCCACTCCCACTGAAACGATCAGGAATCCCAGACTCGCGTGTTGTAGCAAACTTAATCAGAAGTTTAGGAGCCTGACCAGGTTTCTGCAGGTACCAGTGTAGATAGTGGCCATAGCTTGAGTGGTAGTAAACACTCTGACTGACTGTACAGCTGATTGAGACAATGCCTCTCTGCTGAACAGCCTGAGCTGATGGAGACTGAGTCACAACTATATCTGCCATTGATTCTGAAAAGGAAATCAAGGAAATGGAGGTCAATGGATAATAGTATTATAAAACAACACTTAAATTCTGAGATATTCGAGTATACAATCATGGCACTGTTGTGACAGAGTTGTATTGTAAAAAGCAAGCAAATCAAATTCTTTTCAACAAAATCCCAAGCTAAAAAGTATCTGTCACACCCTGTACAATGACTCCCAGCATCACCAGCAGTAGAAAGACTGACATCATCATAATGCTGCCTGTGTCAGTGTCTGTGAAAGGACTGGACAGTCACTGATCAGTACTGGGGGTCTTAAAGTGTGTGGAGCAGTGAGGCAGGACAGGTATGCAAAGCCCCTTCCTCTATACAAATCCTGTCACACACAGTTAGAGGAGCTCTGATGTGTGAACAGCAGTGGGTCTATAGAGGGCTGGGACATGTGCACTGTTCACTGCTATTTTGACCTATTGTGATGCAGGGCCTAGATGCCCCGCCCAGCTGTGCTCTCTTTTCTCTCTCTTGTGACCTGTGACCTCTCCCAGTTCCCCGTGTCTGCAGGACCATGGACAGCAGATGCAGGCCAGAGTGGAGCAGGCTGGAAAGCATCCTGTAATTACAGCAGTTATTCAGTGATTGGGAGCAGGGTGAACAGCATCCTGTAATTACAGCAGTTATTCAGTGATTGTGAGCAGGGTGAACAGCATCCTGTAATTACAGCAGTTATTCAGTGATTGTGAGCAGGGTGAACATCATCCTGTAACTACATCAGTTATTCAGTGATTGGGAGCAGGGTGAACAGCATCCTGTAATTACATCAGTTATTCAGTGATTGGGAGCAGGGTGAACAGCATCCTGTAATTACATCAGTTATTCAGTGATTGGGAGCAGGATGAACAGCATCCTGTTATTACACCAGGGAGCAGCCCAGTCAGAGCTCTGTGATTACACCAGTTACTCAACACCAGGGAGCAGCCCAGTCAGAGGTCAGTGATTACACCAGTTACTCAACACCTGGGAGCAGCTGTCCTCCAGGAGTGACTCCAGCAGCACTTAGAGGCTCCCCACCTCCAGATAAAAGGGCCACTGCCCACAGCCTGGGGACCTCAATGTGGGACTATTCATTATTTTACTCATTCATATTTTATTAAACATTATTTTATCTTCTTTAAAATCAAAGATAAGGACAAATGTTGATTGAACACAGGATTGAGTCCCCATTTGAAATTAATTTGATTGAGTATCTTTGATGTAACAATTGGAAAACTGGACTGACTGTAGACAGAAACACTGTTTTGTTTGTGTTATTGCTATGTTATTACATCAAGGAAAACAGGCGTTTGAACAGACTTTAAAAATCCAATCTATTCTGTTTCCACTTTTGCTCCAGTTTAGGATGAAGGCCTACATCATGTGATGTATTGGATTCTATTTTTTGGTTATATTTTATACATTGCAAATCACATGGCATGCATATTTCAGCAAAG
The DNA here is from genome assembly GCF_963514075.1 of Conger conger. Taxonomy (NCBI): domain Eukaryota; kingdom Metazoa; phylum Chordata; class Actinopteri; order Anguilliformes; family Congridae; genus Conger; species Conger conger. The sequence continues at coordinate 31,904,521 of NC_083775.1, forward strand.
ATGATACAATCATTGTATGATATATCCAAGGAAATCCTCAGTGGAATTATAATGTCAAGGACAACGGTCTTCTCAGACATTTAAAAACCAGTCCAGCATTTTTCCTCATGTTCTGCTGTTTGGGGTGCACATCATGTTTGAAGGCCTACCTCATGAATGAAAACTGTTATTTCAGATGATGTTCAATGCAAACAATTATCTCTCATTCCTGAATGGTGCATAAAATCATACATCCTCCACATAGCGTGTGCTGTTATCACTTCTTTACTGCAGTGCACAAACTGAGCAACACAGCCACTGTGCTGGAGGCCTGTGCATCTTGTGCAGTTGACACAGGCAGGAAGCAGGCAGCGTGCAGATGAGTCTCTCTGGCAGGATGAGACAGGAGCAGCTGAGCCCACTGAAAGCCTCCCTTTCTGATCAGCACTATGGCCACTTACACACTGGCCTGTGGAGCTGCTGGTCACAGTCAGCAGCAGCACCGTCAGGATTCAACACCAGATGGTAACTTCCACTTTCATATCAGTGTTAGTACCTCAGGATAAACAGTGCTACTGCTCAAAGCACAATTCAAAATGAAGTTCAAGTGGCCATTGGCTCAAGACTGCTTTTTCAAGTTGTTGAAATGAGGTCTGTTGAAGATTAAGACGAAGACAAATTAAAAATGAATAATTATCACTGTGGCTGTCCATGTCCATGCTGCTGAATGTCTCTGGGGTGCGGCAAAAGCAAGAATCCATGATGACGTCCAAACAGGAGGTGAAGCGCTCATCTGCTCATCTCGCACTACTACCCGTGTCACAATCACGTCATTCATAATTTATTGTGGATCTAGGAGCATTTTACACAAAATATGAGTTTAGATATGTTTAATATGAATTATTCAGCTTTCAGAATACCATCGTAATGGTCGTTTCAAAATTCTCCAGTAGGGGACTTACGAGTACAGTCGGTCGGATCAACTATCTGTTGAGGCAGGTTTTTGTACAGTCAGTTGATCAGACCCAATCACTGTGGTGGACTTTCGGTGGCGGGACCAAACTGGAAATCGGCAGTAAGTTGCAACACAATAAGACTTCTCAAGATTTGGAGTTTTTGAGTTTGGAGATTCGATCAGTTCTTATTCATTAATTTCACTGGACGTTTTTGCGAATTGCTAGTATTGTATATGTGTCACATTATCTTATTACAACCGAGTCCGTCGTGAAACTAGAAAGAACAAAAAACATGAATTTCAAGCTCAAGAGAGTAGGATGCAAGTGGGTAGGATATGCCTACATAAAAAGCTTCGGGTATGCTGTTACACGTTATAAATGGTTGACTTAAAATCTGCGTGAAGTCAGAATGAAAAAGGCTTAGGACGACAGTGTCTCTTGAGCAAGAGGTTTTTGTACGGCTGGTGAATGAGTCTGTATCACTGTGGGACACTTTCGGTGGCGGAACGAAACTGTCAGTTGGACGTGAGTAATTTCTATTTCAGATATATCCATATCGATGTTTGTGCTTTCTTTTTACATATATTGTCATTTTACGATGTTGGATTTCGTTAATTCAAATCTTTAATAATTATCGCGATGCTTAAATAACAGGAATCCTTGTAAGATTAGTAATTGATTTTAAATTATTTTAAATCTTGCCCACAGAAACGCTCAGTAGAGTGGAGTACATTTGCGTATAATGCATAAAATCAAAGAAAATGTTGTACATTTTTATAAGCAAATGATTGACTCGTTTGAATAGCGGCGTGAAGTTGCACTTGAACATGCATAGGACGGCAGTGTCTTTTGAGCAAGAGGTTTTTGTACGGCTGGTGAATGAGTCTGTTCACTCGGGGTCACTTTCGGTAGCGGAACAAAACTGCCAATTGGAAGTAGCCTAAATAATCTCTCTTTCAGATTCTTCGTCCACATCGATATTTTTACTGTATTTTTTTAAATATACTGCAAGTTTCCTACGTTAGATGTTGGTTTAATTATGAATAAGCTTGGCAATTTAAACTAGCCCACTATATTCAAACAGTGTTTTTAGCTATCGCATTGATGTTTAGAATACAGTCCTGAAAGAACTTTATTCCGTGCAGTACAACATAAATAGCATTGGTTCATTCGGTGGAATCAAAGCGGCTCTGTAGAAGTTTGAAGTGCAGCCAGATGTTATTTGTGTCACATTAAATGAAATGATAGAAAGTCATGATATAGCCTATCAATCATAACCTGACTATTTTGAACTCAAAAAATTAAAATGCCGAAGTCAAAGAGTTCTTTATTTTACATACTTGAATAAAAAAGGATCGTGATTTTCAGGCTACACGTTATGGTTGTATTGCTGATTAAATTCGATCGTTTTATGATATTCGACTTTATTTTTGATAATGTTATAATTATAATATATGACCGTATCATTGGATGAATAACATGTCTATTACCTGACACATTTCTGTTCTGTAGTCCCACGCTCGTGTAATAACGTTCCGTAGCTACTCGACAACATTGGTTTGAATCATAAAAAAACGAGAAATGTCAATGTACTGAATAATTTTGCTGAATTGGTTAATTTATTTCAATTATATTATTATCGTATTTAGCGCGTATTTATTTTGTCAATGAGACGGACCACAAATGAAAATTATTCTGTAGGTTTTCAGAGCATAATACCATTATCAACTAACATATGATTTTCGAATCATAATGTATAATTATATGGACATACCAATAAAATATCGGGAAGAGATTTGTGCCACTTTTGAGGTGCAAAAGTGGAGCAAAATGCAACTGTAACTACTAAGAAATAGATTTGTTGTGGTGATGAATTTTTCATTTTAAAGTGCAGTCACAGGTTCTGATAATAATGGAATCCACGTAGATAGAACCTTAAAACATGTCATGTGCTTTATGCTGTACAAGATGAAGCAAATCAGGCTAAATGATCTTCAGCCACTGCCTATGAGTAACACCTGACATTCTCTGTGTCTCAGTCATCTCTCATTGTAAGGACAGAATGATTGACACATGGGGGTGTGTCCACTCTCTGACCTCACGTCTCTCTGTGTCTCCCAGGTGACACAGTTCCCACCCTCACAGTCCTGCCCCCCTCCAGTGTGGAGCTGAAGCAGGGAAAGGCCACACTGGTGTGTCTGGCCAACAAGGGCTTCCCCTCAGACTGGACTCTGCGCTGGAAAGTGGACGGTACCAGTAGGAGCTTGGGCGTGGCCGGGAGTGTGGGGGTCCTGGGGAAGGACGGCCTGTACAGCTGGAGCAGCTCCCTGACTCTCAGTGAGAACGACTGGGTGAAGGCAGGGTCACTGACCTGTGAGGCCACAAAGGGCTCCCTGTCTGCCCCCCCTCAGACACTGAGGAGAGCCCACTGTTCTTAGTAGGCCGGGTGGAGGCCCAGCTCACACACTCTGGTCACACTGTTTTTACCCTGTTCTGCCCTCAGCCTCTCTGCTCCTTACTGCTGTCACACTGAGCTGAGCCTGTGTGTGAATCCTTCCCCCAGCCTGAGCTTTCAGTGCTAATATCTGACATGTGCTCTGCTTGTGCTCTTCAACAAATATGCATTCTTATTTGTGTTTGTGTGGTTTTGAGAATAGCTGTTAGATCAATATCATTGACATAATAAAGACTTTTTGAAGAACTACTTTCTCTCTGGCTTTTGTTATTACATTGATGTTTGTGCTTCTGATGATCCTGTGGTTTTTGGGCTGCCCTTTCTCTGATTAAATCATAATTATATTCTTGCCACTGAAAATACTTTTACAAAACACCCCAAAATGTATCTGAGATGATAAAGATAGATGGCTTGAAGTAAACTGACAAAGAAGAGATATTTTTGTACCAATTTTTTAATTTCATATTAATTCCCAGAGCTGGAGAGTGTTGCTGACATAAGTGTATGGAGAATCCACACAGAAATGCAACCTGAGTATTCTTTTCTTTGACAATACAATATGAACTAAGTACATGGATTGCTTTGTCCATATAAAATTATTATAGCTTACAATCTATATAAATGTCATTTGACAAAGAATGTAGGTCCTTGATAAACTTATAGACCATATTTCTTTAGATTATTTATGAATAACTTGATGCATTGTTTCATTTTTTGGGAATTTTCTGATACTGGTTCATACTGATCATAGTGGACTCTGCCTGATCTGGAATGAGTTTATAGTGCTCTCACACGGAGGTGATAAGAGACCGTGTGTGAAGGAACTGATCTGGAATCAGTTCATAGTGCTCTCACACAGAGACTAGATGGAGGTGATAAGAGACTGTGTGTGAAATAACTGATCTGGAATCAGTTGAGGAGGAGCAGTCCCAGCTCTGGAGGCCTGCTGAGAGGAGCAGTGATGTGTGCAGCGTGCTCAGAGCAGTTCTGTACAGCAGGATGTGTGCTCAGCTCACACTAACCCCCTGGGGACGGCCCAGACACCTGGCCACAGTGCTGCTCTATTCTGAGATTGAGTCAGTCCCACTGAGGGACAGGAGAACCAGCCTGCCCCACCTGCACATGCAAATCTGAGTTTCACCCCCACAGCCCAAAATACCCATCACTGAGAGCTGTTTGAACATGAGAGGGTGGAGGGCTCATTTCTGTAGTGAGGTGAGAAAGGGAGGGGGCTGTACCTCACACCTGCTGCAGCATCAGTCTCAGATTAGAGATTTCATGTCTGGAGGTTTGGTTTTGTTCATTCTCTTACTTCTGATACATCAATGTCAGCAAAGAGGGCATTCATTGTGCCAGCAGAGAGGTATAATAGAGAGGAGAGGTGATCACCAAGAGGCACATCTAAAGTAAAGATGTCAGTGAATAACACTGTACATGAATAGTCTTTATGTCCACATGAAAGCACATAGAGATGCAGTAGAGATAAGCATTATGGAAGTGCAAGTTCTAAAGAGTCTTGAGACTGAAATGGGCTGCTGGGTAGATCACTCAGTAAAATGTCCACTTGCAGTAAGTGAGTGAGCAGCATGGTCTCAGGCTGACTGTGACTGGCAGTCCTGCAGGGTCGGTCCATGTTGGCTTTGTGTCCCCCAAGGGGGTTATGGGAGGGATTCAGTCAGCAGGGATAGCAGTGTTCATTGCTGGAGCGCCCCCTGTTGGCCGTCTGGGTGCCTGTGGCGTGCTCTCTGCCCCTGTTGTGTGCATGTGCAGCGTGTGCCTGCAGTGTGAACAGAAGTGTCTGGCTGGTGTTGGGTGTTACTTTTGGAAGAGAAGCGCCAGTCTTCTGCTGGCAGTATTGACCATGCTTGGTGTAGTTCACAAACTGGGCATTCCGACTTTGGTGGGATTGGAGATGAAAAAAATGAATGACAAGAGAACAGATTTGCACCAATGCCTTCAACACTTCAACATGGTGACATATCCCAGTGTGGGTGCATTACTTATTAATTTTAATCCTGTGTGAATAAGAGATGTCTGTTTGTTTACATATCCCCTAGAAATTCAAAGTACACAATACAACCTTTGTTCACTGAACTGAAACATTCTGTTCTGGTGATATCAATCACTGGATCATGCCTGAAATACAATGGATGCATGTGCACGTCCCTTGAGTTATAAAAAATACTTTAAATTAGAAGTATTTGATATTCCCATGCTGAACATTCTTATGTTCATGCTGGTTTTGTGCAATGTAATCTGAAAACGGGGGTACATAATAATATTATTTGATACTTTTATGCTTGTTTAACACTTTAGAAAAATGCTTTGTATTCCCTGGAGTGTGTGACACTGACATGCCATGACCATTTTTACAAAAATGATGATCAGGTCTATGTAAGGATTCACATCACAGTAAAATCTGATTCTGTGATTCAGTCCAGCAAAGCTGAGAGTCACTTGCATAGCATCTGAACAGAAACAGCTTTAATGACATGAATGCTGATGTGTGTATTGAACTCAAACCTGCTGATATTTCAAGTCATCTACTTGAAACCCCAACACCCAGGTGATTATTATTGTGATGTCTGTGATGTTGTGGTACAGGAGTGTGTGTGATACACTGTGTGATGTCTGTGATGTTGTGGTACAGGAGTGTGTGTGATACACTGTGTGATGTCTGTGATGTTGTGGTACAGGAGTGTGTGTGATACACTGTGTGGTGTCTGTGATGTTGTGGTACAGGTGTGTGTGTGATACACTGTGTGATGTCTGTGATGTTGTGCTACAGGAGTGTGTGTGGTTCAGCAGCAGCTCTGCTATGGGTTCTGTATGTGACACAGAGCAGCTCCTCTTCAGCACAGAGAGGTGTGTGTTCAGGGCTGCAGCTCATTGTCGCCCCCTACAGCCCTGCTGGCGGTATTGGTGTCAGAGATCAGTGCCTCCCCCCTCAGCACCTGCAGTAGGTCCCAGCTGCAGCAGTGCAGTCTCTGTGCAGTCTGACTGAGGGAGGTTTTTGTACGGCTCTGTATCACTGTGTGAACACATTACCACTGTGTGCACTCTGACAGTAATAATCTCCTGCATCTTCAGCCTGGACTCCAGTGATTTTCAGTGTAAAGTGAGTCCCAGATCCACTCCCACTGAAACGATCAGGAATCCCAGACTCGCGTGTTGTAGCATACTTAATCAGAAGTTTAGGAGCCTGACCAGGTTTCTGCAGGTACCAGTAGAGAGCAGAATCACCGTCGGAATAAACGAAAACACTCTGACTGACTGTACAGCTGATAGAGACAGTGTGTCCCTGCTGAACAGTCTGAGCTGATGGAGACTGAGTCACAACTATATCTGCCATTGATTCTGAAAAGGAAAATTAAGAAATGTAGTTCAATGCACATTAATATTGACAAACCCCATGTAATATTCTGCTAGGTTTGAATAGACGATAATAGCACTGTTGTGAAAAGAGAGAAGTCGGCAAATGAAATGTTAAATATAACCAAAATCCCAAGTTAAAATGTTTCAATCTGTCTCACCCTGTACAACAAGTCCCAGAATCACCAGCAGTAGAAGGACTGACATCATTATAATGCTGCCTGTGTCAGTGTCTGTGAATGGACTGGACAGTCACTGATCAGTACTGGGGGTCTTAAAGTGTGTGGAGCAGTGAGGCAGGACAGGTATGCAAAGCCCCTTCCTCTATACAAATCCTGTCACACACAGTTAGAGGAGCTCTGATGTGTGAGCAGCAGTGGGTCTATAGAGGGCTGGGACATGTGAACTGTTCACTGCTATTTTTAATCTGTCAAACATTCAAATGTCAAAATAACGGTTTCTGACATTGAGCTGTGTACATGTATACGGGCGAATACATGTTCATGGTGAAGAAGGACTGAAGTGGTAAGATTGTGTAAAATATGATTTGAGAAAATGTACATGTTTTCTATTCTGATGGCAGTTTCTATGGGAGTTCAAAAAGTCAAGGACCTCATTGAGGCACGTGGAAATGTTCAGTTACAGCATATCCATATACATTTAATGCACAGTCTGACTGAGGGAATTCTGGGCTCACTGTCGAAGGCCATTTTCTACTTCATCTCTCTGATAACTGCGATTTTCTCCAGTCCAGCTTTGGAACTTTTTCCATGATATGTTCATCAGTGATTTTTTTCTGTTGTCCTATTTTAGTATGTTTGATCATATTTAACAACAAATGTCATTTCTGCAATGCCCTCCATCACTTGAGAGCACTGAAAAGCTGCTTCTCCCATTCTGCACATTCTCCCAGCAACCCCTTCTTTTCCCACACTGCAGTTCAGTCACTGAGTTTAACACCAGACTGTAGTTTCCTCCCTCTGATTATACTGTAGTGCTTTTACATCAGGAGCAACAGTACCACTCTGTCTTCCTCTGGTGGTTGGGGAGTGTAATGGCAGCTTGTGTGATGTATGGAGAGAGAGCTCTGGAAGCAGAACCCAAAGAGGTTCCTCTCCAGCCAAACAACACTGAATTCTAGAGGATTTGGGATTTCGGAGGAAACACAAGCTATATACATTACTTATTAAAATTTGCCCAAAATTTAACTGGAAGTAGTCTTCAATAACCATGCAAATGCCCCCTAAAACATGACTAACAAATTTTTTTTTTCCGCACCCCTATTTCTATGAAAAAGAAAGGGAGAAGTAGACATTTGCGTTTAACACAACCAAGGTTGAATGTGACGTTTCTGAATTTACTGTAAGGGGGAACATTACTCCCTCCCTGTGGACTAAATCATATCTGGTCTCAGCTGCACTTAAGTTGGTAAACAAGTCTAATATTCACTGCTGAGTTGCACCATTTCTCTACATCCAGGAACCAGTGAGCCAGATAAAAGGGCCACTGCCGAGAGACTTCTGCCCAGTACCTTGCTTGTCTACTTGTATTTGTTATTCTAAAAAGTGTTCAGGATGTTTGTCTACTGTATCTAAAAAGCTTGCGGCCAAAAGGTGGAGGAGGAGCACAGTAGGAGACATGTATTATTATTATTATTATCCATCCATCCATTATCTTAACCCACTTATCCTGAACAGGGTCGCAGGGGGGCTGGAACCTATCCCAGCATACATTGGGCGAAAGGCAGGAATATACCCTGGACAGGTCGCCAGTCCATCGCAGGGCACACACACCATTCACTCACACACTCATACCTATGGGCAATTTAGACTCTCCAATCAGCCTAACCTGCATGTCTTTGGACTGTGGGAGGAAACCGGAGTACCCGGAGGAAACCCACGCAGACACGGGGAGAACATGTAAACTCCGCACAGAGAGGCCCCGGCCGACGGGGATTCGAACCCAGGACCTCCTTGCTGTGAGGCGGCAGTGCTAACCACTGCACCATCCGTGCCGCCCATTATAATATTATTATTATTATTATTATTATTATTATTATTATTATTATTATTATTATTATTATTATTATTATTATTATTATTATTATTATATACTTTATTTATACTCAATAACTTCATAGGTCAAGACATTAAAATTGTAAGGCGGACATCTGGCATTATCACCCAGGGCTGGTCAGCTTGCTGGCTTCCTCTGGTATTGTGGAATATGTGGCTGTAAAGTAATTTAGGAGCATGCATCATTAACCCCCACTATCTCCTCACCCATACGGGCAGGAGCCTGTGGGGGAAGACTCAGGCCTTAAATCACTCATTACGACGGGGCAACATCCTTTACGGCACGGGAAGGTTTCAGAGGGCATGGCCTGTTAGGCCCTGACCTTCTCCTGAACCCCCCTTCATTGCTCTCTCTCTCTTTTACTCAGTCACTAAATTATGTGTACAGCATTGGATGTTTCATGACAAAGTCAGTTTAGATAATATTCATGTTTGGTATTATTCCGATTGTTTCATTGCGACTGGTGCAATGGTTTTATTTCTGCAACAGCAAACCCTGTACATCATAACCAACCAGGAGAAGCTGTGTGGAGCTCTGCCCCAGTGAAAGCCATGTGCCTCAACCCCCCTGCGCTTCCTGGGGAGGCGTGGCTCCAAATTACAGATGGGTGACCGATTGTTAGAGTTAACATCAAAGGCCAGATTTTGGATTTAAGGACAGCAAACTAAGCAATCTGGGAGAATGCAATCAGCCTCCCGTGCACTCCGTGCACGTAATTTCTATGTACAGGGTGTCTGTAGCCAGACTCCCATATGTAGCTTTTATTACCAGGTATGACTTTTAAGACTCCGTAATTTGGTTTGCATTGTAATGTTTTTTTATTTGGAACTAGTATGCAGTTACGTGTATGTAACCTGCCTGGTAAAATAAACTGTTAAAACTTGATCTGTTTGGTTTTCCTTACTGACACTCAAAGTTATACAGGGAATGCTTGGTTTACCCCCACAAACTGGTCTAGGGAGGATGATTATTTCCACTTACTGTATCACGGCGTATAGCACCCATAGACCTATGTTGGTAAATCCCTCGCCTCCGCATGGTAGTTCATTCATGTCGAGCACAGCCGTAGCTATGTTGGTCTGCTTGGGTCCCTAGGCTGTAAACAGATATACCCGAGAGTAGCTATTCCTGCGACCTCTGTAATGCCTACAGATAGCTAGTCAGTTCGTGAGACGTGCACATTACGCGCGATGTGACATGCGGTGGTACCAGTAGAGGACTGTTCGGAGAGTAAATATCAGTACAGGATTCCTATAGCGATCAAGTCAAAATTATAAATATGACATCCACTAATGTGGATAACTAATCTAAATGATTATTCTAAAATGGAGTCAGATAAACGAAGGTGAATCTATTGGCCCTATTGTGGAGATTCTGGGTCAGCCCGGACCAGTAAAGAGCGGAAGGCAGAGTGGTACTACTGCCTTTGTATCGTGGTTTGTTTATTGGCTGATCTAGACTGTCTGCATAGGGGCCACTCATTTTTAACCCTATTAGTATTCTTTCAGCAACACCAGAAGGACGAGCACGCTGATACCTTCAGCCCTCGCTAAATTCCGTCGTTGGGTTAGCGTGGGGTTTTACAAAATAAAAAGAAAGTTATGTTTTGTGGTATGGAAGCCCTCCTGGCCCTCCATACAAGCAGGGATGGATCAGACCGGGAGGAGGCAGCAGACAGCAGCCAGAGGGGGACACACAGAACAGATCCGGCAGCACAGGACACAATGATGTGTTTGGGTTCGGTTGATATTTGGATGTGGGAGGTAACCGAAGTACCCGGAGGTTTCCGGGACATTCTTGTTGTGAGGTGACAGTGCTATTCACTGGACCACCGTGCTGCCCATATGTGATAGTCTATTACACGAGGGAGGAACAGGGGTGTAGGGGGTTTAGACTAGCAGTCTGTAGTGAGCAAACATGGTTTACACTAGCAGTCTGTAGTGAGCATGCATGGTTTACACTAGCAGTCTGTAGTGAGCATACATGGTTTACACTAGAAGTCTGTAGAGAGCATACATGGTTTACACTAGCAGTCTGTAGTGAGCATGCATGGTTTACACGTGCAGTCTGTAGTGAGCATGCATGGTTTACACTAGCAGTCTGTAGTGAGCATACATGGTTTACACTAGCAGTCTGTAGTGAGCATGCATGGTTTACACTAGCAGTCTGTAGTGAGCATTGTGGTGGCCCGACCTGCGATCGGTACACCACTGGGGTTGAACAGCCAGTGCGCCGGCGCCAAGCGCTGGGGAAAATAATTAACGGTGAATATTTCCCCCTGACATGTCTAAGAGCGGCACCTTGGAGAAAGGCCGGGAGGAGGATCAGCACCGAGGACAGCGGCCCCGAGGCGAGACGCGTGCGGAATGGGACGGGAAATTACTAACCTCCTCTAATCAAACAGGCACAGCTGTGCCGAGTTCGCGGAAGGGAGCGGCAGCGTTTAAAAGGAGAAAAGAAACGCCAAGCGGGGCTCAGCACGGAGGAGGGTTGCCTGGAGCTGGAGTGAGTAAAAACCCTACTAGGGAAGCTCAAGCTAAACCAGCAGCAGGAGAAACGCCAAGAGCCTGGACGTACCCCGAGAGCCCAGTGGCACTGAACGAAAGTCCGCGAACGAAACCTGCAACAGCAAAGACGCACGTGAGGAAATCACCACCCCCCTAACCCCGCTAATCTCTCCCTCTCTGCACCCAGAACGACGCCTCCCGGGCGGACGACTAGGCGGCTGGAACGCCGCAGGAACCGCACCAATCCCACGGACGGAGGAAGGACGCACCGAATTCCCGCGTCCCTAATTTTGTGGCCGAAGACTTTTTTCCGGTCCTTTTTTCGTGTTGACTTTTAGAGTTTTCCTTTTTGAGTTTGATTTGGGGGACATGGAAAAACCCCTGGCTGGGCTAAATAGCTGGGCAGTGCCCTGAAGGCACGTGTGAAACTAATAAAAGCACTGTTTTGCACCAATTTTACTCTCTCTCTCGCTCTCTCGCTCTCTCAGCAGCTCGCCACAGCATGCATGGTTTACACAAGCAGTCTGTAATGAGCATGCATGGTTTACACTAGCAGTCTGTAGTGAGCATGCATGGTTTACACTAGCAGTCTGTAGTGAGCATGCATGGTTTACACTAGCAGTCTGTAGTGAGCATACATGGTTTACACTAGCAGTCTGTAGTGAGCATGCATGGTTTACACTAGCAGTCTGTAGTGAGCATACATGGTTTAGACTAGCAGTCTGTAGTGAGCATACATGGTTTACACTAGCAGTCTGTAGTGAGCATGCATGGTTTACACTAGCAGTCTGTAGTGAGCATGCATGGTTTACACTAGCAGTCTGTAGTGAGCATGCATGGTTTACACTAGCAGTCTGTAGTGAGCATACATGGTTTACACTAGCAGTCTGTAGTGAGCATGCATGGTTTACACTAGCAGTCTGTAGTGAGCATACATGGTTTAGACTAGCAGTCTGTAGTGAGCATACATGGTTTACACTAGCAGTCTGTAGTGAGCATATGTCAGAGGGTCAGCAGTCACGCTAGCTTCCCCCACCACCACAGGTACCAGAATCCATCCACCACTAGCAACCAGGACACAGGGATGAATTGAGCACAGTGACTACAATTTTTAATAAACAGTGGCATGACCGGGCAGCCACCCCACTCTGACACCCCAAAAGGGAGGGACGCAACTCGGCCCATGCCACAGGTGCCAGACCGTCTCCACCTCCAAAAATAAAAAGGACTGCTCCTCATTCCTGCCGTCTGGAACCACTGCGGCCGAACACTGTGGGTTTCCTGGATTGCAGTATCCTCCGGTCAGGGGAACAGGGCCGCACTATGGAGAGGAGAAGGCACAGCACCAATTACCCGCTTGTGGACTGGACAGAACAGGACACACTGGCGCTTGCGTTTGATGGCGGTGCACGTTCCTCACACCACTGGGGCTCCACTCCCGCTCACCTCCTGCCCAGCCCGGGGCTCGCCGGTTTACTCCAGCTGCCTTCTCTTCCATCTCACCATTCCACAGCCATCACCACCGCCCCTCTTCACTCAGCCAGCGACACGGTCCCAGGTCTGCCGCCCCACTGCCGCACTCTCAATCACACCTAAAACAAATCCATTTCCCCCAAGCATGTTTACTTCCTGGCTGTCTGAACACCAACTGCCACAAACACTGCTCTTTTGTCCCTTTCCCTGTGTCAGAGGAAACCAGTGGCAGCTGTGTGAGTTAATCAACCGGGCGGAGCTGAGCAGACCAATTACCCCGGTCCACATCCCCGTGTGTGCTCTCACCAAGCCGGTGGTGGTCCACGGTCCTGGTTCCGTTTCCCGTTTGGCTTCCTCCTCTTCTGGGGGCTCCCTCCAGGCGTCGCCCACCGGAAAGGCATGCAGGTTGTTCCGTTGATCCGCTCCTCCTGATGTCCTTCAGGCTGGACCACATACACCGGCCACTCCGGCTGCAGCTGGAAGAAAACCAAAAACAGAAAGGGAGACCACCTTGGGGCCAGCTTAGTTAGCTCCCGGTGCATGAAGTTAACATAACATAACACATTATAACAGAACATAAGGTAATGGTGAGAACAGGCCATTTAGCCCAGCAATGCTCACCTTTTCCTACCCCTCAGTGAACCTACTGCCTAGTTTCCCTAAAAGCTGAATAGTATCTAACACTGTATCAAGCCTGGTCTTGAAACCCCCCAATATTTCTGCCTCCACTACATGTACTGGCAAGCTATTCCACACATTACCCACTCGCTGTGTGAAAAAATACTTCCTCACATCTCTACGGAATATCTCCTTCGTCAAATTCCATTTGTGCCCTCTCGTTCTGCAAACTGAACTCACCTTGGAGAATCGCCTATCCCTGTGGGACTCCACTTCCCACAATACCCTGCTCAGATAAAGCTCCTCCTACTACTCCTCTATCCTGTAGCTAATTCCATACCTTTTCAATTGCTTTTTGGAAGACAAGCACCCGGTTCCCCCGGCAATAACGGCAAGGTCTTAAGCCAGCGATCGTACCTTGGCTGGTCCCGCTGTTGCTGGTGCCGCACAGACTCCAGCACCTTGCAGTACACCCCAGACAAGGTACGATGGTGTGCCCACACCCACCCCTCCATGTCCCATCTCCTCGGGGTGGCCCACAGACTCCCCGTGGAGGTCAGAACAGCAGAGACTCTGACCACCTTCAAGCGCACACTGAAGACACACCTCTTCAAGCTGAAACTCTCCACCCAACTCTACCTCCCTGTAATTGTTTCTGTTCTCAATTGTGTCATTACTTGTCTTATAACTAGTTCGCTAGGATGATATTTGTGCTCGTTTGTAGTGGCTATGTGGGCTGTGGATTGTTCCTACGTAAGTGTTTATTGTTCGATTGTGTTGTGCTTGATAAGAGTTTCTGCCAAATGCTAATAATGTAGTGCAATGTAATGCTATGTCATGTGATATGTCTGGTTAAGTAATGTACTGTAATGTAATGTTTTGTAATGTGTCTGGTTAAGTAATGTAATGTCATGTAATGTGTCTGGTTAAGTAATGTAAAGTAATGTCATGTCATGTAATGTGTCTGGTTAAGTAATGGAATGTAATGTGCCGTTACCTGAAGGGGGCATAATCTATCACCATTTACGGATGATAGTTTCAGTCCTGTATACGTTTTTTCACCCTCTCTGTATTTGGGCTCATCCCATTGCTGTAACAAACTCAGGGTGGGACGCACTGGCCAGATCTGTACAAAACGCTTCCAACTGCAGGTAGACTGTAGTACTCCAGTCCATGGGTGGGGGTGAATGGCTACGCTGTCAACCAATCACCATGGAGAGCCCCAAATAATATCCTCCAAATGGCTTCGACACCAGCTGATCAGCACTATGGACCCCAAGTGACATCCTCCGAATGACTAAGCTTCCAGGAAATCACCAAGCAGGACCCCAAATGACATCATCTGAATGGCGATTCTTATAGACTACCCTGCTAACACCACAGGGAATACAATACTACCGTATAAAAGTTATCAAATCATTTCTGTAGCTGTTGGTTGACTTATGACTTATTGTAATTTTATGTTGTTTCTTAACGGAGCTCTGTCCCGCTTTTTTCAGTTGAGCATATTTGAATAAAATGCTTAAATTATGTATGTAGGCATTTTTTTAAATCACCATCAGTGTAGGCATTTCCTAAATAAAGTGAAAAACTTCTAATGGCAAATGTGTCCAGTGTCAGTTTGGCTTGAATCTCCAAGTATTAATAGGAAGAAGTATCCACAATCATAAATAAAGCAAATATCTAGC
Source organism: Conger conger (assembly GCF_963514075.1). NCBI lineage: Eukaryota > Metazoa > Chordata > Actinopteri > Anguilliformes > Congridae > Conger > Conger conger. The sequence continues at coordinate 31,919,645 of NC_083775.1, forward strand.
TAACAAGCTGCATCAAAATCTTGGTCGTGGATGTTTCTTCCAATTCATTTTCCTATTGCTCAGAAGAAGTCTATAAGTACTGCAGGATGTAGCAAAGGTTCAAAGTTATTATTGCCAGAGATGCAAACTGTGTCCTCCGTTGTCTGTCTCTGACGCTCATGCAATTCTTCCTCTCTGAATTCTGATTCAAAACTATAAGGTTGTATTTCTTCATCACAATCGTTCTCTAACTCTGCGAAGTCAGAGCTGTCCGCCATATCGCTCAGGCTAGCCAAGGTAGGTTCCCTGATATCTGTATGCTAACACAGGCTGGAGATTCAAGCAAAAGCACTGGACATGTTTAGCTTGAATCTCCAGCCTGTGTTACCCAGAAGACACGCTCAAACCCACCCTAATACGCAGAGACTAGTTTATGGACGGCCACCCATCCAGGCGGTCACGTCACACTCCAACGAAAATACAGTAACGTTAGCATACAGATATCACGGAACCTACCTTGGATATCACACATGCACAGGTAATGATTCACACACACGGTATCCATGTGAAATAATGTGAAGTAGAGCAATATAACGGTGAGTGTTTTCACATTATGAGCAGGTCCTTCCATCACATTAGACATTATATTTTTCAGATGATTAGAGTGAGAAGCCTTGTGTTAACAGAGGGTATACTGTGCTGACTGTAGAAGGACACTTTCTACTTCATCTCTCTGATTACTCTGATATTTTCTCCAGTGAAGCAGTGAAACCTTTTCATCATATTTTCATCACTGATTTATTCTACCAAACTAAATAAAGACCAAACTAAATTTAGTCCTAATTTAGGATTCTACTGTGATGAGTAGGGCAAACTGAGCCCACTGACACCCTCCCTCTGGTCGGTGCTGTGGCCAGTTTTGAGCTCCCTTGTGGGGCTGCTTCAAACAGTCAGCACTGGCCAGGTGTGATTTAATACCAGGCTGTGGTTTCCTCTCTGGTATTATACTGTAGTGCACGGTTTCTCAATGAGGGGGGTACCACCCCCCAGGGGCCATTCTGACATTGCAATGGGGCTGTATTTGTATTTGTATTTGTTAATTTTGTAGTTGCTAGTTTGTTCAGTTGATTAATTTTGTCTCATTTGTAAATAATGTTGCATTGGACGCTGTTCAAGTAGATAGCCTCAAGTAGGGGTGTTGGGTTGAGAACCCCTGTTGTAGTTCTTCCCTCCCTGTGGTCTCTGTCAGAGTGTGGAGAACATTCCTCCCTCCCTGTGGTCTCTGTCAGAGTGTGGAAAACATTCCTCCCTCCCTGTGGTCTCTGTCAGAGTGTGGAGAACAGTCCTCTCACCCTGTGTCTCTGTCAGAGTGTGAAGAACATTCCTCCCTCCCTGTGGTCTCTGTCAGAGAGTGGAGAACATTCCTCCCTCCCTGTGGTCTCTGTCAGAGTGTGGAGAATATTCCTCCCACCCTGTGGTCTCTGTCAGAGTGTGGAGAACATTCCTCCCTCCCTGTGGTCTCTGTTAGAGTGTGGAGAACATTCCTCCCTCCCTGTGGTCTCTGTCAGAGTGTGGAAAACATTCCTCCCTCCCTGTGGTCTCTGTCAGAGTGTGGAGAACAGTCCTCTCACCCTGTGTCTCTGTCAGAGTGTGAAGAACATTCCTCCCTCCCTGTGGTCTCTGTCAGAGAGTGGAGAACATTCCTCCCTCCCTGTGGTCTCTGTCAGAGTGTGGAGAATATTCCTCCCACCCTGTGGTCTCTGTCAGAGTGTGGAGAACATTCCTCCCTCCCTGTGGTCTCTGTCAGAGTGTGGAGAACATTTCTCCCTCCCTGTGGTCTCTGTTAGAGTGTGGAGAATATTCCTCCCTCCCTGTGGTCTCTGTCAGAGTGAGAAGAACATTCCTCCCTCCCTGTGGTCTCTGTTAGAGTGTGGAGAACATTCCTCCCTCCCTGTGGTCTCTGTTAGAGTGTGGAGAACATTCCTCTCTCCCTGTGGTCTCTGTCAGGGGAAATTATATCTGGGGTGAGCTGCACTTGCATCACTGAACAAATGCCTCAAAGGACAAAGGACTCATTGCTGAAATACAAGATTTCTCTCCACGCTGAACTCTGTTGACTTCTCTGAATCACCTCAATAATCTTTGAATGGTCTGTAGATTATTTTCTAAAGATTCTGGGAATGTATACAAATAATAAAAATATATATTTTTAAAAAGAATGAAAAGAAAATTGCACTTACGATGACTGTTATCTTTTTGTTGAGAACAGCCCTTCCTGCGTTCTGGATTTGAGGCTTTTAACCTGTTGAAGAATCTATGCACTTGTAAATTTCTTTGGATTAAAAGCGTGTGAGAAATGACAAAATAGTTTTAAAAAATTTGTAATGAATATATTATCCAGGAAACGTACAGGATCCCCTCCTCAAATTTAAGGTAACAATGACCAACATGAAAAAACCTGTTTTGTATCAAATTATGATTTAACCCTGTTGAAACCTCTAATAGAGAATGCACAAAAATGATCATCAAAACATGTACTCTGTTTTAGAGAAAATGAACCAAATTTCTCCTCATGTCTCAAGTGTTTTTTGTTTTTTAAATGAGACGTTTTAAACATATGTAGGAACTACAACTTCCACATTCCCACAGGACAATTCCACGACGTCCACCCCGCATGACGTCTCGCTTGGTTCAGCCAATCCCGTAATGGCGGGAGCAATAAACTTTCCCGTATAAGAGCAAGACACGTTCTTGGGATCTCTCTTCTTCTGCTTCTTCTCCTCTCTCTTCTCTTCGCCCACTTCTTCGACGCACCCTTTTTGGCCATTCGCTTCAGCTCATCTGCTCCGAGACTCGGACAGAGGCTGAATGCTGCACAGCGCACGACCAGGCCTACGGACACACCCAGTTACCTCGCGGTAACTTCTTGGCCTATAGCGAGTGGAAACTGGTGTACGCGGAACGCTACATCAGTTTACTCCTGCAAAGCTAACCAACGAACAACAGCAACGAACTTTTCCACCAGGAAAAAGGACCAGCGAACAGCCTTCCAGCAACCGGGCGGCTGAGACGGGAACGCCCCAGCTTTGCGCACCTCTCCAGGACACGCATTCACAGCACCATCGCGGCTCCTATAAGGACAGCACGTCTTTTGGATCCAATGCGTTTGGACTCAGTAAGAGAACAAACATTCAGGCATAGCCAGTGTTTAGTTTAGTCTTGACTGATATTGTGAATCTGTGTTCTATATTTGCCGTCTTAGCATTTGAATGTATTCTGTTAGCCGTGTATGTACGTGAATTGATTGGTCGTCTTTCGCACATATATAGAGTGAACTACACAAGTAGTCGCACTTCTCACAGCTAACAGTGACACTCATTAACACACCCAGAACTCTAGCTTACCCAAGCTAGCTACTCCCACTTTTACCTTTCCTTTGTTCAAGCGACTTGCGCGCGCCCACAGACACACACGCACACCCTAACACCCTACTAATTCCCGTTAGTTTATCTGTTCTGTGTTTGTACGTTGTTTAATAAATATATTTTATTAAACCCCGGTGTCCGTTTTGGAATAACATAGACATGAGAGCCGAGTTAAAGCAGTCTTTCGAAGAACTTCCAACCTTAAGGTTATCGGTGTGTTCAATCATTAATATTGGTTATTTTAATTACTAATTGAAATAATAAATTTGTGGTTGGATATTTCTGATAACAGTAATTTTATGAGACTGATTACTTTTTGAAGTTATACTGCTACATAACATTAACTGGCGCCCCGGTTTCGTAGAGAGTACAATCCCTACGTTATTTGGCGGCCCGTGCGAGGACCCTACATAATTTGGATCCCCGTGCGAGGACCCCTACATATTTTGGAGCCCGTGCGAGGACCCCTACACATACTAAAAAAAATGACCCTTAGAAGAAGATTGTAATTTACATTGAGATAAAGTGCATTAAATTTTAGAATATGGGAGTTATTATTGCATAAAGTAGTTCAGTGTTTTTGAGCAGAGCTCCTCGGTGTCTCGGGTCAGTGCCTCCCCCCTCAGCACCTGCAGTAGGTCCCAGCTGCAGCAGTGCAGTCTTTGTGCAGTCTGACTGAGGGAGTTTTTTGTACGGCTCTGTATCACTGTGTGAACACACCACCACTGTGGTAACTCTGACAGTAATAATCTCCTGCATCTTCAGCCTGGACTCCAGTGATTTTCAGTGTAAACTGAGTCCCAGATCCACTCCCACTGAAACGATCAGGAATCCCAGACTCGCGTGTTGTAGCAAACTCAATCAGAAGTTTAGGAGCCTGACCAGGTTTCTGCAGGTACCAGTAGAGAAAGTGGCCATAGCCTAACTGGTAGTAAACACTCTGACTGACTGTACAGCTGATAGAGACAGTGCCTCCCTGCTGAACAGCCTGAGATGATGGAGACTGAGTCACAACTATATCTGCCATTGATTCTGAAAAGGAAAACATAGAAATGAGTGTAAAAATAGTGTCAGCCAATATTATTGTACAATTTACAATTACAGGAAAATGTTTTGGGGAAAAACTCCATAGATTTGCATTTGTAAAATATCATAAAACCCTGCAGTGATCAATTTCAATGTCTCACCCTGTACAAAGAGTCCCAGCATCACCAGCAGTAGAATGTTTGACATCATCATCATGCTGCCTGTGTCAGTGTCTGTGAAAGGACTGGACAGTCACTGATCAGTACTGGGGGTCTTAAAGTGTGTGGAGCAGTGAGGCAGGACAGGTATGCAAAGCCCCTTCCTCTATACAAATCCTGTCACACACAGTTAGAGGAGCTCTGATGTGTGAACAGCAGTGGGTCTATAGAGGGCTGGGACATGTGCACTGTTCACTGCTATTTTTACTCCGTCAAACATTCAAATGTAAATGTCAAAATAATGGTTTCTGACATTGGACTGTAAAGGAAGTCATGTACATGATCAAGAAGGGCTGAAGTGGTAAGATTGTGTAAAATATGAGTTGAGTAAATGTACATGTTTTGCATTCTGATTGCAGTATTTATGGAAGTTCAGAAAGTCAAGTCAACTACAGGGAATTATTCAGTTACAGTATATCCATATACAATTAATGAAAAGTTAAATTCTGTTTCATTGTGCTTTTCCTGAATTCACGCTGATGAAGACCATCTTTCTCTGTATTTAATGCAGATGTATTTCATTCATTATCCTAAACCCGCTTATCCTGAACAGGGTCGCTGGGGGGCTGGAGCCTATCCCAGCATACATTGGACAAAAGGCAGGAATACACCCTGGACAGGTCGCCAGTCCATCGCAGGGCACACACACCATTCACTCACACACTCATACCTACGGGCAATTTATACTCTCCAATCAGCCTAACCTGCATGTCTTTGGACTGTGGGAGAAAACCGAAGTACCCGGTGGAAACCCACGCAGACACGGGGAGAACATGCAAACTCCACACAGAGAGGCTCCGGCTGATGAGGATTCGAACCCAGGACCTCCTTGCTGTGAGGTGCCACTGCTACCCACTGCACCATCCGAGCCACCTATTTATTGAAGTTGTATTTCAAAAACTGAAAATTAAGCAGATTGCTTAGCGAAACAGAGCTGACCACAGAAACCCTTATTACGTGTTTAAACCTGGATTGATCTGTATTTCATCCCTGATCTGTCTTTCCTCCATCAATGCTGGACACACAGAGAAGCCAGCAGCCACTGATGTTCATTCAGCTCTGGAGCAGCTGAGCAGCACAGACACTGAGTCTGTGAGCTCACATTGTGCAAAGCACAGACACTGTCTCTGTGAGCTCACATTGTGCAGTTGGCTCAGGCAGACCGCTGGCACACAAACAACCAGAGGAGACTTTTCCTCACTGAGAAAGAGACAACTGGGCCATAGAAGCCCTCCCTCCTGTGATGATGAAGCACACAGTTATGAGGCCCTTTCACACAGCTGCTCACAGGATTGAACAGGACTGCATATCAGACTGTAGTTTCAGCTCTTTTATGATGGGGACAGGACTGCATATCATACTGTAGTTTCAGCTCTTTTATGATGGGGACAGGACTGCATATCAGACTGTAGTTTCAGCTCTTTTATGATGGGGACAGGACTGCATATCAGACTAGTTTCAGCTCTTTTATGATGGGGACAGGACTGCATATCAGACTGTAGTTTCAGCTCTTTTATGATGGAGACAGGACTGCATATCAGACTGTAGTTTCAGCTCTTTTATGATGGAGACAGGACTGCATATCAGACTGTAGTTTCAGCTCTTTTATGATGGTGCTGGAGTATCAGATCAGAAGCAGCAGTGATGCTCTGACAGTCAGGGTGTGTAACAGCAGTGTTTGTAATGTGTGCTGGGAGTGTTCTGGACAGAGAGACTCACTGTTCTGGACTGCTTGCTGTCCACTGCTTCTGGGTTCTGTGCCATTTTGTGTTCAACTCATTTACAGTAAATTAATTTAGAAATTGGTATTTTTTGTCGGAGCACTGCATCAAAACAAGAATGCCCAGGGAGTGATTATGTGGCAAAGTAATTTGAAATGATTATAAATTACATAATAAATTCTTGGATAGCCTGAAAATGAAATCACATTTTCATGTGGAGAAAGTGTATTTGAGTTTGAGAATATGAGTTATTATTGCACAAAGTAGTCCAGTGTTTTAGAGCAGAGCCCCTCAGTGTCTCGGGTCAGTGCTCCCCCCTCAGCACCTGCAGTAGGTCCCAGCTGCAGCAGTGCAGTCTCTGTGCAGTCTGACTGAGGGAGGTTTTTGTACGGCTCTGTAACACTGTGTGAACACATGTTTACTGTTGATGTAGTGGTAACTCTGACAGTAATAATCTCCTGCATCTTCAGCCTGGACTCCAGTGATTTTCAGTGTAAACTGAGTCGCAGATCCACTCCCACTGAAACGATCAGGAATCCCAGACTCACGTGTTGTTGTGCGATAAATAAGAGGTTTAGGTGCCTGACCAGGTTTCTGCAGATACCAGCTGAGGTAGTACTGATTGCCTGAGTAGAGGTCAACACGCTGACTGACTGTACAGCTGATAGAGACAGTGTCTCCCTGCTGAACAGCCTGAGCTGATGGAGACTGAGACACAACTATGTCTGCCATTGATTCTGAAAAACAAAACATGGAAATGTAGTTCAATGCACATTAATATTGACAAATCCTCTGTCATATCATGGCATATTTGTATAGACAAATGACACTGTTGTGAAAAGAGTTGTATTGTGACAAGTCAGCAAATTAAATCTAAAATAAAACAAAAAATCCCAAGTTTAAATGTTTCAATATTGCTCACCCTGTACAAGGGCTCCCAGCATCAGCAGTAGTAGAGAGACTGACATCATCATAATGCTGCCTGTGTCAGTGTCTGTGAAAGGACTGGACAGTCACTGATCAGTACTGGGGGTCTTAAAGTGTGTGGAGCAGTGAGGCAGGACAGGTATGCAAAGCCCCTTCCTCTATACAAATCCTGTCACACACAGTTAGAGGAGCTCTGATGTGTGAACAGCAGTGGGTCTATAGAGGGCTGGGACATGAGAACTGTTCACTGCTTTTTTTAATCTGTCAAACATTCAATTGTCAAAATAACGGTTTCTGACATTGAGCAGTGTACATGTAGATGTTCATGGTGAAGAAGGACTGAAGTGGTAAGATTGTGTAAAATATGAGTTGAGTAAATGTAGATGTTTTCTATTCTGATGGCAGTTTCTATGGGAGTTCAGAAAGTCAAGGACCTCATTGAGGCACATGGAATTATTCAGTTACAGCATATCCATATACATTTAATGTACAGTCTGACTGAGGGGATGCTGGGCTAACTGTCAAAGGCCATTTTCTACTTCATCTCTCTGATAACTGAGATTTTCTCCAGTCCAGCTTTGGAACTTTTTCCATGATATGTTCATCCGTGATTTTTTTCTGTTGTCCTAATTTAGTATGTTTGATCATATTTAACAACAAATGTCATTTCTGCAATGTCCTCCATCACTTGAGAGCACTGAAAAGCTGCTTCTCCCATACAGCACATTCTTCCCACACTGCAGTTCACTCACTCAGCGCTGGCCAGCTCTGAGTTTAACACCAGACTGTAGTTTCCTCTCTCTGATTATACTGTAGTGCTTTTACATCAGGAGCAACATTACCACTGTTTCCCTCTGGTGGTTGGAGCGTGTAATGGCAGCTTGTGTGATGTATGGAGAGAGAGAGGTCTGGAAGCAGAACCTAAAGAGGTTCCTCTACAGCCAAACAACACTGAATTCTGGAGGATTTGGGATTTTGGAGGAAACACAAGCTATATACATTACTTATTAAAATTTCCCCAAAATTTAACTGGAAGTAGTCTTCAAACCATGCAAATGCCCCCTAAAACATGACTAACAAAGAATATTTCATATATCTATGAAAAAGAAAGGAAGAAGTAGACATTTGCGTTTAACACAACCAATGAATGTGACGTTTCTGAATTTACTGGAAGGGGGAACATTACTCCCTCCCTGTGGACTAAATCATATCTGGACTCAGCTGCACTTAAGGTGGTAAACAAGTCTATTATTCACTGCTGAGTTGCAACATTTCTCTACATCCAGGAACCAGTGGGCCAGAAAAAAGGGCGACTGCCCAGAGACTTCTGCCCAGTACCTTGCTTGTCTACTTGAATTTGTTATTCTAAAAAGTGTTCAGGATGTTTGTCTACTGTATCTGAAATGCTTGCGGCCAAAAGGTGGAGGAAGAGCACAGTAGGAGACATGTATTATTTTTATTATTATTATTATTTTTATTATATACTTTATTTATCCTCAATATTGTCATAGGTCAAGACATTAAAATGAAAAGAAAGTTATGTTTTGTGGTATGGCTCTGTTCTGGAAGTCCTCCTGGTGTCACGTTTCATGTTTGTCATGTCATGTTTTATGTTTAGTCATTGTCTTAGTTACGTTATTGTCATGTCACATATTATGTTAGTCTAGCCTCGCCATGTTTTTATGTTTTATTTCTTGTTGTGTTTCATTGTCATGTCATGTTATGTTTCATGTTTACTTCTTGTTACCATTTATTTCTTAGTCTTGCCATGTCATGTTATATAGTTTATTGTCATTGTTTTGCAAATGTTATGTCACAATTTATGTTCCATGTTATGTTGTACTGTTCATTGATTTAGCATACACTTTTTCATGTCTTTCTGCAAACCTTGCATTCCTGCTTTCTCTCCCTTTCTGTCACTCACACCCTAATTGTTTCAATTTCCCTTGTCTATTTGTCTAATACTAACATACTAATCATGTGTTCATGTTACCTTACGTTTCTTGTGCATGTCATTTACTAATTTACTAATGCTAGGGCAGGATAGGTTTATTACTAACGATTACTAATTACCTTGTTAACTTGTCAATCCTCCACATGATTTCCATTCTCTTGCTGCTCTCAAGCTAATTTTCTATACCTGTCTACACCTGCATAAAAGCTCAGTTTCATGTCATGTCTGTGTGAAATTATTGCCTCCTGTTCATCAGTGCATGCTTTTGAGTGGTTATACCAAGCCATTGTCTAGCTGTTATGAGCCAAGCCTGTTGTTGACCATTGTTTATTGATTTCTGTTTTGTTGATCATCGCCTTCCTGTACCATGTCTTTGCCTGCTGTTTTTGTACTTTTGCCCCGCGGAGCAGACTTCGGTCTTGACTCTTGCATCGTCATTGACCCTGAGCCTGCCTACTGCCCGCCTGTACTTCTGCCCTGCTGACCGCTTTCCTGGCTACCGGACTTCCTGCATGGTATACCTCGGTACTGCGCTTTGGTTTTCTGGCTGGATATTTACGTGTATGAACATTGCTGGTTTTTGACTACGCTCCCTGGATATTCCCCAAATAAAGCCCTGACGGGACTTTACTACACTACGGTTTCTGAGTCGTGCATTTTGGGTCCAAACCCCCCACGAACCCTTCTCACCTGGCCCTCCATACAAGCAGGGATGGATCAGACCGGGAGGAGGCAGCAGACAGCCCCCAGAGGGGGACACACAGAACAGATCCGGCAGCACAGGACACAATGATGTGTATGGGTTTGGTTGATCGTTGCATGTGGGAGGTAACCAAAGTACCTGGAGGTTTCCGGGGCATTCTTGTTGTGAGGTGACAGTGCTATTCACTGGACCACCGTGCTGCCCATATGTGAAAGTGTAAGCCAGTCATAAGTAACATTTGGTCTCATGCGCTGGTCAACTTGAGCATGCATTGTTAGCCCCCACCTTTTGGCACACATGCCTGTGGGGGAGAGCTAGGGAAGGATTCTTAGAGGTGCCTTCTTGGGCCCTGTGGGCCCCCCTTTTCTGACATTCCTGACAGGTTGGAGCACAGGAATATTGGAGATGGCATAGAGATGTTTCATGATAATTCCAGGTCAGAATATAGTAATGTTTGGTGTGTAAGACTGGAAATCTGGCATTATCACTCAGGGCTGGTCAGCTTGCTGGCTTCCTCTGGTATTGTGGAATATGTGGCTGTAAAGTAATTTAATAATAACAACTCAGGAGCATGCACCATTAACCCCACTATCTCCACACCCATACGGGCAGGAGCCTGTGGGGGAAGACTCAGGCCTCCAGCTGTAAAACTCGTTACGACGGGGCAACATCCTTTACGGCACGGGAAGGTTTCAGAGGGCACGGCCTGTTAGGCCCTGACCTTCTCCTGAACCTCCCTCTTTTACTCAGTCACTAAATGATGTGTACAGCATTGGATGTTTCATGACAAAGTCAGTTTAGATAATATTCATGTTTGGTATTATTCTGATTGTTTCAGTGCGACTGGTGCAATGGTTTTATTTCTGAAACAGCAAACCCTGTACATCATAACCAACCAGGAGAAGCTGTGTGGAGCTCTGCCCCAGTGAAAGCCATGTGCCTCAACCCCCCTGTGCTTCCTGGGGAGGCGTGGCTTCAAATTACAGATGGGTGACCCATTTTTTAGGGTTAACATCAAAGGCCAGATTTTGGATTTAAGGATAGCAAACTAAGCAATCTGGGAGAATGCAATCAGCCTCCCGTGCACTCTGTGCACGTAATTTCTACGTACAGGGTGTCTGTAGCCAGACTCCTGTATGTAGCTTTTATTACCAGGTATGACTTTTAAGACTCCGTAATTTGGTTTCCATTGTAATGTTTTTTATTTGAAACTAGTGTGTAATTACGTATGTAACCAGCCTGGTAAAATAAAATTGTTAAAACTTGATCTGTTTGGTTTTCCTTACTGACACTTAATGTTACACAGGGAATGCTTGGTTTACCCCCTCGAACTGGTCTAGGGAGGATGATTATTTCCACTTACTGTATCACGGCGTATAGCACCCGTAGACCTAAGTTGGTAAATCCCTCGCCTCCGCATGGTAGTTCATTCATGTCGAGCACAGCCGTAGCTATGTTGGTCTGCTTGGGTCCCTAGGCTGTAAACAGATATACCCGAGAGTAGCTATTCCTGCGACCTCTGTAATGACTACAGATAGCTAGTCAGTTTGTGAGACGTGCACATAACGGGCGATGTGACATGCGGTGGTACCAGCAGAGGATTGTTCAGCGAGTTCTTCTCAGTACAGGATTCCTATAGCGATCAAGATCAAAATTATAAATTAGTTATCCACATTTAGTGGATGTCTTATCTAAATTATTATTCTAAAATGGAGTCAGATAAACGAAGGTGAATCTATTGGCCCTATTGTGGAGATTCTGGGTCAGCCCAGACCAGTAAAGAGCGGAAGGCAGAGTGGTACTACTGCCTTTGTATCGTGGTTTGTTTATTGGCTGATCTAGACTGTCTGCATAGGGGCCACTAATTTTTAACCCCATTAGTATTCTTTCAGCAACACCAGAAGGACGAGCACGCTGATACCTTCAGCCCTCGCTAAATTCCGTCGTTGGGGTAGCGTTGGGTTTTACAGGTGTTATTCTGATTGGTTCAGTGCGACTGGTGTAATGGTCTAGTTTTTGTAACAGTCTACCTTTAATATCATAACCATTCAGGAGCTGAGGGCAAACTCGGCCAAAGCTGTCTCTGTAGAAGCCATGTGTTTTAGCTCCCTGACCAGTTTGGGAGTTTGGCTGTAAATTACAGATGGGTGACTCACTTTTAGGGTCAAGAACTAAGGCCTGGATTTCGGAGATAAGGAGAAGAAACCAAGCAATCTGGGGTTGTGTCTCCTTTCCTTTCATTCACCCAAATCAGGTTTATCCAAAAGGTATATTACCATGAGAGGCACAAATACATATCTACAGCATAATGCAGTTATCATGAAAACTCCCAACTACAGCATTCATAGGGGCAGCCTGTAGTGTAGTGGTTAAGGTCAGGAAGGGCTGCCATTTGTGAGGGGCCTGAGAGCTTGGGTTCCTGGTCAATGTTGTTTTGACCAAGGGGAAGATGTATGAGTGGTCCAGGGGCAGTTGGGTCATGGGAAAAGAATCCTCCAGAACATTGGTGACCTCCCTGTGACCCCATACCTGGTCACTTCCAAGGGGGAAGACTCTGGACAATGCCACAGTGCCCTCATTTGGGCACTGCTGCCATTACACCGGTGACTGTTCTCCTAGATTAAATATTAAAAACTGCTATTAAGATAGTAAATAGACCCGGTAACACCTTGAAAACATTGCCCATGTGATCCTTGTATTATTGCATTAAGTCTTATGTAATGGTAACAGGAATTGCATGTAAAATGGATAATCAGGAGGGAAGTTTCATGATAGCTGCAACATAATAAAACATAAGGGTAATCTGTTTGGTATGGATGTGATCTGGTAAAATCAAGGAATCGGATGAGATACATTTCATACCAAATGGAGTTTAATAAACCATAGTTTCAGTAACTTAAGGGAAAGCCTGCATGTCCTCTCCTGGTAATCATCTCATTTTCCCTACTCAACAACCCCCAAGGGTGGGGGTCTAAATTCCAGATTTGAAGTTGATTTATGGCACTGCCGTCTGGTTTCAAACGTATGATTTGGCATAAAAGCAAGGGAGACAGACCAATCTGGGAAGATCGTATTCGACTTCCCACACAACATGTCTTGTGTATGTATGTATGTATGTATGTGTAGCAGCGGAAGATCGTATTCGACTTTCCACACGGCATATTCTATACTCTGTGTTTGTGTGTAGTCCAAGCAGGCTAGGTATGATTATTTACTCTCTCTATTCTTAATTTGTGTATTTTGTAATTGATTGTGATTTGCTGAAGCTAATAACCTACCTGTCTGCGAATAAACTATTTTGCTTGTAACTTGCGTGATCTCCATGACTCTAATTCATCTTGTACCTTTTCAGCGTAAATTACAACTGAATACTCAGGGGGAAAATGGGGGCCAAAGACCGACCGATCGGCGGTTTGGTACATTTGTGGTAGTTCTAAGCTGTGAGGCCAGCAAGTTTCTGCCAATTAAAGGGTCGGGTGACGCACGGCTCTTGTGATTTGGTGCGAAGGGAACCCATGGGCGTTACGGCACTGGTTCCAGCCAAATTAGCTCTAAGGAGCCCAGTTAATGCTACGCCGACCTGGGCTCACAACTATCATGGCAGGTTTGCATGTGTAGGGGTCGTCGCACGGGACTCCAAATTATGTAGGGTCCTCGCACGGGCTGCCAAATAACGCAGGGATTTTATTCTCTACGAAACCGGGGCGCCAGTTAAACGTTGTGTTGCAGTATAACTGCGAAAAGTAATCAGTCTCATAAAATTACTGTTATCAGAAATATCCAACCACAAATTTAGTATTTTAATTAATTAAAATAACCAATATTAATGATTGAACATACCGATAACCTGAAGGTTGGAAGTTCTTCGAAAGACTGCTTTAACTCGGCTCTCATGTCTATGTGATTCCAAAACGGACACCGGGGTTTAATAAAATATATTTATTTATTTATTAAACACAGAACAGATAAACTAACGGGAATTAGTAGGGGAAGTTAGGGTGTGTGTGTGCGTGTGTGTGGGCGCGAGCAAGCGCGCGTGTCGCTTGAACAAAGGAAAGGTGGGAGTAGCTAGCTTGAGTAAACTAGAGTTCTGGGTGTGGTAATGAGTTAGTTAGCTGTGAGAAGGGACTACTTGCGTAGTTTTACTCTATATATGCGCAAAAGACGGCGAATCAATTCACGTACATATATATGTAGCTAACCAAACACATTACAATGGTTGGATGGTAAATATTGAAACACAGATTCACAAAAACAGTTAAGACTAAACTAAACACTGGCTATGCCTGAATGTTTGTTTTCTTACTGAGTCCATACGCATTGCTGGATCCAAAAGACATGCTGTCCTTGTAGAAGCGGCGATGGTGCTGTGAATGGTGTCCGGGAGAGATGCGCAGGCTGGGGTGTTCCAGTCTTAGCAGCGCGTTTTCGTCTGATCCGCTGGTCCTTTTCCAGGTGTAAAAGTTCATTGCTGTTGTTCGATGGTGAGCTTTGCAGGAGTAAACTGATGTAGCGTTCCGCGTACACCAGTTTCCACTCGCTATAGGCCACGAAGTTACCGCGAGGTAACTGGGTGTGTCCGTAGGCCTGGTAGTGCGCTGTCCGAGTCTCGGAGCAGATGAGCTGAAGCGAATGCCCAAAAAGGGTGCGTCCAAGAGAAGAAGCAGAAGAGGCAGAAGAAGCAGAAGAGAGATCCCAAGAACGTGTCTTGCTCTTATACGGGACCGTTTATTGCTCCCGCCATTACGGGATTGGCTGAACCAAGTTAGACGTCATTCGTGGTGGACGTCGCAGAATTTTCCTGTGGGAATGTGGAAGTTGTAGTCCCTACACATGTATTGTGTTGAATGGACCCTCAGCCTTGAGTTCTCCACCGAACTGAGATTTCAGCAGAAATGCTAATCCCGGGAGCATCTATTGAGTAATGGTGGCGCAGGTACGAGTCGAGTGTAATCACTCCCGAGGTCCGTGTAAGTGACAAACCCAAATTTCAAAATTATATTTTAAGTGGAGTCAGATAAACGAGTAAAACTATTGTAACCACTAAGCGTACAATACGGCCCCGTTTGAGAACGGAGAATATTAAGAATTGTACTGATCCGTTTCTGGCCAGCTGTAAGCGGGATATGGGGCAGGTCAATCCATATCCGACCCATGGCAACGGACCCAGTATATTCTTAAACATAATTGTGCTCTGTTCTTGTACGGAGGATAATAATAACAATACTAATGTTCTCCCAGCAACGCCAGAAGGACAAACACGCAAAACCCTCTTTGGCCCTCGCTAAATTCCGTCATTGGGTTAGCGTGGGGTTTTACATTATTCTACCAAACTAAATAAAGACCAAACTGAATTTAGTCCTAATTTAGGATTCTACTGTGATGAGGCAGGGCAAGCTGAGCCCACTGACACCCTCCCTCTGGTCAGTGCTGTGGCCAGTTTTGAGCTCCCTTGTGGGGCTGCTTCAAACAGACAGCACTGGCCAGGTCTGATTTAATACCAGCCTGTAGTTTCCTCTCTTATTATACTGTAGTGCTTTTACATCAGGAGCAAAAGTAGCACTGTTTCCTCTTTGTGGTTGGAGAGTGGAATGTGTAATCTGTACAAATATGACATTCAAGACATTTCACCACCCAATCTCTGGTCCAGTAAATATTGCTCAATTGCAATTTGCCATTTTAGTGTTTTGTTCAATCTGTGCATATATTCCTTGTGTTTATAAAATTGTGATAGAGCCTCCTTCTTGAATATACTTCTTTAGAGGTGATGAAACACATTTCTTTTGACCAATTCCTGTGTCTAAAGTATGTTTTTTTTCAATGAGAACTAAATTAAATGGTTCTTAAGAGGAAGGTTTGGATGTGTCAACATACACATTCAAGAAAGTGTATAGGTTCGAGCATATGAGATCTTCTAGAGGCAGCTAAATTCAGAAATATAACAGACAAATCAGCACATATCCATCCACCAGGTGCAATGCTGGGGATGGAGCCCCTTCCTTTATGTGATCTGAGACAAGCTGCTTCTGACCCATTCCTGTGTCTGAAGCCTCTTGGCTGGGACGTGTTCGGGGGCTCAGGACCCCCTGGTGGTGCCCTCCTGCTGGGGCGGACTGTGGCAGCCGACGCGCCCCGTCCTGGAGGGACCAAAGTGACCGGGCGTTGGTCCTCCAGGTCTTCAGGGAAGATGGCTGAGTGGAGGAGGGTGCTGTTACCGGATTGGTTGGCTCCTGATCTTGGACTGGAGTTTTGGATTTGGATTGGACTCGTCGCTGAGGACTCTTATTTTTTGTTGTTGTTGAGTACATTTTGTCAAGTGATGTACAGCAAGTGGTATTGGTTTTGATGGATGCCCATGATAGCCTATTGTTGTGTTGTTAATAAATTACTTTGAAATAATCCTGTGTCTCAAGTAATTTTACATATCATGTATATAATACTAAGTAGGAAGCTAGATTCGGTGCTCAGGATAATTATGTCTTTAAACGCTGTGTCTCAAGTGCATTCCTTCACATGAAGAGATAAAGGTGTATCTTAAGACAAGAGTTTTTATATTAAATGTTGGAATATGAGAGTTATTATTACACAACAAATGTTCAATGTTTTAGAGCAGAGCCCCTCAGTGTCTCGGGTCAGTGCTCCCCCCTCAGCACCTGCAGTAGGTCCCAGCTGCAGCAGTGCAGTCTCTGTGCAGTCTGACTGAGGGAGGTTTTTGTACGGCTCTGTATCACTGTGTGAGCACCCCGCTACCACTGATGATATGTGCACTCTGACAGTAATAATCTCCTGCATCTTCAGCCTGGACTCCAGTGATTTTCAGTGTAAATTGAGTCCCAGATCCACTCCCACTGAAGCGATCAGGAATCCCAGACTCGCTTGTTGTGGCCTCATAAATCAGAAGTTGAGGAGCCTGACCAGGTTTCTGCAGGTACCAGCTGAGAGCATCATCATCATAAACACTCTGACTGGTTGTACAGCTGATGGAATCAGTGTCTCCCTGCTGAACAGCCTGAGCTGATGGAGACTGAGTCACAACTATATCTGCCATTGATTCTGAAAAACAAAACATGGAAATGGGTTTAAAAATGGACAGTGTCAACCAATATTATTGTACAGAAAAAAATTACTGGACAATGTTTTGGGGAAAAAAGCCATAGATTTGCATTTGTAAAATATCATAAAAATCCAGTGATCAGTTTCAATGACTCACCCTCAACAAAGAGTCCCAATATCACCAGCAGTAGAATGTTTGACATCATCATAATGCTGCCTGTGTCAGTGTCTGTGAAAGGACTGGACAGTCACTGATCAGTAGTGGGGGTCTTAAAGTGTGTGGAGCAGTGAGGCAGGAAAGGTATGCAAAGCCCCTTCCTCTATACAAATCCTGTCACACACAGTTAGAGGAGCTCTGATGTGTGAACAGCAGAGGGCTGGGACACGTGCACACAGCTGCTCACAGGAGTGGACAGGACTGCATATCAGACCGTAGTTTCAGCTCTTTTATGAAGGGGACAGGACTGCATATCAGACTGTAGTTTCAGCTCTTTTATGATGGGGACAGGACTGCATATCAGACTGTAGTTTCAGCTCTTTTATGATGGGGACAGGACTGCATATCATACTGTAGTTTTAGCTCTTTTATGATGGGGACAGGACTGCATATCAGACTGTAGTTTCAGCTCTTTTATGATGGGGACAGGACTGCATATCAGACTGTAGTTTCAGCTCTTTTATGATGGTGCTGGAGTATCAGATCAGAAGCAGCAGTGATGCTCTGATGGTCAGGGTGTGTAACAGCAGTGTTTGTAATGTGTGCTGGGAGTGTTCTGGACAGAGAGACTCACTGTTCTGGACTGCTTGCTGTCCACTGCTGCTGGGTTCTGTGCCATTTTGCGTTCAACTAATTTACAGTTCATTAATTTAGATATTGGTATCTTATGTCAGAGTACTGCTTCAGAACAAGAAAACCCTGATGCCCAGGGTGTGATTATGAAGCAAAGTAATTTTCATGTGGAGAAAGTGTATTTGACTTTGAGAATATGGGAGTTATTATTGCACAACAAAGCTCAGTGTTTTAGAGCAGGGCCCCTTTTGTGAAAAGAGTCAAAAGTAAGCAAATACAATTTAAAATGTCACCAAAATCCCAAGCTATATCGTATCTGTCTCACCCTGTACAAAGAGTCCCAGCATCAGCATCAGTAGAAAGACTGACATCATCACAATGCTACCTGTGTCAGTGTCTGTGAAAGGACTGGACAGTCACTGATCAGTACTGGGGGTCCTAAAGTGTGTGGAGCAGTGAGGCAGGACAGGTATGCAAAGCCCCTTCCTCTATACAAATCCTGTCACACACAGTTAGAGGAGCTCTGATGTGTGAACAGCAGTGTGTCTATAGAGGGCTGGGATACATGTATACTACAATCACCAAGTATGTTAGTCGTAAAAATAAAAAAAGATTTTAGTCCAATGTTTATGACTTTTTGCTTAATATGACACAAAAATGCCATTGAGGTCTGACTGGTTCACTCAATTTAACATTTGACATAAGGGTAAGACAATTTCACCTGTTAAGCTACTATTTCTACTTGAAAGAAAAAAATACGATTTCACGAGACGACAAGCAATGCTCTCTTTACTGCTGTTTTTGCCCTAACAGTGTGTGCACTAACAGAACATTTTCTGAAATGATATTGCAGTTGTATGTACAGTATGTCTAAGTGGCCACAAGTACCTTCATACTGGGCTGAGATTCTTTAAAACTTGTGTTTCATAAATTGTGCTTTCTGAAGGAAGTTCCACTTTCAGAAATGAAAAAGTCAGTGATATCACATGGACACAGGGAATGATTCAACCTCAGTTTATCCATGTGAAATGAAAGTAAATTAAAACTCAATGGTGACTTTTTCCTCATGCCACAATTAGCAGATCCATTAGACACTGTAGTTTTCAGATGATTAGAATGAGAAGTCTTCTGTTAACAGAGGGAATACTGGCCTAATTTCTACTTCAACTATGATTACTGTGATATTTTCTCCAGTGCAGCAGTGAAATCTTTTCATCATATTTTCATCACTGATTTGTTCTGTTGTCCTAATTTAGTTTTGTACATGACAGTTACAGACCCATGTAATGTTCATCATATCCTCCATAACTGTGAGAGCACAGAGAAGCTGCATCTCCATAAAGCTCATGTTCCCTGCAGCCTCTTCTTCTCACACACTGCAGTTCACTCACTTAGATGTAGTGCCATTGTGATGGAGGACTGTACATCCTGTTCAGCTAATACAGGCAGACTGCAGACAGACTGCAGATGAGAGGCTCTTGTGTGATGAGGCAGGGCAAACTGAGCCCACTGACACCCTCCCTCTGGTCAGTGCTGTGGCCAGTTTTGAGCTCCCTTGTGGGGCTGCTTCAAACAGTCCGCACTGGCCAGGTCTGATTTAATACCAGGCTGTGGTTTCCTCTCAGGTATTATACTGTAGTGCACGGTTTCTCAATGAGGGTGGTACCACGCCCCAGGGGCCGTTCTGACATTGCAATGGGGCGCTGGAAGCACCATAGGTGAGAGGTCGGTGTTTGGACTATTATAGGGGGTGTTTTTACAGTACATAACATTTTTTTTAATTCATCAGTGCTGCTCCTGATGATAACACAAGACCATGTTCAGGGTTTTTAGCCTGTAGGATGTTCTGTTTTCTACTGGGACAAGACCCTCGTAGAACAGCACCACAGAGCTGTATAAAGATGGAAGAGAGTTAGAGGTGTAGCAGCCACCACCTCTAAACATGACACATACATATCTCATAACATTAAAGGTACCGTAGCTAATGGTTCAATTAGCTTCCGTTTTTTTTTTGGGAGGAGGGGGGATTTATTTACATTTAGACTACTTTTTCAAAGTAGGTTTGCTGTAAACTTACTTTGGATGTGCTGTATTTGTTAAAAGGTAAATGGTTGGCATTTATATAGCGCCTTTATCCAAAGCGCTGTACAATTGATGCTTCTCATTCACCCATTCATACACACACACACCGATGGCGATTGCCTGCCATGCAAGGTGCCGACCAGCTCGTCAGGAGCATTTGGGGGTTAGGCGTCTTGCTTAGGGACACTTCGACACAGCCTGGGCGAGGGATTGAACCAGCAACCCTCCGACTGCCAGACAACTGCTCTTACTGCCTGAGCCATGTCGCCCCCTTTGTGAATTTTGTAGTTGCTAGTTTGTTCAGTTGATTAATTTTGTCTCATTGCTAAATCATGTTGCATTAGACACTGTTCAAGTACAAAGCCTCAAGAGAGGGTGTTGGTCAAAAGGAGGTTGAGAACCCCTGCTGTAGTACTTTTACATCAGGAGCAACCATAGCAATCTGGCTCCCCCTGTGGTTGAAGTGTGTAATGGACGATTGTGTGATGTATAGAGAGAGTGCTCTGGAAGAACGACCCAAACAGCACTGACTTAATGAGGATCTTGGAGGGAGCATGTGGTCAATCCTGCATTGACTTTTCTATTTTGTCCAAAATTGCCCTGAAATTTGTATTCAATAACCAAGAAAATGCCTCAAATCATGCTAACAGCTTAAACAGAATTAATTTTGCTCAAGCCTACCTTGAAGAAAAGCACAGACATAAATACCCTTTGATGTATCAATGTATTTCCACAGCCCAGGATGAAAATCAAGTTTCTGGAGAACATGGATGTGAGTATGGAGTTTGGGAAAGAGCAGGAGGAACAGAGTCAGAGTGTGGAGAACATTCCTCCCTCCCTGTGGTCTCTGTCAGAGTGTGGAGAACATTCCTCCCTCCCTGTGGTCTCTGTCAGAGTGTGGAGAACATTCCTCCCTCCCTGTGGTCTCTGTCAGAGTGTGGAGAACATTCCTCCCTCCCTGTGGTCTCTGTCAGAGTGTGGAGAACATTGCTCCCTCCCTGTGGTCTCTGTCAGAGTGTGGAGACCATTCCTCCCTCCCTGTGGTCTCTGTCAGGGGAAATTATATCTGGGGTGAGCTGCACTTGCATCACTGAACAAATGCAGGACTCATTGCTGAAATACAAGTTCTCTGCACTCTGAACTCTGTTGACCTCTCTGAATCACCTCAGTAATCTTTGAATGGTCTGTAGATGTCAGCTCATTCATATTTTGGATTATTTTCTAAAGATTCTGGGAATGTATACAAATAATAAAAATATATATTTTTAAAAAGAAAATTGCACTTACAATGACTCTCATCTTTTTGTTGAGAACAGCCCTTCCTGCGTCTTTTACTAGTCATGGATTTCATGCTTTTAACCTGTGGAAGAATCTACGCACTTGTAAATTGCTTTGGATTAAAAGTGTGTGCGAAATGACAAAAAAGGAAAAGAAATGTAAAAAATAAATATATTATCCAGGATTCCCTCATCAAATTTAAGGTAACAATGACCAACATGAAAAAACCTGTTTTGTATCAAATTATGATTTAACCCTGTTGAAACCTCAAATAGAGTATGCACAAAAATTATAATCAAAACATGTACTCTGTTTTAGAAAAAAATAACCAAATTTCTCCTCATGTCTCAAGTGTTTTTGTTTTTTAAATGAGACATTTTAAACATACTGAAAAAATTGACCCTTAGAAGAAGATTGACATTTACATTGAGAGAAAGTGCATTAAATGTGAGAATATGAGAGTTATTATTGCACAATGTAGTTCAGTGTTTTAGAGCAGAGCCCCTCAGTGTCTCGGGTCAGTGCTCCCCCCTCAGCACCTGCAGTAGGTCCCAGCTGCAGCAGTGCAGTCTCTGTGCAGTCTGACTGAGGGAGGTTTTTGTACGGCTCTGTAACACTGTGTGAACACATGTTTACTGTTGATGTAGTGGTAACTCTGACAGTAATACTCTCCTGCATCTTCAACCTGGACTCCAGTGATTTTCAGTGTAAACTGAGTCCCAGATCCACTCCCACTGAAACGATAAGGAATCCCAGACTCGCGTGTTGTTGTGCGATAAATAAGAGGTTTAAGAGCCTGACCAGGTTTCTGCAGGTACCAGCTGAGGTAGTCCTGATTGCCTGAGTAGAGGTCAACACGCTGACTGACTCTACAGCTGATGGAGACAGTGTCTCCCTGCTGAACAGCCTGAGCTGATGGAGACTGAGTCACAACTATATCTGCCATTGATTCTGGAAAACAAAACAAGAATATCAGTATAAAAGCATTGCCACCCAATTCCTAATATTCTGGTAAACTTGAATAAAATAGAAGGTTATGTGAAAAAAATAGACATTTTCCATCATCAAACCCCCCAACTGCCAAATTACAATGAGGTCAGAGTTTCTCACCCTGAACAAAGCGTCCCAACATCACCAGCAGTAGAAAGACTGACATCATTATAATGCTGTCTGTGGCAGTGTCTGTGAAAGGACTGGACAGTCACTGATCAGTACTGGGGGTCTTAAAGCGTGTGGAGCAGTGAGGCAGAACAGGTATGCAAAGCCCCTTCCTCTATACAAATCCTGTCACACACAGTTAGAGGAACTCTGATGTGTGAACAGCAGTTGGTCTGCTGTGCATATTCACTGCCAAAAACAAAACATACGTCAGTCTAAATAACACCAAAATTATTGCCAATGAGGTCACACAGTTTTACTCCATTTAACATTTACCAATAGGGTAATACAGTTTCACTTTCTAGCAAGTAGATAAAATGAGCTAATATATTCTACTTGAGAGAAGAAAATAAGATTGTAAGACTGTATGCACTGTTTAAAGCTTTTTTTGACCCAAAATTATTTGCAATTACTGAAATTATATTGCTCTTTTATCTACAGTTTGTCTAAGTGGTCACAGGTGCCTGCATATGAGCGGAGATTGTTAAAAACTTGAGCTCTATAAATTGTGAGTGAACAAAGTTTCAGTATCAGAAATGACAGTGTTATTTGAAGTCAGTAATATCACGTATACACAGGGAATGATTCAATCACAGTTTATCCAGGTGAACTGAAAGTGAATTAAAACTCAATGATGAGTTTTTGCATTTTGCCGCCATGAGCAGGTTCTTCCTTCACATGTGACCCTGTAGTTTTCAGATGATTAGAGTGAGAAGCCTTCTGGTAACAGAGGGGTAGTACTGGGATAACTGTAGAAGGAGACTTTATACTTCATTTTATTCCTGTGAGATTTTCTCCAGTGCAGGAGTAAAACTATTCCACCATATTTTCATCACTGATTTGTCCTACCAAACTGAATTTGGACCAAACTAAATTTAGTCCAAATGTACGATTCTACTGTGATGCATAGGGGAAACTGAGCCCACTGACACCCTCCCTCTGGTTGGTGCTGTGGCCAGTTTTGAGCTCCCTTGTGGGGCTGCTTCAAACAGTCAGCACTGGCCAGGTCTGATTTAATACCAGGCTGTAGTTTCCTCTCTTATTATACTGTAGTGCTTTTACATCAGGAGCAACAGCAGCACTCTGACTCTTCCTTGTGGTTGGAGAGTGTAATGGCAGCTTGTGTGACGTCTGGAGAGAGTCTTCTGGAAGCGCAACCCATAGTGGAGCCCTTTACAGTCAAACAACCCTGAATTCATGAAGATTTTGGAGGGAATTATACTGAAATAAATAGTGAATAAGTATGAAAGTGCCTCTTTAGTCTTGGAAATATTAAAAAACCATGTTTTTTTTGGAGAACATGGATGTGAATTTGGAGTTTGGAAAAGATCACCCATGAATATGAGGGTGTGAGTGAATGTGCCCTGTGATGGACTGGGGACCTGTCTACAGTGCATTCCAGCCTCTCGCCCAATGTAGGCAGTGTGAATATTAGGTACTGCACTGTGTTAACCTCTCTTCATGACCTCTCTGTTAACCTCTCTGAATGACCTTGTCGAGGACCCGGCCCTAGGCCCCCCTGATGAGAGATTGACGGGGGATGGGTTAGAAAGGAATGCATTGTTAACCCCTCGCACACGCCATCGAGGTGGTAGTAAGAACGCCCGTAAGAAGAAAAATATGTGGTTCAGAGAATGAGCAGCCATGCTTGTCAGTAGAGGAGTCTGAAGTCGGGGGACTTAGATTTAGGGTTTTAAGGAGCAAGGTTAAAGTTCTGACTGAGAATACCCCAACCCTACAGGGGAGGGGCACAATGCCTGGCTAAAGAAAAACAAAAATAAGGAAAACGGAAGGGACGTCAATACCGAAAGAAAATTAAGAGGCTTCAAGGGCCTTCCTGAGGATAACACAAATAACTTATCGAATAGATTTAAAGGACTGACTATAGAGGAGTTAAATGATGAATTACACTCAGCTATTAGCTGGATGTCCTTTGTAGATCCCTTAAGGCGCCACAAAAAGGGGCACCTGAAGAGGGTGTTGGGATGGTGGCAGGCTTTAACGTCTGGCTTACATGAAATCAAAGTTTGGAGGAAGTCAAGGAGAGATTATGAAACTGACACAGACACCAGTGATGAATAGGTTCATTAAAAACAACATAAGGGCTAGTGTTTTTCCACTCATATATTAAGTTGGGGGAAATTCCCAAACCAGAGGGGCCCATGAAATAAAATATTGGGGACATTTCTTTTGAGGTATGAGAAAATGACAATTGGAAAAACAGAAATAATTAATATGGTCATTAAAAAACAGGTTATATAAAAGATAAATGTCTTCCCGCTTGACATAATGGGGGCATTTCTTATCAAAAAAGGTACACTTTTGTATGCAAAAAAGATATATAAGGGATAAGTTTTTAGACCTTAGAGCAGGATCCCAGAATTTGGCTTCAGAAGATATCTACGAGCTGTTGAAGAGAGAGCAACGCAAGACAGTCAAGCTGGAGTGGCGCGCTCCCTCTGCGCGCCACTCCAGGATATGGATATGGAGAGAGGAGTGACGTACGCGGTGCGGACTCAGGTGAAGAAAGAGCCACGCAGAACAATTATAACAAAGCTGGAGTGGTAATTATAATCTATATTACTAGTAGAAGTAGGAAAAGTAACATATTATAAGTTTACTTTTATATATCTTTTATTTCTTATTAGGGTACTATATAAAGTAGAAAAATGTAGAGAAATTATCATATTTAGATAAATATAATATTATAGGAATAGTTTCTTTTTAAACGTCAAGAAGGGGGAGCTATAGGATAAGGCTAAGGCCAAAGAGGATGGATATAGGAAGGGTGTACCTTGATTTTTAAACATCGTGGTGGAAAGGTAATTTAGAAAGAGCTAAGAGGGGTATATGTAACTTGCATGTGATTAGCAAACTGCAAAAGATGATATGTACACTGTAATCTGTACAACTCTATTCTTTTGATTGATTATAATAAAATATATCTTACTATAATCATATGTGACAAAGAGTCTTTAGAGTAAATACATTGAATACAGGACATCGATTACCAGATTTGCATCACACCCTTCACTTCGAGACTGGGCTGGAAGTTCAGTAGAACTTACCAGGGCTCCAGGACGTTCGGAGTACTTGAGTTCGTCCCCGAGACACCTCATGGTGAGGTACTGCTCGTGGGAACGTGAGGTCTGAGCTCGGCAAGGGGTCCGTGGCTCACGACAATTTTGGCGCCCAACGTGGGGCACGAGCAGCAGAGAATTGCTCACGGCCTATTGAGGCATTGTCCGAGTGGATTCCTACTCGAGGGTCTCGAGTTGATTACTGGCACTGAAGAGAAAGGTGCTGGACACCTAAGTAGTGAAACCGTAAATACTCGAACTCAAAAGGAATCGAAGTAATTTAGAATAAGTTACAATATTAGAAAACTGTATAGGACAGTAAATTCTAATAAAGTAATAGTATACATATCAATTCATAAATAGGTGGGAAAATGGCTGTCAGTGATATGCCAGACCCACATATAGAAGTATATTTCCTAATAAAGAATAGCCCATAGTAGGGACTACTAGGGACTACAAGTCGCGCCTCCGACAGAGGGAGAGGTATTGGTTCGGAAAATACATTACATTACATTACATTATTGGCATTTGGCAGACGCTCTTATCCAGAGCGACGTACAACAAAGTGCATACCCATAACCAGGGATAAGTTCGCTGAAAGACCCTAGAGGTAAGTACAATTTCAACTGCTACCTGTACAACAAAGATAAGGACAAGGGCCATTTTTTTTTTTTTTTTTTTTTTTTGAACAAACAAACAAACAGAGCAAAAGTCACCAAAGTTAACTATCCAAACACTGCTTACCTAGCCAACTAAAATACTGATACACAAGTCACAGAGACAACAATTAAGGTTCACAGGGAGGTAGGGAGGGATGGGGAGAGGTGCTGTTTGAAGAGGTGTGTCTTCAGCTTGCGCTTGAAGGTGGGGAGGGATTCTATAGTTCTGACCTCAACGGGGAGTTCGTTCCACCACCGTGGAGCCAGAACAGACAGTAGTCGTGAGCGTGAGGTGGAGGTTCTGAGAGGGGGAGGTGCCAAGCGGCCTGTGGAGGCTGAACGAAGAGGTCTGGCAGGGGTGTAGGGTCTGATGATTTTTTGCAGATAAGCTGGGGAAGACCCTTTAACTGCTTGGAAGGCTAGCACCAATGTTTTGAATTTGATGCGAGCCATGACAGGCAGCCAGTGGAGGGAAGTAAGCAGGGGGGTGACGTGTGAGTATTTGGGAAGGTTGAAGACCAGACGAGCTGCTGCATTCTGGATGAGTTGGAGGGGTCTGATGGCAGACGCTGGGAGGCCAGCCAAGAGGGAATTGCAGTAGTCCAGGCGGGACAGAACCATCGCTTGGACCAGGAGCTGGGTCGAGTAGGGGGTGAGAAAGGGGCGGATTCTCCGTATGTTGTATAGGAAGAACCTGCAAGACCGGGTCACCGCCGCAATGTTCTCGGAAAGGGACAGTCTGCTGTCCATCACCACGCCGAGGTTCCTTGCACTGGGTGACGGCGTGAGTGTGGTATCCCCGAGGGAAATGGAGAGATCCAGATGGGGAGAGGTATTAGCAGGGATGAATATCATTTCAGTTTTACCTGGGTTGAGCTTTAGATGGTGGTTGTCCATCCAGCTCTGGATGTCCCTCAGGCAAGCAGAGATACGGGCTGAAACCTGCGTATCAGACGGCGGGAACGAGACGAAGAGTTGGGTATCGTCCGCATAGCAGTGGTAGGATAGCCCATGTGCAGTGATCACAGGGCCAAGGGAGCGAGTGTAGAGAGAAAAAAGAAGCGGGCCAAGGACTGAGCCCTGGGGAACTCCTGTGGCGAGGGGCCGAGGTGTCGATACCGAACCAGCCCAGGCAACCTGGAAGGAGCGACCAGAGAGGTAGGACTCAATCCAGTCCAGGGCTGTGCCACAGATGCCCGTTGCTGACAGGGCAGACAGGAGGATGGAGTGATCCACAGTGTCGAAGGCAGCAGAGAGAGAAGAGAATGGACATTTCTCTTTTAATGTAATTAAGAACTTGAATAGGTTACATATACCCAAGCTGAAAGAGGTAGTGAAGGGAGTAGTTAAGAACTGCTCACAATGCCAGATGATTAATACACCACACGGCCTGTGGAGTGCTGGATTAACTATAAGGTCGGGTGTACCCTGGGGAAGTATTTGCATGGACGTGGCCGGTCCTGTAGTACGATCCACAGGGGGGCACCGATACTTGCTGATAATAGTTGATTCGTGCACTGGGTACACCCTGGTCCATCCTCTGCGGCAAGGTATGGGGAGACAGATTCTAGCCAAGCTAGAAAGCACAGTAATGGCAATAGGAAAACCTAAAGAAATTAGATCAGACAATGGAGCACATTTCAAGAATACCCTCATCAATAAATGGTGTATCAAAAACAATATAGAAAGAATATTTTCCCCACCCTATCATCCCCAAGCAAATGGGATAGTAGAGAGGAAGATACAAACAGTGAAGAGATTAATAGCTAAAACTTGTAATAGCAAGGATTGGGATCAGAACCTCATAAAATTACATGAGCAGATAAATGACTATGACACTACGGGGGGGGGCACGGCCTTTTATAAAATGTTCCAAAGGGAATATGAAACCAGAGAAACAGGGAGACCAGTAGTAAATACCGCTCCTCTGTGCCCCTTACAGGTAGGAGATCAAGTCAGAACTAGAAATCAAGGCCCACAACCAGGTGTCCCTGTAAAGGTGAGGTTTGGACCTATAGATAGGGTAGAGAAAGTGTTAGATAAAAACACGGTAGAATTGAAAAAGGGAGGAATAACCTCAGTAGCACAGTGTAAGAAAATATAATGGAGATAGGATCACAGAAATATTTACTGCCTAAAAGCTTGTTCCCTAAAGTCTGGGTCAAGGTGGTCAGACAGACAGAGGGAACATTTAGAGTTTTAACAGCTAGAAAAGGTCATGACCTGGCACAACATGGGGGCCAGAAATTAATAAAACCTTGTCCAGTGCTGGAAGAAATTAAAGGACCAGGCTGTTGCATCATGTGTTCATGTAATGAATTAAGGCCAGGATATCAGGGACCTGGTGGGGCAAGAGTACCCCCAAAAATAGAGGGGTTACCAGGGGACGCCCTATGGGGAATGACAACCCAGACAGGGCATTCTCCAGTAGTAATGATGCACAGATTAGTGGTCTGTGGACAGTGCAGGATTAGCATTGCGACAAATACCACTTTTCTCATGGCCAGAGAAATAGAGGGGCCTGAGAAGGGGGGGCAGCCTAGGAAAAAATGTAGCTGCCTTGAAACAGCAGAAGGGGAACTTGTGACATGTAATTAGTGCAGGGAACTCACTTTCGAGGGATCAGCTGTAGCAGCGGGCCTCACTCATGCATTAATCCCCTATGATAAAAATGAGACCTCCAAAGGTCAGGAAAAGTCAACATATGCCCAGCCCATTATGGGTAGACAAAGAGACGACCAACTAAGAAATGTTATTGAACAGACATACAACTATGGGCCCACCTGGCTGCTGATGGTTAACCGAAGGGGAGAGACAGGTACCAGACCTATGAGGTTTAGGCGAAAAGCCATAAATAGAGAAGGAAGAGTAGTATGGAGATTAACAGATTATAAAGAGGAAGTTAAAAATTGTCTGTACCCACCAGAAGATGCTGAAGTACTAGACATACCTTTTGGGGATCATAAAACCAGAGCATGGTACAGCAGTGATACAGATTTATTAATGAGAAAGTTCAAAGCTAGAGCACAAAAAGTAGGGCAAGTGGCATACTTCAGGTTACACGCTTTCCCTGTAGAGGGGATATTAAAAGGGGTGAGAAGACAATTGATTGTGTGCGCAGAAGGCCTAATTGATGATAAAGGGCAAGTGAGAGAAACAATTGTGGTTGAGGAATCTCGGAGGGGAGCCACAGGGCGGATAAACCCTCGCCGCAACCATTCTGATGATAAAGACGAGGCCACAGGGCCTCTTTACACACTAACCATAACAGTCACCACCAGAGTTGGGGTTGGCGAAGGTGTATACTCTGTTTCAGCTAGGCACTCGGTGGAACCCCTGTCTACAGACGCTGACGGAAAAGCAGCTGAACCTGTAGTTCCAGACCCCGAGCCAGAGTACAAGGACGTCCACGATTTTGCTACTACAATACCACTGAGAAATAACCCGAACAATGGAGGACCTAGAGATGCTTCTCAGCAACGACGCACAAGGAGGCCGAGAATGTCGTGTTTCAGCGGGTGTTTCCGATCAGGAAATGCTGACAGAGTACATGAAAATCCGAAATCAAAAGAAAAATCAACAGTCTTTGAAGAAGGGACAAAATCGGGAAAAGAAAGGGTTAGCAATACTAGGGTTAATAATTTTTGTAGTAGGAATAGGATTAGGAAATTATATAATGAAATATAGAGTCCCTTACCAATACACATGCGTTACTAAGGAAATAAATGTGATCTGGTGTGAATACAACATGACATCACCAGGAAGTGAAAATAGTACTGAAAATTGCGGTCAGGAAATGAAAAACGAAACATGCTGTCACTATTTGACTCAAGGAGGTCGGAAATCCAGTATGATAGAATGCGATGTCAGCTGTATCAACGCAGACGGGAAACAGAAATGTTCAAGAGGCAGGCAAACTCGATATTATCCAAGCTCATTGGGGCATAAAGTAAAGCGGGAGGTCCCGACAAAAAATACTCAAAAGGCAAGGAGATGTGAGCTTAGATACCCCTTGCTTATAAGGAAAGGGTTACCGAGTTACACTGGACTTCGATGGTCACAATTAGAACAACGAGGAATAATATGGGGACCCACAACACCACTACTCACTAGTCTATATATAGGGGACCCGCAACAATATCCCAAAATAGATAAATCAATAAAGATGCAAAAGGAACTAGGGTGGACAAATACATATGTATATCAGAATAGAACTTTACTGTGTACATTAGCCTATTGGAGTCAAGGTAAATTTCGAAAGGGCATTTGGGCAGCTGATACAATCCAAGCAATGCCATCGTTATTGATTAAGACAGTAATACCTTCTCGAGAAATAGTAGAGAAGATACTTCAGAAAGAAAGGGAGATGATAGAAGAAATGAGACAGTATGCAATATCAGTATATATAGAAGACGAAAAAGATATAAGGGAAAAATCAATCTCCAAAAACGACATTAAAAAGGGTGTAATGACAATGGCATGCACCTGGGAAGATGATGAATACGTAACCTTCAGATATAGGCCCGTAGAAGAACAACTTAGGAATTGGATAAGTTGGTACTGGAACAAAGTTATGAAAGGAAAAGATCCTAAAACAGATTACAAGGAAGAATGGATTCATTATACGTTAATGAGTGGTTGGTGGGAGGCCTATGCTGGAGATATAGGGAATAATGCACAAAACCAGGACTATTTTAAAAATTATGTCCCTGACCACTTCGTGCCACTGCTCAGAACTAATTACACAGGGAAGCAAGAACATGGAGCTAAGCCTCAACTAATATATTTTAATGACAAATTTGGGAAAAGGTTGTACATAGTAAATCAGACTTCTGGGGCCCTACTTAAAAATATGGGGGTCATAACCCCAGATAACACCTGTAAGAGAGGAAAAGAGTTAATATGGCAACAGCCAGCTTGTGACCTTCGAGACGACTTGCGTCTGGTATGGAAAGCTTGGAAGGAGATGATTAATGCAGGACATGTATACGAAGGATATAAGTGGATGAGAAACTTAACTCTTTATAGCAATACAAGTAAACGTATTTTTATAGGGAGAGGAGGGGTCTCTAATGTGATCAGAGCAATCTGGACAGGAGTTAAACAAGGAGTGAATAATGGAGTAAATATGTTTAAAGAAACCACCTCTAATATCATGTCCTGGGGATGGGACACTATTAAATCCCTGTTTGGGCCCTGGGTATGGGTTATAGGAGTTGGAATATTAATCATAGGAATAATATATGTCATTTTTGTATGCTTAAGGTGCAGGCGTCATAGACAACAGTATGCATATCACAAGCTCGAGTCTCAAAAACAAGAGCATGAGCATCAGCGTACTTTTGCTGAAATCTTGACCCGACGACCCCGGCAAGAAATCACTAACTGTTAAGGGAGGCCTAAGATAGACGTAAGGAAAAGATAGAGGGGTGAAGGATACTGACCTCAAAAACCAAAATGGCTACCCAAAACACAAACAGATAAGGTATAAAGCCTGGAACAGTCAGAGACACAGGTCACAGCAGAAAAACAACTGAAGCAAGCATATTGGAATAATGGCAACTTGGAACAGTTCCTATGAAACCATGAGCCTAATCGGGAATGTATCAGGGGAAGGAAATCTGGGAGTGCGGGATAACGGTGAAGCAGTACCGTTAGCTCTATCCATGGTGAGTTCCCTCCTCCGAGCTCTTGATTTGAATCTTGGTAACATAGTAACAGTAATTAAACTCATTAGGAGTACAAATTGTTAATTGAATTCTAAAATCAAAATATGGTTTTATTTGGAATGCAATGCAGATAACAAATGTAATTTGAATGCTGAATGAGATTTGATTTTTTGTCAATAACAGGCACCTTATGAATACAAATATGGAATTACAAATGTACTAAGTGGCTAGTATGAATACAACATGCATTGGCTGTGGGATATCTAAATTCTAATTTTTTTTAATAGGCAGGTATTGAGAAATAATATAAATGATATACCTGATCATGCTTGTGTTCGATGGGTCACAAATAATAACAGTCCTCAGTTGTATGTCCATGGAAATGCAAATACTTGTGAATCCAAAATGTAGGGGTAGGAGCCCAAAGAATGATTTATATATCTTGTGTACTTAAAAATCAAAATTGACACCTGAGGCCTAGGGCCTCCAAACAAAGAAGGGGATTCACAGGAATCCGCACACTGAAGTTACAAATTCAAAAATGAACTCCAAAGAGAGATGTCCCGTGTAAGAATAGTTGCATGGCCTCCTTCACCAAACCAGCAAACCGTATACATAAATCTACGCATCCAACAGAGAGGTAACTTGATCCTTTGAACGTTTAAGATTGATTGGGAAAAATCCTGCTGGTTAATAAATAACCATTCTCACAAGGAAAAGAGAAATCTCGTAGTGTGTATCCATAAAAAAAGTAATAATAATAATAATCCCCTAAATTGTTCACCGGGCCTAATCGAAACCGTGTAAATATATAAAAGAATTAAGTTCCAAGGGAATATAGATAATCAAAAGCGCATGGAAAAACTTATATATTCTAGTAGAGGTAGGATGGAAAAATAATATAAAATAAAGAAAAATTGTATTTGATCTCTTACAGAATAAAACCGGGAAATGGATTGTGGAAAAAGAACAAGTGGAAGCCAGTGAATCACAATTCCCAGTGACAGCCCTAAAAGAGGGGTTCGCAAATGAAACAGATACACCCAGAAATCCCATAGAATTAGGAGGGTATCGTAATCATATAGTGAATACTTTGTTTGCTTTTGGAGATAAGAAGAGATTATTTAACACCTGCAACCTCAAATACCCCCCACTAGATTCCTGTCTGAACTGTGAGAAAACTGTGAGGTTTAGGAGGGGGGCCAGGGGCCTATACGGTAGTCTCTGCACCCCATGCTTTGTCTTGAACAAGAATGAATGCATCAATATTATCAACCTAGACAATCACAGAGGAAAATTTGAAATTTTAGAGAATACAATGACTGTATATACAGACATTCCAAATTACCCATTGTCAGAGGGATTATTCACACCCATAACATGTATCAGCATGATTAAATTCTATCCTTATAATGAGGAAAAACAAGGTATTGTGACAATACGCAGAAATATATTTCCGTATATCTACGAAGACCTTGAAGGGAAACAACAAACTAAATATATAATCAAGAGAAAAAAAGTACCCTCTCGACAGCTGTAAAAACACTCGAACGGGGAGAACTATGTGGGGAAGGGGTTTGTATTATCTGTATATTATTTTATTTTTAAAGACAGTTTGGGGTATACCTCTGAAGGAGAAGTACCAACCAAGGACAGGAGGTGGTGATGTGTACAGAAAGGCTTTCCTGGAACAACAAGCCTTCCTCGATGGAAGGAACAGTTTCCAGATTACACGCTGTATCCCTGAACCTGAAGGAGAAAAGATCCCAAGGAGTCGGTGCATCATCTGCTTTGAGGATGTGAGAGACATTGCCCATTTCACGCTGCGAGGAGGCATGCGGGGATGCCTGGAATGCATCTGCTTCAACATGAAGACAACGCTCAGGAATGGACAGGACTTTGGATACGAGGCTCCTGTAAAGGAGTGGCTTTTGGGACTATTGGTTGCATCATTGTTTTATTCTTTTATTTTTTGTTTTTATATTAGCACACTGCGGATGTGCAACTGTCTAAAATGAGGTGGCTAACGATGGAGTGAGGCACGAAACAGGCACATTAATGTTGGATAAGCTTGCTATGTGTGTGGCTTAGAAGCTGCAAAAGGGGGAAAATTATATAGAATATTTTCCATAGTTATTCCTAGTTATTCTATGATAATCTTATGAATCAGTATGATTATCTTATGTTATTCTATGTATCAGGATGAGCAAAGTAGACAAATTATTTTTCTCTTTGAACATGTTATCATTTATATGATAAAAGGAGGGATTATGGAAGAAAAGTATAATACAACCTAGGATTTATATATCCAGATATGTATTCTCATGCATATAGTCAGAGGACTTCTTAAAAGAATAAATTGTTCTTGTGACAGATAACCAGAAAAAATGTAAGGGAGGGGTGAGTGCTCTCCTCAGCTTACGTCATATAGGCATATGTGCAGGAGATAGGGCAGAATACTTTCCCATTGGTAGGTGTGCTCATGGGCTTGATTGATGATAAAAAACAATGAGGAGGATGATAGATGGGAGCCCAGTTAGTACTCGGTACTCCCTACCGTTTGATACCTGGATATTAACGCTATGTGAGTTAATTGAGAGGCACTTACGGGCTAAGATTGGCTTAGTGCGAGGGGTTGAAGGGGGTGTCGAGGACCCGGCCCTAGGCCCCCCTGATGAGAGATTGACGGGGGATGGGTTAGAAAGGAATGCATTGTTAACCCCTCGCACACGCCATCGAGGTGGTAGTAAGAACGCCCGTAAGAAGAAAAATATGTGGTTCAGAGAATGAGCAGCCATGCTTGTCAGTAGAGGAGTCTGAAGTCGGGGGACTTAGATTTAGGGTTTTAAGGAGCAAGGTTAAAGTTCTGACTGAGAATACCCCAACCCTACAGGGGAGGGGCACAATGCCTGGCTAAAGAAAAACAAAAATAAGGAAAACGGAAGGGACGTCAATACCGAAAGAAAATTAAGAGGCTTCAAGGGCCTTCCTGAGGATAACACAAATAACTTATCGAATAGATTTAAAGGACTGACTATAGAGGAGTTAAATGATGAATTACACTCAGCTATTAGCTGGATGTCCTTTGTAGATCCCTTAAGGCGCCACAAAAAGGGGCACCTGAAGAGGGTGTTGGGATGGTGGCAGGCTTTAACGTCTGGCTTACATGAAATCAAAGTTTGGAGGAAGTCAAGGAGAGATTATGAAACTGACACAGACACCAGTGATGAATAGGTTCATTAAAAACAACATAAGGGCTAGTGTTTTTCCACTCATATATTAAGTTGGGGGAAATTCCCAAACCAGAGGGGCCCATGAAATAAAATATTGGGGACATTTCTTTTGAGGTATGAGAAAATGACAATTGGAAAAACAGAAATAATTAATATGGTCATTAAAAAACAGGTTATATAAAAGATAAATGTCTTCCCGCTTGACATAATGGGGGCATTTCTTATCAAAAAAGGTACACTTTTGTATGCAAAAAAGATATATAAGGGATAAGTTTTTAGACCTTAGAGCAGGATCCCAGAATTTGGCTTCAGAAGATATCTACGAGCTGTTGAAGAGAGAGCAACGCAAGACAGTCAAGCTGGAGTGGCGCGCTCCCTCTGCGCGCCACTCCAGGATATGGATATGGAGAGAGGAGTGACGTACGCGGTGCGGACTCAGGTGAAGAAAGAGCCACGCAGAACAATTATAACAAAGCTGGAGTGGTAATTATAATCTATATTACTAGTAGAAGTAGGAAAAGTAACATATTATAAGTTTACTTTTATATATCTTTTATTTCTTATTAGGGTACTATATAAAGTAGAAAAATGTAGAGAAATTATCATATTTAGATAAATATAATATTATAGGAATAGTTTCTTTTTAAACGTCAAGAAGGGGGAGCTATAGGATAAGGCTAAGGCCAAAGAGGATGGATATAGGAAGGGTGTACCTTGATTTTTAAACATCGTGGTGGAAAGGTAATTTAGAAAGAGCTAAGAGGGGTATATGTAACTTGCATGTGATTAGCAAACTGCAAAAGATGATATGTACACTGTAATCTGTACAACTCTATTCTTTTGATTGATTATAATAAAATATATCTTACTATAATCATATGTGACAAAGAGTCTTTAGAGTAAATACATTGAATACAGGACATCGATTACCAGATTTGCATCACACCCTTCACTTCGAGACTGGGCTGGAAGTTCAGTAGAACTTACCAGGGCTCCAGGACGTTCGGAGTACTTGAGTTCGTCCCCGAGACACCTCATGGTGAGGTACTGCTCGTGGGAACGTGAGGTCTGAGCTCGGCAAGGGGTCCGTGGCTCACGACAACCTCTCTGTTAACCTCTCTGAATGACCTGTAAGCCAGCAATAAGTAACATTTGGTGTCATGCGCTGGTCAACTTGCTGACTTCCCCCTCCTGGAGCATGCATTGTTAGCCCCCACCTTTTGGCACACATGCCTGTGAGGGAGAACTAGAGAAGGATTCCTAGAGGAGCCTTCTTGTGCCCCCTGGGGGCCCCCTTTTCTCACATTCCTTACAGGTTTGAGCACAGGAATACTGGAGATGGCATAAAGATGTTTCATGATAATCCCAGGTCAGAATATAGTCAGGTTTGATGTTATTCTGATTGGTTCAATGCGACTGGTGTAATGGTCTAGTTTTTGTAACAGTCTACCTTTGATATCATATACCTTTGATATATAGTAAGAACTGTGAATATGTGGACTGAAGATGCACTAGCAGAACTGCAGGGGTGTTTGGAAGCCACAGATATGAACACTTTTAAGGTAGCCACAGACAACATACATGAGTACACAGATACTGTTAGCAGCGATATTGACTGGTGCACTTCAATCTGCATTCCCACCCGGACTATTCGTGTGTTTCCCAATCAGAAGCCCTGGTTCAATGCGGATGTACGCAGCAAGATCAGGAACCGGTGTGCAGCTTTCAAGTCAGGGGACATTATGGAGTACAGGCATTCCGCTATGAGCTCCAAAAATCCATTCGGGCTGCCAAGAGGACATATACCCAAGGACTGGAGAGCTGCTATAGGGAAAACAACACAAGGAGCATGTGGCAGGGGATCCAGTCAATTACTAACTACAGAACAGATGCAAACAGAACTGTGATCTGGGATGCTGCTCTACCTGACAACCTCAACTGCTTCTACGCCAGATTTGACCAACAAAACAGAGACATTCCCTTAAAGGCCACCTGTGATCCAGAGGAGAAAGCACTTCAGCTGACGCACACACAGGTCCTCGGGGCTCTGAGGCGGGTGAACCCCCGCAAGGCAGTGGGACCCGACTGAGTGGCACCGAGAGTACTGAGGGCGTGTGCAGAGCAGCTGGCAGGGGTGTACACCGACATCTTTAACTCCTCTCTCTCACAGGAAACAGTCCCACGCACCTTTAAGTCCTCCGTCATTGTGCCGGTCCCTAAAAAACCAAACATAACCACAATGAATGACTTCAGACCTGTGGCACTCACTTCAGTTGCCATGAAGTGTCTGGAGAAGCTGGTGCTAGAACAAATAAACTCTGTGGTTCCAGACACTGTTGACCCACTTCAGTTTGCCTACCGCTCGAACAGATCAGTGGACGACACGGTGGCACTAGCACTTCACTCCATATTGCAACACCTGGACTCTCATGACACTTATGCTCGGCTTCTGTTCCTGGATTACAGCTCAGCCTTCCACACAATCAGGCTGCTGAAGCTGACCGCAAAGCTGGCAGACCTGGGAGTACCCACACCCACCCGCAACTGGATCCTGGACTTTCTCACAGACAGGCCACAGGTGGTGAGAATGGGAAAGAAGGTCTCTGCTGAGCTCACAGTGAGTACAGGAACCCCGCAGGGCTGCTGCCTCAGTCCTAAGCTATTTGCACTCTACACATATGACTGTGCCTCCAATCAGGACAATAACACCATCATCAAGTACAAGGATGACACGACCATCCTCGGCCTGATTAAAAGGGAGGATTAAAAAGGAGTCATCATATAGAGACCTGGTCCACAGGATCATTGCCTATGGGAGGACAATGATCTGGTTCTAAGCCTGGACAAAACAAAATAACTCATTCTGGATTTCAGGAAAAAAGCCCCCTCTCTGCAGCCTCTCGTGATCAAGGGGACAGTGATTGAGCGGACTGAGAGCGACAGGTTCCTGGGCCTTCAGATCAGTGAGAGCCTCAGCTGGGCAAAACACACTGCAGCTACAGTGAAAAAAGCTCAGCAGAGGTTATATTTCATCAGGCTGCTGAAGAAGGCCAGACTCGGACTCCAGCCCCTCACCCAAGTCTACAGAGGACTTGTGGAAAGTATCCTCACCAGTGGTACCACAGTGTGGTACGGAAACACCACTATGGCTGAGAGGAAAAAACTGCAACGGGTCATAGACAGCAGAGAGAATCATCGGCTCTGATCTCCCCTCCATGGACACTATATACACCCAGCGCTGCAGGGGGGGGGCACAGTGTATCCTCAAGGACAAACAGCACCCAGCACACACCCTGTTCAAATGGGTGGACTCAGGCTACAACCTGAGGCATCGCAGGCCTGTGAGCATCAAAACTCACAGGGCCCGCTTTCACAACAGCTTCTTCCCAGCCACTGTCAGGCTAGTGGCACAGGACATTAAGGAGGGATGGAAACACCTCACTCCCCACTGACATTATCTGCCCCCAATCACACAGAATGTCCAATATATCCATTCCT
This sequence comes from Conger conger, assembly GCF_963514075.1. Classification (NCBI taxonomy): domain Eukaryota; kingdom Metazoa; phylum Chordata; class Actinopteri; order Anguilliformes; family Congridae; genus Conger; species Conger conger. The sequence goes on from NC_083775.1 coordinate 31,958,098, forward strand.
CAACATGTGCAATACACTGTAAATCGAGCAAAATATAACAATGTGCAATAAGAAATGTCTCCTTTTTATTTATTTATTTTTTATTTTTTATTTTACTTACTCTTGTCTTATATAGAATTGTATTGTATTGTATTGTTTTGTACGTACATCTGCACTGTTTTTACTTGCACTAGCCTCACCTTTATTATTTATTATTCATGTGTATTTTTTACTTGCCTGACTGGAAGATAACTCACAAGAATTCCAATGTACCTGTACTGTATTGTACCTGTGCAAATGGCAATAAAACTCTTTTCTATTCTAATTTCTACTCGAACAATGATGACTGTGATATTTTCTCCAGTGCAGCAGTGAAACCTTTTCACTGATTTGTTCTGTTGTCCTAATTTAGTTTGGTACGTCACAGTTACAGACCCATGTAATGTTCATCATATCCTCCATAACTGTGAGAGCACAGAGAAGCTGCATCTCCATAAAGCTCATGTTCCCTGCAGCCTCTTCTTCTCACACACTGCAGTTCACTCACTTAGATGTACAGCCATTGTGATGGAGGACTGTACATCCTGTTCAGCTAACACAGGCAGACTGCAGACAGACTGCAGATGAGAGGCTCTTGTGTGATGAGGCAGGGCAAACTGAGCCCACTGACACCCTCCCTCTGGTCGGTGCTGTGGCCAGTTTTGAGCTCCATTGTGGGGCTGCTTCACTATTTTTGTATTTTCTTCAGTCTGCATCTTGTAAACTGGTGATCGAGTCCTCCTTGCTGAATGTACTCTGAACCAAATGTCTCCTCATGTCATGTTTTTTTCAATGAGAAGTTTTAAACAAACTAAGAAAATGGATAGTAAGAGAATGATTTTAATGTGCTGACATTAACATTGAGAGAAAGTGCATTAAATTTGATTCAATAAAAATGAGAGTCCTTATTGCACAACAAAACTCAATGTTTTAGAGCAGAGCCGCTGAGTGTTACAGATCAGTGCCTCCCCCCTCAGCACCTGCAGTAGGTCCCAGCTGCAGCAGTGCAGTCTCTGTGCAGTCTGACTGAGGGAGGTTTTTGTACGGCTCTGTATCACTGTGTGAACACCCCGCTACCACTGATCTCATGTACACTCTGACAGTAATAATCTCCTGCATCTTCAGCCTGGACTCCAGTGATTTTCAGTGTAAACTGAGTCCCAGATCCACTCCCACTGAAACGAACAGGAATCCCAGATTCTTATTGTGGAAAGATATATCAGAAGTTTATGAGCCTGCCCAGGTTTCTGCAGGTACCAGCTGAGATCAGCATCATCATAAACACACTGACTGGCTGTACAGCTGATAGAGACAGTGTCTCCCTGCTGTCTGGGGTCTGGTTTACATCATACATGGTTTACACATGCAGTCTGTAGTGAGCATACATGGTTTACACATGCAGTCTGTAGTGAGCATACATGGTTTACACTAGCAGTCTGTAGTGAGCATACATGGTTTACACTAGCAGTCTGTAGTGAGCATACATGGTTTACACTAGCAGTCTGTAGTGAGCATGCATGGTTTAGGCTAGCAGTCTGTAGTGAGCATGCATGGTTTACACTAGCAGTCTGTAGTGAGCATGCATGGTTTACACTAGCAGTCTGTAGTGAGCATGCATGGTTTAGGCTAGCAGTCTGTAGCGAGCATGCATGGTTTAGACTAGCAGTCTGTAGTGAGCATGCATGGTTTACACTAGCAGTCTGTAGTGAGCATATTTCAGTGGGTCAACAGTCACGCTAGCTTCCCCCACCACCACAGGTACCGGAATCCATCCACCACTAGCAACCAGGACACAGGGATGAATTAAGCACAGTGATTACAATTTTGAATAGTTTCATGACCTGGCAGCCACCCCACTCTGACACCCCAAAAGGGAGGGACACAACTCGGCCCATGCCACAGGTGCCAGAACGTCTCCACCTCCAAAAATAAAAAACAAAATCAAAAGGGACTGCTCCCCATTCCTGCCGTCTGGAACCACGCCGGCCGAACACTGTGGGTTTCCCAGATTGCAGTATCCTCCGGTCAGGGGAACAGGGCCGCACTATGGAGAGGAGAAGGCACAGCACCAATTACCCCACTGTGGACTGGACAGAACGGGACACACTGGCACTTGCGTTTGATGGCGGTGCACGTTCCTCACACCACTGGGGCTCCACTCCCGCTCACCTCCTGCCCAGCCCAGGGCTCGCCGGTTCACTCCAGCTGCCTTCTCTTCCATCTCACCATTCCACAGCCGTCACCACCACCCCTCTTCACTCGGCCAGCGACACGGTCCCAGGTCTGCCGCCCCACTGCCGCACTCTCAATCATACCTAAAACAAATCCATTTCCTCCCAAGCACAAACGAAAGAAAGTGAGACGGGTGCGTGGGGGTTGGACCCAAAATGCACGACTCAGAAACAATAGTAAAATAAAGTCCCGTTAGGGCTTTATTCGGGACGAGTCCCAGGAGCGTAGTAAACACAAGCAAAGTCCATACACGAAGATCCAGCCAAACAAATATAAAACAAACAAAAAGCACGGTGCCGAGGGAAGAGGCAATCTCGTAGTCGGTAGACGTGCAGGGAGGTCCGGTAGCAGGAGAGCTGTCAGCGGGGCAGATGAACAGGCGGACGGCAGGCAGAGGCGTAGTCGTGGGCGAAGCGGGAGTCGAAACCATGAAACAATCAGCGGGGCAAAAGTACAAAAACGGTAGGCGAGGACGTAGTCAAAAAACAAACGATGGTCACAAAACAGAAATCAATAAACTATGGTCGGTAAACAGGCTTGGATCGTAAAGTGTAATCAAAACAGTAAATGCTCAAGAGTTGCGTGGAAAACAGAGGCAGACAATTTCGCAGTGAACAGTTGCGCGACTGGGCTATAAATGCAGGTGTAGACAGGTGTAGACAATTAGTTAGAGCGTAGCAAGGAAATGGAAAACAGGTGCGATGGATGACAATTTTAACAAGGAGATTAGTAATCGTTAGTAATAAACCTATCCTGCCCTAGCATTAGTAAATTAGTAAATGACATGCACGAGAAACGTAAGGTAACATGAACACATGATTAGTTTGTTAGTCTCTACCCAATCCTGATCTAGCGTTAGTAGTTTTAGTGAATAGACAAATAGAAACAATAGGAAGTGAATGACAGAAGGAGAGAGAGAGAAAAGGCGGAACGCAAGGTTTGCGGAAAAACATGTAAAAGTGTATGCATAAACCGTGACCAGTTAACGTAACATAAATCAAAACATGACACAACGCGAAACTAAGACGATAACCACAAAACATAACCAGGAATATAATCGTACGAAAACATAACTAGACATGACAAGAAAAGAAATCGTAACGAAACATAATTAAACAACATGACGAACCTAGACTAACATAATACATGAAGACACTACGTGACTAAGACAACATAAATAAACATAAATCAACATAAAACATGGCGAGACAGACCTGAAACGTGACAGAAAGATTACGGCCAACAAAAACAAAAGGCGGGAAAAAACCGTCCAAACCTTTTTAGAATAATGTGGATCAGAGCCTGTTTACTTCCTGGCTGCCTGAACACCAACTCTCACAAACACCGCTCTTTTGTCCCTTTCCCTGTGTCAGAGGAAACCAGTGGCAGCTGTGTGAGTTAATCAATCGGGCGGAGCTGAGCAGACCAATTACCCCGGTCCACATCCCCGTGTGTGCTCTCAATGACCAATTAAGGGAAGTGCTCTCACCAAGCCGGTGGTGGTCCGTGGTCCTGGTTCCGGTTCCTGTTCTGCTTCCTCATCTTCTGGGGGCACGCAGGTTGTTCTGTTGATCCGCTCCTCCTGATGTCCTTCGGGCTGGACCACATACACCGGCCGCTCCGGCTGCAGCTGGAAGAAAACCAAAAACAGAAAGAGAGACCACCTTGGGGCCAGCTTAGTTAGCTCCCGGTGCATTAAGTTGACATAACATAACACAATATAACAGAACTTACGTAATGGTGAGAACAGGCCATTCAGCCCAGCAATGCTCGCCTTTTCCTACCCCTCAGTGTACCTGCTGCCTAGTTTCCCTAAAAGCTGAATAGTATCATATATCATATATCACTATATCAAGCCTGGTCTTGAAAACCCCCAATGTTTCTGCCTCCACTACATGTACTGGCAAGCTATTCCACACATTACCCACTCGCTGTGTGAAAAAATACTTCCCAATATCTCTACAAATTCCATTTGTGCCCTCTCGTTCTGAAAACTGAACTCACCTTGAAGAATCGCCTATCCCTGTGGGACTCCAATTCCCACAATACCCTGCTCGGATAAGGCTCCTCCTACTACTCCTCTATCCTGTAGCTAATTTTTTGTGGCCCACAGACTCCCCGTGGAGGTCAGAACAGCAGAGACTCTGACCACCTTCAAGCGCACGCTGAAGACACACCTCTTCAACCTGCAACTGTCCCCACCCCACTCTACCTCCCTGTAATTGTTTCAGTTCTCAATTGTGTGCCATTACTTGTCTTATAACTAGTTTGCTAGGAGGATATTTGTGCTAGTTTGTTTGGCTATGTGAGCTGTTGATTGTTTGTACATAAGTGTTTATTGTTCTATTGTGTTGTGCTTGATAAGAGTGTCTGCCAAATGCTAATAATGTAGTGTAATGGAGTGTCATTTAATGTTATGTCATGTAATGTGTCTGGTTAAGTAATGTAATCTAATGTCATGTCAGGTCATGTCATGTCATGTGTCCACTGAAGTAATGTAATGTCATGTAATGTGTCTGATTAAGTAATGTAATATTATGTCATGTTATGTAATGTGTCTGGTTAAGGAATGTAATGTGTGTTACCTAAAGGGGGCATAATCTATCACCATTTACAGATGATAGTTCCAGACCTGTATACGTTTTTTCATCCTCTCTGTATTTGGGCTCATCCCATTACTATAACAAACTCAGGATGGGGCGCACTGGCCAGATCTGTACAAAACGCTTCCATAATGACAGCATCTGATTAGCTATTCCTCCAACCAATCACCACTCTGGACCCCAAGTGACATCCTCCGAATGACTAAGCTTCCAGGCAATCACCAAGCGGGACCCAAATGATCATCTGAATGGCGATTCTTATAGACTACCCTGCTAACACCACAGGGAATACAATACTACAGTATAAAAGTTATCAAATGATTTCTGTAGCTGTTGTTTCTTAAAGGAGCACTGTCACGCTTTTTTCAGTTGAGCTTATTTTGATTAAATGCTTAAATTATGTATGTTGGCCTTTTTAAAATTCACCGTCAGTGTAACCATTTCATAAATAAATGGGAAAACCTCTAAGGGCAAATGCGTCCAGTGTCAGTTCGTCTTGAATCTCCAAGGATTAATTGGAAGAAGTATCCACAATCATAAACAAAGCAAATATCAAGCTAACAAGCTGCATCAAAATCTTGGTTGTGGATGTTTCTTCCAATTAATTTTCCTATTGCTGCTGAAGAAGTCTATGAGTACTGCAGGATGTAACAAAGGTTCAAAGTTATTATTGGCTGTGATGCAAACTCTGTGTCCTCCGTTGTCTGTCTCTCTCGCTCATGCAATTCTTCCGCCATATCGCTCAGGCTAGCCAAGGTAGGTTCCCTGCTATCTGTATGCTAACACAGGCTGGAGATTCAAGCTAAAGCACTGGACATGTTTAGCTTGAATCTCCAGCCTGTGTTACCCAGAAGGCAACGGGCGCTCAACCCCACCCTTATACGCAGAGACTGGTTTATGGGCTCCCATCCATCCAGGCAATCACGTCACACTCCAACGAAAACACAGTAACGTTAGCATACAGATATCACAGAACCTACCTTGGATATCACACATGCACAGGTAATAGATTCACATACACACGATATCCATATGAAATAATGTGAAGTAGAGCAATATAACGGTGAGTGTTTTCACATTATGAGCAGGTCCTTCCATCACATTAGACATTGTATTTTTCTACTTCATCTCTCTGATTACTCTGATATTTTCTCCAGTGCAGCAGTCAAACTTTTTCAGCATATTTTCATCACTGATTTATTCTACCAAACTAAATTAGGACCAAACTAAATTTAGTCCTAATTTAGGATTCTACTGTGATGAGTTGGGGAAACTGAGCCCACTGACACCCTCCCTCTGGTCAGTGCTGTGGCCAGTTTTGAGCTCCCTTGTGGGGCTGCTTCAAACAGTCAGCACTGGCCAGGTCTGATTTAATACCAGGCCGTGGTTTCCTCTCTCATATTATACTGTAGTGCACGGTTTCTCAATGAGGGTGGTACCACCCCCCAGGGGCCGTTCTGACATTGCAATGGGGCGCTGGAAGCACCATGGGTGAGAGGTCGGCGTTTGGACGATTATAGGGGGTGTTTTTACATCACATTACATTAAATGTGATTTCATTTATCAGTACTGCTACTGATGATAGCACAAGACAATGTTCATGGTTTTTAGCCTGTAGGATGTTCTGTTTTGTACTGGGACAAGACCCTCGTAGAACAGCACCACAGAACTGTATTAAGATGGAAGAGAGTTAGAGGTGTAGCAGCCACCACTTCTGAACATGACACATACATATCTCATAACATTAAAGGTAATGTAGCCAATAGTTCAATTAGCTTCTTTCTTTTTTTTCTTTTTTTTTTCTTTTACATTTAGACTACGTTTTCACAGTAGGTTTGCTGTTAACTTCCTTTGGATGTGCTGTATTTGTTAATTTTGTAGTTGCTAGTTTGTTCAGTTGATTAATTTTGTCTCATTGCTAAATAATGTTGCATTGGATGCTGTTCAAGTAGATAGCCTCAAGTAGGGGTGTTGGGTTGAGAACCCCTGCTGTAGTACTTTTACAGTTGGAGCAACAGTAGCACTCTGGCTCCTCCTGTGGTTGGTGTGTGTAATTGCAGCTTATGTGATGTATGGATTGAGTGTTCTGGAAGCACAACCCAAACAACACTGATTTAATGAGGTAGGGCGCATTTGTCAAAAATTGTCCTGAAATATATTTGTAATAACCATAAAAATGCCTCAAATCATGATGACAGCTTAAAAACAATGAATTTTACTCACACCTACCTCTAAGAAAAGGACAGACATAAATACCCTTTGACGTGTCAATGCTTTTACACAGGCCAGGAAGAAAATTAAGTTTCTGGAGAACATGTATGTGAATATGGAGTTTGGGAAAGAGTAAGAGGAACAGTGTCAGAGTGTGGAGAACATTCCTCCCTCCCTGGGGTCTCTGTCAGAGTGTGGAGAACATTCCTCCCTCCCTGCGGTCTCTGTCAGGGGAAATTATATCTGGGGTGAGCTGCACTTGCATCACTGAACAAATGCAGGACTCATTGCTGAAATACAAGTTTTCTCTGCACTCTGACTTCTCTGAATCACCTCAGTAATCTTTGAATGGTCTCTAGATGTGAGCTCATTCCTATTTAAGAGTCTGGGAATGTATACAAATAATAAAAATATATATTTTTAAAAAGAATAAAAAGAAAATTGCACTTACGATGACTGTTATCTTTTTGTTGAGAACAGCCCTTCATGCGTCTTTTACGAGTTCTGGATTTGATGCTTTTAACCTGTGGAAGAACCTATGCACTTGTAAATTGCTTTGGATTAAAAGCGTGTGCGAAATGACAAAATAGTTTAAAAAATGTTTTATGAATATATTATCCAGGAAACGTACAGGATCCCCTCGTCAAATTTAAGGTAACCATGACCAACATAAAAAAACCTGTTTTGTATCAAATTATGATTTAACCCTGTTGAAATCTCTAATAGAGTATGCACAAAAATGATCATCAAAATATGTACTCTGTTTTAGAGAAAATGAGCCAAATTTCTCATCATGTCTCAAGTGTTTTTTGTTTTTTAAATGAGACGTTTTAAACATACTAAAAAAATTGACCCTTAGAAGAAGATTGTCATTTACATTGAGATAAAGTGCATTAAATTTGAGAATATGTGAGTTATTATTGCACAATGTAGTTCAGTGTTTTAGAGCAGAGGCCCTCAGTGTCTCGGGTCAGTGCCTCCCCCCTCAGCACCTGCAGTAGGTCCCAGCTGCAGCAGTGCAGTCTCTATGCAGTCTGACTGAGGGAGGTTTTTGTACGGCTCTGTATCACTGTGTGAACACATTTTTACTGTTGATGTAGTGGTAACTCTGACAGTAATACTCTCCTGCATCTTCAGTCTGGACTCCAGTGATTTTCAGTGTAAACTGAGTCCCAGATCCACTCCCACTGAAACGATCAGGAATCCCAGACTCGCGTGTTGTGGCATCATAAATCAGAAGTTTCGGAGCCTGACCAGGTTTCTGCAGGTACCAGCTGAGAGCAGAATCACCGTCGTCATCATCAACACTCTGACTGACTCTACAGCTGATAGAGACAGTGTCTCCCTGCTGAACAGCCTGAGCTGATGGAGACTGAGTCACTACTATATCTGCCATTGATTCTGAAAAGGAAAACAAGGAAATGGATATCAATAGACAATAATATTATCAAACAAGGTGCAATATTCTGGTAAATTTGACAAGAATTTAACTGCTGTTAAAACAGTAGTCAAAAGTCAACAAAGAAAAACCGGAATGTAACTAAAATATAAAATGGATCAATTCATTCTCACCATGTACAAACAGTCCCAACATCACCAGCAGGAGAAAGACTGACATCATCATAATGCTGCCTGTGTCAGTGTCTGAGAAAGGACTGGACAGTCACTGATCAGTACTGGGGGTCTTAAAGTGTGTGGAGCAGTGAGGCAGGACAGGTATGCAAAGCCCCTTCCTCTTTACAAATCCTGTCACACACAGAGGAGCACTGATGTGTGAACAGCAGTTGATCTGTAGTGCATATTCACTGCCAAAAACAAAACATATGTCAGTCTAAATAACCCCAAAATATGTCCAATGAGGTCACACAGTTTTTCTCCATTTAAGATTGACCAATCGGGTAATACAGTTTCACTTTCTAGCAAGTAGACTGGGATAACTGTAGAAGGAAACTTTATGCTTCATTTTATTTCTGTGAGATTCCACCATATTTTTATCACTGATTTTTTCTACCAAACTGAATTTGGACCAAACTGAATTTAGTCCTAATTTAGGATTCTACTGTGATGAGTAGGGGAAACTGAGCCCACTGACACCCTCCCTCTGGTTGGTGCTGTGGCCAGTTTTGAGCTCCCTTGTGGGGCTGCTTCAAAAAGTCAGCACTGGCCAGGTGTGATTAATACTCATATTATACTGTAGTGCTATTACATCAGGAGCAACAGCAGCACTCTGACTCCTCCTGGAGGTTCGAGAGTGTAATGGCAGCTTGTGTGACATCTGGAGAGAGTCCTCTGGAAGCGCAACCCATAGTGGAGCCCTCTACAGTCAAACAACCCTGAAGATTTTGGAGGGAATTATACTGAAATAAATAGTGAATAAGTATGAAAGTGCCTCTTTAGTCTTGGAAATATTAAAAAACCATGTTTTTTTTGGAGAACATGGATATGAATTTGGAGTTTGGAAAAGATCACCCATAAGTATGAGGGTGTGAGTGAATGTGCCCTGTGATGGACTGGGGACCTGTCTACAGTGCATTCCAGCCTCTCGCCCAATGTATGCAGTGTGAATATTAGGTACTGCACTGTGTTAACCTCTCTTCATGACCTCTCTGAATGACCTCTCTGTTAACCTCTCTGAATGACCTCTGTGTTAACCTCTCTTAATGACCTCTCTTTAAACCTCTGTAATCTCTGCATGTTCTGTGAGCTTAAGCTCATTGATATTTGTTGTTATTTTCTAAGGATTCTGAGCATCTACAAGGAATGAAGTATCCTGTAATCCTTCAAGATCTTCGTTCAAGATTTGGTTTCTTCTCCTTATCTCCGAAATCCAGGCCTTAGTTCTTGACCCTAAAAGTGAGTCACCCATCTAGAATTTACAGCCAGGCCCACCAGGCAGGGGGCTAAAACACATGGCTTCTACAGAGGCAGCTTTTGCCCAGTTTCCCCTCGGCTCCTGAATGGTTATGATATCAACGGTAGACTGTTACAAAAACTAGACCATTACACCAGTCGCACTGAACCAATCAGAATAACACCAAACCTCACTATATTCTGACCTGGGATTATCATGAAACATCTTTATACCATCTCCAATATTCCTGTTCTGGAATGTGAGAAAAGGGGGCCCCCAGGGCCCAAGAAGGAGCCTCTAAGAATCCTTCTCTAGCTCTCCCCCACAGGCATGTGTGCCAACGGTGGGGGCTAACAATGTATGCTCCAGGAGGCTGACCAGCGCATGAGACCAAATGTTACTTTTGATTGGCTTACAGATTACCCTGGTTTAATGGTCAATTATGGAAGCTTATGAAATCTAGAGATGCTGCACTGAGGAAGGCTGTTAAGACCAGGAGAGACACTGACATCCTTCTATATAAAGGCCTTAGGAACAAAGTCACTCAGGAGCTGAGACAAGCTAAATCCAACTTTTATCTTAGTATACTGCATGAAGCGAAAGGAACAGTAAACTAATTTGGAAGAATATAGATAATCTTACAAGGAGGGACTCAAAATTCTCAGGTGATCTTAAAGTCAAAGTCCAGGGAGAGTTAATTGAAGACCACCGCACGGTTGCCAATGTTTTTAATAACTTTTTTCTTGAATCTGTAAATGAGCTGGCGAAAGGTTTCATGAAGCAGGACCTGGTCATCCGTCCTACTGATGACACAAAGCAGGCTTTTACATTGATTGAAACAAGTGAGGTTCAGGTACGCAAAATAATTAGTTCCATGAAAAACTCTAAAAGTAGAGATGTGTTCCTATTCGACACTGCGTTCATCAAAGCACATAAAGATCTTCTAGCTGCCGCCATTGCACATCTAATCAATCTGTCTCTTAAACACTGTACTTTCCCCGATGCTTGGAAATGTGCTTTTGTGACACCTATCCATAAGTCTGGAGACCGCCTTGACGCCTGTAATTATAGACCGATAAGTATACTGCCTATACTGTCTAAGGTTGCTGAAAAAGTGGTCGCTGACCAGCTGACCACTTTCCTCAACACAAGTGAGTTTGGGCTGCATCGGATGCAGTTCGGTTTCAGAGTGAACCATTCTACTGAAACTGCAACTTTACATTTTATAGAGCATGTCAAATCCAGGCTTGATAAGGAAGCTGTAGCTGGTACCGTGTTTTTAGATCTGAGCAAAGCTTTCGACACAGTGAACCATGCTGTCATGCTGTCAAAGTTGTCTCATTTTAATTTTTCAAACACAGCACTGACATGGATGTCTTCATACTTATCTAATAGGAGGCAATATGTTAAAGTGGGTGATACTTTGTCTAGTGTCATGAACTGTACAATGGGTGTCCCACAAGGGTCCGTGTTGGGGCCGCTATTATTTAGCATGTATATAAACGATCTCCCACAACACTGTCCTCAAGACATCCATCTTCAGATGTATGCAGATGACACTGTTGTGTGGACTTTTGCAGCAACAGCCGTGCTAGCAGCTGTTAAGTTAACAGCTGCATTGGAGAGTATCACAAAATGGCTAGAAGAGTCAGGCCTAAGTCTCAATATATCTAAGACAAAAGCTATGTTCTTCCACAAGAAGCCCAGGAAGATGACTCCAACAGCGGACATATTGATCAAAGGTGTCAAGGTTGACGTAGTCTCTGACTTTAAATATCTTGGTGTGGTACTAGACTCCAATTTAAACTTTAAGAGCCATGTAAAAAAAATGGTTAAAACATTAAAGTACAACATAGTTAATTTTAGACACATCAGAAACTGTCTTTTGTTAGATGCAGCTAAGACATTTATGCACACTATGATTCTCTCCCACATGGCATACTGTATCACATGCTGGGGACAAGCTAGTGAATCAGGTACAAGACCTCTCGCTTCTTTGTATAGGCAAACCCTGAAAACCCCTGAAACCCCTGAAAAGACAAAAAGCCTATGCACTTCCACCATTGTAAGATACTCGAGAAACACAGGCTACTGAGCTTTGAACACCTTAGACAACTAGCAGACTCATGTATGGTCTACAAAATCATTAATGGGTTGGCACCTCCTCCACTGTGCGACTTTGTACACATTCGTCCTACAAATTCCATCAGAGCTACAAGAACAGTGTCAGCACTTGATTGCGTTAAACCGTTCCGCTACACTGTGTTTGGACAGTCATCTTTCTCTGTAAAAGCAATAACTTATTGGAACAGTCTGCCAGAAGAGATGAGGAGGTGCAGCTCAATTGACACCTTCAAAGTTCACTTGAAAGGACAATTGCTAGCTAGTCAATTCTGTTCCCACTTTCAGTGGGGTACCCTTAGGGGGGGGGGGGGGGTTCTGTGTAAGTAGGCTCATTGACCGTAGGGTTTTCTTCTAATATATTATTATATGTTTATATTGTATTGTTTTATATTGTATGTTTTTATTGTATTGTTTTATATTGTATGTACAAGGGACTGGAGATGTAAAATAGCAAAAGCTATAATCTAGTGCAATGCATCTTTTCTCCTCGGAGACTAATGTTTTTTTGTACATTGTCCCTGAAATAAACGGCAATAAATGGCAACAAAAACTAAACATGAAACATAACATGACAAGACAATGAAACTTAAGAAGAAATAAAACAAGAAAACGTGGCGAGACTAGACTAACAAAATATGTGACATGACAAAAACGTAACTAAGACAATGACTAAACATAAAACATGACATGACAAGCATGAAACGTGACACCACACCTGATATTTGTTCCCTCATGTTTCATTGCACCCACCTGATCCTCATTGTTTCCTGGTTAGTCTTGAATTTAAGCCTATCTGTTTTCTTCATCCCTTGCCAGATTGTCTTGTGCCTTGCCTTCGAGTTTGTCTGATAGCTTGTGGCTCATTCCCTGTTCCGGTTACCTGCCTGCCCGGTCCTGTTCCGGTTACCTGCCCACCCCTGTTCCGGTTGCCTTTCCGCTTCTGTTCTGGTTCCCTGCCTGCATACCTACTCCTGTGTTCCTGCTTCCTATCCTATTCTTTCCTCAGCCTCCTCTCCTCCTCCAAGATCCTTCCCTGCCCCTGCCTGCCCCATCGGACTGATTTCTGGTTTTGACCCTTGCCTGTCCGATCACTAGGTGCTATTCCTGTTTGTTGGCTGTGTACCTGTCCGACCTGATGAATAAAGATCCCTCTTTCTCTCAGTTTCTCAGTCTGCATGTGATTCCAGTATTCTGCTCTGTGACACTTTTGGGTGAAGGATATGGACAATTTCTCATTGAATACCGAATAAGTCTCCAAATGAAATTAATTTCACAATTTGTAAACTGGGCTGACTGTAAAAAGAAATACATTCACCATTTTATTGCTGTGTTATTTCATCAAAGATAGCAGTTCCTTTGCAGTATTTTCCAGGCTTTTAAAAACCAAGCCATCTTTTTCCTCATTTTGTCCAGTCAGGGTTAACAAATTATATTTGAAGGCCGAAACTGTATGTGGGTCAACATTAGCTCAGAAGGTTGAGTGGTCATCTAGGACAGTTTCCGGTTTGATCCCCTGCTCTGGGTCTGTGGAAATGAGCAAGACACCGAATTGACCCCGAATTGCTCCCAACATGCTGGTAGGCAGGTTTTTGTACAGCCAGTTAATCAGACTCAATCACTGTGGAACACTTTCGGTGGCGGAACAAAACTGTCAGTTGGACGTAAGTAATTTCTCTTTCAGATACATCCATATCGATGTTTGTGCTTTCTTTTTTAATATATTGTCATTTTCCGATTGTTAATAACATTTTTTTATCATTCTCGCGATGCTTAAACAACTGTTGATTTTAAATTATTTTAAATCTTGCCCACAGAAACGCTCTGTAGAGTAGAGTACATTTGGGTATGATGCATAAAATCGTAGAAAATTTTGCGCATTTTTACAAGCAAATGGTTGACTCTTTGAAAAGCGGCGTGAAATTGCACTTGAACAGGCATAGGACGGCAGTGTCTTTTGAGCAAGAGGTTTTTGTACGGCTGGTGAATGAGTCTGTTCACTCGGGTTCACTTTCGGTGGCTTATTATTATTATTATTATTATTATTATTATTATTGTTATTATGATATACTTATTTATACTCAATAACGTCATAGGTCAAGACATTAAAATGAAAAGAAAACATTAAAATGATGAGGTCTTTTTGTGATGGCCGAGTGATTAATTGGATGGATTGGCTACTTGAGATCCAACAGTCTCCAGAATTCAATCTCCAGATTTAATTTTGTAGCAGGGCTCTCTAATGAAACATAGAGCACGTGGCATTCAGGACTGTTTTGACTTTTCGGGGGCATTTCCACGGCAGTCAGCAGAGAACACAACACTCTACAGTCTCTACCAGCCTTTCATGACACTAGCCATTAATATCCTCCACTTCTCATTCGTCAGGACTAATGTGAATCATTGTTATAAGAATGTTTATCACAATTTTAGGAGGCAATAAAGTTATGTTTGGTGGTATGGCTCTGTTCTGGAAGTCCTTCTGGCCCTCCATACAAGCAGGGATGGATCAGACCAGGAGGAGGCAGCAGACAGCCCCCAGAGGGGGACACACAGAACAGATCCGGCAGCACAGGACACAATGATGTGTATGGGTTTGGTTGATCTTTGGATGTGGGAGGTAACCAAAGTACCCGGAGGTTTCCGGGACATTCTTGCTGTGAGGTGACAGTGCTATTCACTGGACCACCGTGCTGCCCATATGTGACAGTCTATTAAACACGAGGGAGTAGCCCCTCTTCACTCGGCCAGCGACACGGTCCCAGGTCTGCCGCCCCACTGCCACACTCTCAATCACACCTCAAACAAATCCATTTCCCCCCAAGCACAAACGAAAGAAAGATAAGTAAGAAATACAAAAGTTAGGGCCAACAAAAACAAAAGGGGGGAAAAAAACATCCAAACCTTTTCAGAATAATGTGGATCAGAGCCTGTTTACTTCCTGGCTGCCTGAACACCAACTGCCACAAACACCGCTCTTTTGTCCCTTTCCCTGTGTCAGAGGAAACCAGTGGCAGCTGTGTGAGTTAATCAACCGGGCGGAGCTGAGCAGACCAATTACCCCGGTCCACATCCCCGTGCGTGCTCTCAATGACCAATCAAGGGAAGTGCTCTCACCAAGCCGGTGGTGATCCGCGGTCCTGGTTCCGGTTCCCATTCGGCTTCCTCCTCTTCTGGGGGCTCCCTCCAGGCATCGCCCACCGGAAAGGCGCGCAGGTTGTTCCGTTGATCCGCTCCTCCTGATGTCCTTCGTGCTGGGCCACATACACCGGCCGCTCCGGCTGCAGCTGGAAGAAAACCAAAAACAGAAAGGGCAACCACCTTGGGGCCAGCTTAGTTAGCTCCCGGTGCATAAAGTTAACATAACATAACACAATATAACAGAACATAAGGTAATGGCGAGAACAGGCAGTTTAGCCCAGCAATGCTCACTTTTTCCTACCCCTACTGTGTACCTACTGCCTTGTTTGCCTAAAAGCTGAATAGCATCTAATACTATATCAAGCCTGGTCTTGAAAACCCCCAGTGTTTCTGCCTCCACTACATGTACTGGCAAGCTATTCCACACATTACCCACTCGCTGTGTGAAAAAATACTTCCTAATATCTCTACGGAATATCTCCTTTGCCAAATTCCATTTGTGCCCTCTCCTTCTGTAAACTGAACTCACCTTGGAGAATTGCACGGAGAATCCACTTCCCACAATACCCTGCTTGGATAAGGCCCATCCCACAACTACTCTATCCTGTAGCCAATTCCATACCTTTTCAAATGCTTTTTGGAACACAAGCACCCGGTTCCCCCGGCAATAATGGCAAGGTCTTAAGCCAGCGATCGTACCTTGTCTGGTCCCGCTGTTCCTGGTGCCGCACAGACTCCAGCACCTTGCAGTACACCCCAGACAAGGTACGATGGTGTGCCCACACCCACCCCTCCATGTCCCATCTCCTCGGGGTGGCCCACAGACTCCCTATGGAGGTCAGAACAGCAGAGACTCTGACCACCTTCAAGCGCATACTGAAGACACACCTCTTCAACCTGCAACTCTCCCCACCCCACTCTACCTCCCTGTAATTGTTTCAGTTCTCAATTGTGTGTCATTACTTGTCTTATTACTAGTTCGCTAGGACGATATTTGTGCAAGTTTGTATGGCTATGTGAGCTGTTGATTGTTCCTACGTAAGTGTTTATTGTTCTATTGTGTTGTGCTTGATAAGAGTTTCTGCCAAATGCTAATAATGTAGTGCAATGTAATGTTTTGTCATGTAATGTGACTGGTTAAGTAATGTAATGTAATGTAATGTAATGTTATGTAATGTGTCTGGTTAAGTAATGTCATGTCATGTTATGTGTCTGGTTAAGTAATGGAATGTGTTGTTACCTGAATGGGGCATAATCTATCACCATTTACAGATGATAGTTTCAGTCCTATATACGTTTTTTCGTCCTCTGTATTTGGGCTCATCTCATTGCTGTAACAAACTCAGGATGGGGCACACTGGCCAGATCTGTACAAAACGCTTCCAACTGCAGGTAGACTGTAGTACTCCAGTCCATGGGTGAGGGTGAATGGCTACACTGTCAACCAATCACCATGGAGAGCCCCAAATAATATCCTCCAAATGGCTTAGATACCAGCTGATCAGCACTATGGACCCCATGTGACATCCTCCAAATGACTAAGCTTCCAGGAAAACACCAAGCAGGAATCCCAAATGACATCATCTGAATGGCGATTCTTATAGACTACCCTGCTAACACCACAAGGAATACAATACTACAGTATAAAAGTTATCAAATAAGTTTAAAAAAAAGGAGCACTGTCACATGTTTTTCAGTTGAGCATATTTTAATAAAATGCTTAAATTATGTATGTAGGCATTTTTTTAAATCACCGTCAGTGTAGGCATTTCCTAAATAAAGTGGAAAACTTCTAAGGGCAAATGCGTCCAGTGTCAGTTTGGCTTGAATCTCCAAGGATAAATTGGGAGAAGTATCCACAATCATAAATAAAGCAAATATCTAGCTAACAAGCTGCATCAAAATCTTGGTTGTGGATGTTTCTTCCAATTAATTTTCCTATTGCGGCAGAATAAGTCTATAAGTACTGCAGGATGTAACAAAGGTTCAAAGTTATTATTGCCAGAGATGTAAACTGTGTCCTCCATCTGTCTCTCATGCTCATGAAATTCTTCCTCTCTGAATTCAGATTCAAAACTATAAGGTTGTATTTCTTTATCACAGTCGTTCTCTAACTCTGCGAAGTCAGAGCTGTCCGCCATATCGCTCAGGCTAGCCAAGGTAGGTTCCCTGATATCTGTATGCTAACACAGGCTGGAGATTCAAGCAAAAGCACTGGACATGTTTAGCTTGAATCTCCAGCCTGTGTTACCCATTAGACACGCTCAAACCCACCCTAATACGTAGAGACTGGTTTATGGTCGGCCAGCCATCCAGGCTATCACGTCACACTCCAAGGAAAATACGGTCACATTAGCATACAGATATCACGGAACCTACCTTGGATATCACACATGCACAGGTAATGATTCACACACACGGTATCCATGTGAAATAATGTGAAGTAGAGCAATATAACGGTGAGTGTTTTCACATTATGAGCAGGTCCTTCCATCACATTAGACATTGTATTTATCTACTTCATCTCTCTGATTACTCTGATATTTTCTCCAGTGCAGCAGTCAAACTTTTTCATCATATTTTCATCACTGATTTATTCTACCAAACTAAATAAAGACCAAACTAAATTTAGTCCTAATTTAGGATTCTACTGTGATGAGTAGGGCAAACTGAGTCCACTGACACCCTCCCTCTGGTCAGTGCTGTGGCCAGTTTTGAGCTCCCTTGTGGGGCTGCTTCAAACAGTCAGCACTGGCCAGGTCTGATTTAATACCAGGCCGTGGTTTCCTCTCTGGTATTATACTGTTGTGCACAGTCTCTCAATGAGGGTGGTACCACCCCCCAGGGGCCGTTCTGACATTGCAATGGGGCGCTGGAAGCAACATGGGTGAGAGGTCGGCGTTTGGACTATTATAGGGGGTGTTTTTACATTAAATTACATTTTATTTCATTTTTCAGTGCTGCTACTGATGATAGCACAAGACAATGTTCAGGGTTTTTAGCCTCTGGGATGTTTTGTTTTGTACTGGGACAAGACCCTCGTAGAACAGCACCACAGAGCTGTATAAAGATGGAAGAGGGTTAGAGGTGTAGCAGCCACCACCTCTAAACATGACACATACATATCTCATCACATTAAAGGTAACGTAGCTAATAGTTCAATTCGCTTTTTTTTTTGGGGGGTTTTTTTACATTTACTTTTTCACAGTAGGTTTGCTGTTAACTTACTTTGGATGTGCTGTATTTGTTAATTTTGTAGTTGCTAGTTTGTTCAGTTGATTAATTTTGTTTCATTGCTAAATGATGTTGCATTGGACGCTGTTCAAGTAGAAGTAGGGGTGTTGGGTTGAGAACCCCTGCTGTGGTACTTTTACAGTTGGAGCAACAGTAGCACTCTGGCTCCTCCTGTGGTTGGTGTGTGTAATTGCAGCTTATGTGATGTATGGATTGAGTGTTCTGGAAGCACGACCCAAACAACACTGATTTAATGAGGTAGGGCGCATTTGTCAAAAATTGTCCTGAAATATATTTGTAATAACCATAAAAATGCCTCAAATCATGATGACAGCTAAAAAACAATGAATTTTACTCACCCCTACCTCTAAGAAAAGGACAGACATGAATACCCTTTGACGTGTCAATGTTCTTACACAGCCCAGGATGAAAATGAAGTTTCTGGAGAACATGGATGTGAGTATGGAGTTTGGGAAAGTGTAAGAGGAACAGTGTCAGAGTGTGGAGAACAATCCTCCTTCCCTGTGGTCTCTGTCAGAGTGTGGAGAACATTCCTCCCTCCCTGTGGTCTCTGTCAGAGTGTGGAGAACATTCCTCCCTCCCTGTGGTCTCTGTCAGAGTGTGGAGAACATTCCTCCCTCCCTGTGGTCTCTGTCAGAGTGTGGAGAACATTCCTCCCTCCCTGTGGTCTCTGTCAGGGGAAATAAAATCTGGAATGAGCTGCACTTGTATAACTGACCAAATGCAGGACTCATTGCAAAAATACAACTTTTCTCTGCACTCTGAACTTTGTTGACCTCTCTGAATCACCTCGGTAATCTCTGAATGGTCTGTAGACTTCAGCTCATTGATATTTTGAATTATTTTTCTCACGATTCTGGAAATGGATTATCCAGGAAACGTTCAGGATCCCCTCGTAATTAATTTAATTTAAGTTAACGATGACCAACATGAAAAAACCTTTTTGTATCAAATTATGATTTTGTCCTGGTGAAACCTCAAATACAGTTTGTGCAAAAATTATATTCAAAATATTTTGCTTGTGTTCACTGAGTGTACAACCCAGTATCAGGTACAAAAAACTAAATTAATTGCAATTCAGATTTTCAGTGTTTTCTTCTGTGTCTGTGCATGTTACAAAGTGGTGATAGAGTCCCACTTGCTGAATGTACTCTGTTTTAGAGAAAATTAACCAAATTTCTCCTCATTTCTCAAGTGTTTTTTTTTGGTTTTAAAGAAAAATTTTAAGCATACAAAAAAAAAATGGATCCTAAAAGGAAAATTTTCCTGTGCTGACATTATCATTGAGAAAGTACATTAAGCTGGAGAATAAGAGAGTTATTATTACACAACAAAGCTCAGTGTTTTAGAGCAGAGCCCCTCAGTGTCTCGGGTCAGTGCTCCCCCCTCAGCACCTGCAGTAGGTCCCAGCTGCAGCAGTGCAGTCTCTGTGCAGTCTGACTGAGGGAGGTTTTTGTACGGCTCTGTATCACTGTGTGAACACACCACCACTGTGGAAACTCTGACAGTAATAATCTCCAGCATCTTCAGCCTGGACTCCAGTGATTTTCAGTGTAAACTGAGTCCCAGATCCACTCCCACTGAAACGATCAGGAATCCCAGACTCGCGTGTTGTGGCAAACTTAATCAGAAGTTTTGGAGCCTGACCAGGTTTCTGCTGATACCAGTGCAGATAGTGACCATAGCTTGAGTAGTAGTAAACACTCTGACTGACTGTACAGCTGATAGAGACAGTGCCTCCCTGCTGAACAGCCTGAGCAGATGGAGACTGAGTCACAACTATATCTGCCATCGATTCTGAAAAGGAAAAACGGAAAAAAGTTTATCAAACGCTGTGTAATATTCTGGTAAATGTCTGCAGAAAATAATGGCACTATTGTGATAAGTTGTGTTGTGAAAAGTAAGCAAATAAAATTTTAAATATAACCAAAATCCCAAATTAAAATGTTTCAATCTGTCTCACCCTGTGCAAAGAGTCCCAGCATCAGCAGCAGTAGAAAGACTGAAATCATCATAATGCTGCCTGTGTCAGTGTCTGTGAAAGGACTGGACAGTCACTGATCAGTACTGGGGGTCTTAAAGTGTGTGGAGCAGTGAGGCAGAACAGGTATGCAAAGCCCCTTCCTCTATACAAATCCTGTCA
Organism: Conger conger; assembly: GCF_963514075.1. NCBI lineage: Eukaryota > Metazoa > Chordata > Actinopteri > Anguilliformes > Congridae > Conger > Conger conger. The sequence continues at coordinate 31,978,673 of NC_083775.1, forward strand.
CACACAGTTAGAGGAGCTCTGATGTGTGAACAGCAGTGGGTCTATAGAGGGCTGGGACACATGCACTATTCATGGCTATTGTTACTCTGTCAAACATTCAAATGTCAAAATAACAGTTTCTGGCATTGGACTGTAAAGGAAGTTGTGTACTTGATCAAGAAGGGCTGAAGTGGTAAGATTGTGTAAAATATGAGTTGAGTAAATGTATGTTTTGGATTCTGATGGCAGTTTTTATGGGAGTTCAGAAAGTCAAGGACCTCACTCAACTACAGGGAATTATTCAGTTACAGTATATCCATCTACAATGAATGAAAAGTGAAAGTCTGTTTCATTGTGCTTTTCCTGAATTTACTCTGAAGACCATCTTTCTCTGTATTTAATACAGTTGTATTTCATTCATTCATTCATTCATTCATTCATTCATTCATTCATTCATTCATTCATTATCCTAAAACCTCCAGAACAGGATCACAGGGGGGCTGGAGCCTATCCCAGCATACATTGGGCGAAAGGCAGGAACACACCCTAGACAGGTCGCCAGTCCATCGCAGGGCACATACACCATTCACACTTATGGACAATTGAGACTCTCCAATCAGCCTAACCTGCATGTCTTTGGACTGTGGGAGGAAACCCACGCAGACATGGGGAGAATATGCAAACTCCACACAGAGAGGCCCCGGCCGAACCCAGGACCTCCTTGCTGTGAGGTGGCAGTGCTACCCACTGCACCATCCATGCCGCCAGTTGTATTTCAACAACTGAAAATTAAGCAGCTTGCTTAGAGAAACAGAGCTGAACACAGAAACCCTTATTGCATGTTTAAACCAGGATTGATCTGTATTTCGTCCCTGATCTGCCTTTCCTCCATCAATGCTGGACGCACAGAGAAGCCAGCAGCCACTCCTGCTCATTCAGCTCTGGAGCAGCTGAGCAGCAGAGACACTGTGTCTGTGAGCTCACACTATGCAGTTGGCTCAGGCAGACTGGTGGCACACAACCAACCAGAGGATTGACTTTTCCTCACTGAGAAAGAGACAACTGGGCCAAAGAAGCCCTCCCTCCTGTGGTGATGATGCACACAGTTATGAGGCCCTTTCACACAGCTGCTCACAGGATTGGACAGGACTGCATATCAGACTGTAGTTTCAGCTCTTTTATGATGGGGACAGGACTGCATATCAGACTGTAGTTTCAGCTCTTTTATGATGGAGACAGGACTGCATATCAGACTGTAGTTTCAGCTCTTTTATGATGGGGACAGGACTGCATATCAGACTGTAGTTTCAGCTCTTTTATGATGGAGACAGGACTGCATATCAGACTGTAGTTTCAGCTCTTTTATGATGGGGACAGGACTGCATATCAGACTGTAGTTTCAGCTCTTTTATGATGGGGACAGGACTGCATATCAGACTGTAGTTTCAGCTCTTTTATGATGGGGACAGGACTGCATACCAGACTGTAGTTTCAGCTCTTTTATGATGGTGCTGGAGTATCAGATCAGAAGCAGCAGTGATGCTCTGATGGTCATTTTCATGTGGAGAAAGAGTATTTGAGTTTGAGAATATGAGAGTTATTATTGCACAACATAGCTCAGTGTTTTAGAGCAGAGCCCTGTGATACATGTATACTGCAATCACCAGGTAGTTTAGTTGTGAAAATAAGATTGTAATTTTAAATGTATGACTTTTTGCGAAATAAGACAAAAATATGCCTTTGAGGTCAAACTGGTTCACTCAATTTAACATTTGCCATCAGGGTAAGACAATTTCACTTGTTCAGCAAATGGTTAAAATAAGCTACTATGAATTAGATTTTACGACTCATTACAAGACGACAAGCAATGCTCTCTTTGCTGGTGTTTTTGCCCGAACAGTGTGTGCACAAACAGAACATTTTTTCTTGAAAAAGTGTTTTCCTGATTTTTCCCAATTTGGTAGCCAATTGTACCTCGTCTGATTCAATTGGAGGTAGTCGTATTAGATGTACCGCCCGTACCCCGTCCCTCGGCGGCCCGAATGAGAGCGACACACCTTCTTCAAGCCGTCTCGTCTCGTCCCTGTTGCCGTGATTCCAAGGCGCCCAAGGTGCTTATTGTGCAGCGATCTAATAACCCTGCCAAGTCCCTCCCTTTGGAGCAGCAAGCCAATTATTGCTGCCCCACGTGAGCCGGCCAAACTTGGCTTTTTGGCAAGACCGAGAATCAAACCCCGGTCCCCGGTGTGCAACTGCAGCAAACTGCAACCACAAGTCTGCGTCTTAGCCTGTTTCGCCACCGCGGCTCTGTAAAACAGAACATTTTCTTAAATTATATTGCACTTGTATGTACAGTATGTCTTAGTGGTCACAGGTACCTTCATACTGGGCTGAGATTCTTTAAAACTTGTGTTTCATAAATTGTGCTTTCTGAAGGAAGTTCCACTATCAGAAATGAAAAAGTCAGTGATATCACGTGGACACAGGGAATGATTCAACCCCAGTTTATCCATGTGAAATGAAAGTGAATTTAAACTCAATGGTGACTTTTTCCTCAAACCACAATTAGCAGGTCCATTAGACGCTGTAGTTTTCAGATAATGAGATTGAGAATCCTTGTGTTAACAGAGGGAATACTGGCATAATTTCTACTTCAACTATGATTTCTGTGATATTTTCTCCAGTGCAGCAGTGAAACCTTTTCATCATATTTTCATCACTGATTTGTTCTGTTGTGCTAATTTAGTTTGGTACGTCACAGTTACAGACCCATGTAATGTTCATCATATCCTCCATAACTGTGAGAGCACAGAGAAGCTGCATCTCCATAAAGCTCATGTTCCCTGCAGCCTCTTCTTCTCACACACTGCAGTTCACTCACTTAGATGTCCAGCCATTGTGATGGAGGACTGTACATCCTGTTCAGCTAATACAGGCAGACTGCAGACAGACTGCAGATGAGAAAGGCTCTTGTGTGATGAGGAGGGCAAACTGAGCCCACTGACACCCTCCCTCTGGTTGGTGCTGTGGCCAGTTCTGAGATCCACTGTGGGGCTGCTTCAGTGAATTGCAATTCACTATTTTTGTGTTTTCTTCAGTCTGCATCTTGCAAAGTGGTGATAGAGTCCTCCTTCCTGAATGTACTCTGAACCAAATTTCTCAAATTTTTTCAATGAGAAGTTTTAAACAAACTAAGAAAATGGACAGTAAGAGGAAGATTTTGATGTGCTGATATTAACATTGAGAGAAAGTGCATTCAATTTGATTCAATAAAAATGAGAGTCCTTTTGCACAACAAAACTCAATGTTTTAGAGCAGAGCCGCTTAGTGTTACAGATCAGTGCCTCCCCCCTCAGCACCTGCAGTAGGTCCCAGCTGCAGCAGTGCAGTCTCTGTGCAGTCTGACTGAGGGAGGTTTTTGTACGGCTCTGTATCACTGTGTGAACACAGCTTTACTGCTGATCTCATGGTAACTCTGACAGTAATAATCTCCTGCATCTTCAGCCTGGACTCCAATGATTTTCAGTGTAAACTGAGTCCCAGATCCACTCCCACTGAAACGATCAGGAATCCCAGAATAGCGATTTGTGGAGCGATAAATAAGAGGTTTAGGAGCCTGACCAGGTTTCTGCAGGTACCAGTAGAGAAAGTGGCCATAGCTTGAGTGGTAGTAAACGCTCTGACTAACTGTACAGCTGATAGAGACAGTGTCTCCCTGCTGAACAGCCTGAGCTGATGGAGACTGAGTCAGGACTATATCTGCCATTGATTCTGAAAAGGAAAACAAGGAAATGTAGGTCAATGGACAATAGTATTATAAAATAACACTGTTAAATCCTGACAAATTTGAATATACAATCATGGCACTGTTGTGACAGAGTTGTATTGTAAAAAGCAAGCAAATAAAATTAATGTCAACAAAATCCCAAACTAAAAAGTATCTGTCTCACCCTGTACAATGACTCCCAGCATCACCAGCAGTACAAAGACTGACATCATCATAATGCTGCCTGTGTCAGTGTCTGTGAAAGGACTGGACAGTCACTGATCAGTACTGGGGGTCTTAAAGTGTGTGGAGCAGTGAGGCAGGACAGGTATGCAAAGCCCCTTCCTCTATACAAATCCTGTCACACACAGTTAGAGGAGCTCTGATGTGTGAACAGCAGGGGTCTATAGAGGGCTGGGACATGTGCACTGTTCACTGCTATTTTGGCCTATTGTGATGCAGGGACTGGATGCCCCGCCCAGCTGTGCTCTCTTTTCTCTCTCTTGTGACCTGTGACCTCTCCCAGTTCCCCGTGTCTGCAGGACCATGGACAGCAGACGCAGGCCAGAGTGGAGCAGGATGAACAGCATCCTGTAATTACAGCAGTTATTCAGTGATTTGGAGCAGGATCAACAGCATCCTGTAATTACAGCAGTTATTCAGTGATTGGGAGCAGGATCAACAGCATCCTGTAATTACAGCAGTTATTCAGTGATTTGGAGCAGGTTGAACAGCATCCTGTAATTACAGCAGTTATTCAGTGATTGGGAGCAGGTTGAACAGCATCCTGTCATTTCAGCAGTTATTCAGTGATTGGGAGCAGGCTGGAAAGCATCCTGTAATTACACCTGGGAGCAGCCCAGACAGAGCTCTGTGATTACACCAGTTACTCAACACCTGGGAGCAGCCCAGACAGAACTCTGTGATTACACCAGTTACTCAACACCTGGGAGCAGCCCAGACAGAACTCTGTGATTACACCAGTTACTCAACACCTGGGAGCAGCTGTCCTCCAGGAGTGACTCCAGCAGCACTTAGAGGCTCCCCACCGCCAGATAAAAGGGCCACTGCCCACAGCCTGGGGACCTCAATGTGGGACTCATCATTATTTTACTCATTCATATTTTATGAAATATTATATTATCTTTATTATCAAAGTTATAAAAAAAGTTATATTATCAAAATGTTGAATTAATACAGGATAGAGTCTCCATTTGAAATGAATGAAAGAGTGAGTATCTTTGATTTAGCAATTGGAAAACTGGACTGACTGTAGAAAGAAACACTGTTTTGTTTGTCTTAAGGAAAACAATCGCTTTGAACAGACTTTAAAAATCCAATGTATTCTGTTTCCACTTTTGCTCCAGTGGGATGAAGGCCTACATCATGTGATGTATTGGATTATACTGCAAATCACATGGCATGCGTATTTCAGCACAGATGATACAATCATTGTATGATATATCCAAGGAAATCCTCAGTGGAATTATAATGTCAAGGACAACAGTCTTCTCAGACTTTTAGAAACCAGTCCAGCATTTTCCCCATGTGCTGCTGTATGGGGTTGTAAGCCAGTCATAAGTAACATTTGGTTAGCGCTGGTCAGCTTGCTGACTTCCCCCTCCCGGAGCATGCATTGTTAGCCCCCACCTTTTGGCACACATGCCTGTAGGGGAGAGCTAGAGAACTGAGATTTCAGCAATAAATGCTAATCGTGGGAGCATATATTGAGTAATGGTGGTGCAGGTAAGAGTCAAGTGTAATAACTCCCGAGGTTTGCGTATGTTTCAAACCCAAATTTCTAAATTCTAATCTTAAATGGAGTCAGATAAACGAGTAAAACTATAGTAGCCACTAAGCTTACAATATGGCCCCGTTTGAGAATGGAGAATATTAAGAATGGTACTGATCCGTTTCAGGCCAGCCGTAAGCAGGATATGGGGCAGGTCAATCCATATCCGACTCGTGGCAACGGACCCAGTATATTCTTAAACGTAATTGTGCTGTGTTCTTGTACGGAGGATAATAATTAACTAATGTTCTCTCAGCAACGCCAGAAGGACAAGCACGCAAAACCCGCTTCGGCCCTCGCTAAATTCCGTCATTGGGTTAGCGTGGGATTTTACAGTGTGCACATCATGTTTGAAGGCCTACATCATGAATGAAAACTGTTATTTCAGATGTGATCTTCAATGCAAACAATTATCTCTCATTCCTGAATGGTGCATAAAATCATACATCCTCCACATAGCGTGTGCTGTTATCACTTCTTAACTGCAGCGCACAAACTGAGCAGCACAGCCACTGTGCTGGAGTCCTGTGCATCTTGTGCAGTTGACACAGGCAGGAAGCAGGCAGCCTGCAGATGAGTCTCTCTGGCAGGATGAGACAGGAGCAGCTGAGCCCACTGAAAGCCTCCCTTTCTGATCAGCACTATGGCCACTTACACACTGGCCTGTGGAGCTGCTGGTCACAGTCAGCAGCAGCACCGTCAGGATTCAACACCAGATGGTAACTTCCACTTTCATATCAGTGTTAGTACCTCAGGAGAAACAGTGCTACTGCTCAAAGCACAATTCAAAATTAAGTTCAAGTGGCCATTGGCTCAAGACTGCTTTTTTAACTTTTTTGAGAAATTAAAAATGAATAATTATCACTGTGGCTGTCCATGCTGCTGAATGTCTCTGGGGTGCGGCAAAAGCAGGAATCCATGATCACGTCCAAACAGGAGGTGAAGCGCTCATCTGCTCATCTCGCAATACGACCCCTGTCACTATCACGTCATTTACAATTTATTGTGGATCTAGGAGCATTTTACACAAAATATGAGGTTAGATATGTTTAATATGAATGATATATATGAATATGATTCAACTTTCAGAATACGATCGTGACGGTCGTTTCAAAATTCTCCAGTAGTGGACTGACGAACACTACACAGTGGGTCGGATCAACTATCTGTACAGCCAGTTAATCAGACTCAATCACTGTGGTGGACTTTCGGTGGCGGGACCAAACTGGAAATCGGCAGTAAGTTGCTACACAATAAGACTTTTCACGATTTTCTGCAAAAATAGTTGGAGATTCGATCAGTTGTTATACATTAATTTCGCTGAAAGTTTTTGCGAATTGCTAGCACTGTATATTTCACATTATCTTATTTCAACCGAGTCAGTCGTGAAACTAGACAGAAACAATGAATTAATTTGAAAAGCTCAAGAGAGTAGGATACATGGGTGTAGGATATGCCGACATAAAAAGCTTCGGGTATGCCTTTACACTTTATAAATGGTTGACTTAAAATCTGCGTGAAGTCAGAATGAAAAAGGCTTAGGACGGCAGTGTCTCTTGAGCGAGAGGTTTTTGTACGACTGGTGAATGAGTCTGTATCACTGTGGTACACTTTCGGTGGCGGGACGAAACTGTCAGTTGGACGTAAGTAATTTCTGTTTCAGATCTATCCATATCGGTGTTTGTGCTTTCTTTTCTAATATATTGTCATTTTACGATGTTAGATTTCGTTCATAAAAATTTTTTTAATTATCGCGATGATTAAATAACAGGAATCCTTGTAAGATTAGCCATTGATTTAAAATTATTTTAAATCTTGCCCACAGAAACGCTCTGTAGAGTAGAGTACATTTGCGTATGATGCATAAAATCTCAGAAAATGTTACACATTTTTACAAGCAAAGTGACTCGTTTGAAAAGCGGCGTGAAGTTGCACTTGAACAGGCATAGGGCGGCAGTGTCTTTAGAGCCAGAGGTTTTTGTACGGCTGGTGAATGAGTCTGTTCACTCGGGGTCACTTTGGGTGGCGGAACAAAGCTGTCAATTGGAAGTAGCCTAAATAATCTCTCTTTCAGATAGGCTTCGTCCACATCGATATTTTTACTGTAATTTTTAAAATATACTGCAAGTTTCCGACGTTAGATGTTGGTTTAATTATTTTAATAAGCTTGGCAATTTAAACTAGCCCACTAGATTCAAACAGTGTTTTTAGCTATCGCATTGATGTTTAGAATACAGTCCTGAATAAACTTTATTCCGTGCAGTACTAAATAAATAGCATTGGTTCATTCGATGGAATCAAAGCGGCTCTGTAGCAGTTTGAAGTGCAGCCAGATGTTATTTGTGTCACATGAAATGAAATGATAGAAAGTCATGATATAGCCTATCAATCATAACCGGACTATTTTGAATTCTAAAACTTAAAATGCCGAAGTCAAAGAGCTCTTTATTTTACATACTTGAATAAAATAGGACCGTACTTGGCAGCCTACACGTTATGGTTGTATTGCTGATTAAATTCGATCGTTTTATGATATTTGACTTTATTTTTGATAATGTTATAATTATAATATATGACCGTATTATTGGATGAATAACATGTCTATTACATTACACATTTCTGTTCTGTAGTCCCAGGCTCGTGTCATAACGTTCCGTAGCTATTCGACACCATTGGGTTGAATCATAAAAAACGAGAAATGTCACCGTACTGAACGTTGTTGCTGAATTATTCAATCATTTGAAGCCATTTTTTATTGTATTATTGTCGTATTTAGCGCGTATTTATTTTGTAAATGAGACGGACCACAAATGAACATTATTCTGTAGGTTTTCAGAGCATAATACCATTATCAACATATAATTGTCAAATCATAAAGTATAATTATAAGGACATAGCAATAAAATATCGGACAGAGATTTGCGCCACTTTTGAGGTGCAAAGGTGGAGCAAAATACAACTGAAACTACTAAGAAACAGTTTTGTTGTGGTGATGCATTTTTCATTGTAAAATGCAGTCACAGGTTCTGGTAATAATGGAATCGAAGTACATAGAACCTTAAAACATGCCAATGTGCTTTATGCTGTACAAGATGAAGCAAATCAGGATAAATGATCTTCAGACACTGCCTATGAGTAACACCTGACATTCTCTGTGTCTCAGTCATGTGTCATTGTAAGGACAGAATGATTGACACATGGGGGTGTGTCCACTCTCTGACCTCACGTCTCTGTGTGTCTCCCAGGTGACACAGTTCCCACCCTCACAGTCCTGCCCCCCTCCAGTGTGGAGCTGAAGCAGGGAAAGGCCACACTGGTGTGTCTGGCCAACAAGGGCTTCCCCTCAGACTGGACTCTGCGCTGGAAAGTGGACGGTACCAGTAGGAGCTCGGGCGTGGCCGGGAGTGTGGGGGTCCTGGGGAAGGACGGCCTGTACAGCTGGAGCAGCTCCCTGACTCTCAGTGAGAACGACTGGGTGAAGGCAGGGTCACTGACCTGTGAGGCCACAAAGGGCTCCCTGTCTGCCCCCCCTCAGACACTGAGGAGAGCCCACTGTTCTTAGTAGGCCGGGTGGAGGCCCAGCTCACACACTCTGGTCACACTGTTTTTACCCTGTTCTGCCCTCAGCCTCTCTGCTCCTTACTGCTGTCACACTGAGCTGAGCCTGTGTGTGAATCCTTCCCCCAGCCTGAGCTTTCAGTGCTAATATCTGACATGTGCTCTGCTTGTGCTCTTCAACAAATATGCCTTCTTATTTGTGATTGTGTGGTTGTGACAATAGCTGTTAGATCAATATCATTGACATAATAAAGACTCTTTGAAGAACTACTGTGTCTCTGGCTGTTATTTTTTTTTAAACATTTGTGCTTCTGATGATCCTGTGGTTTTTGGGCTGCCGTTTCTTTGATTAAATCATAATTTTATTCTTGCCACTAGAAATACTTTTGCAAAACACACACACATTTACAGGTGATGATAATGATAGATAGCTTTAAGTAAATTGTCAAAGAATAGAAGAATAGATTTATTCATATAATTCATAATTGCCTGATCTGTAGAGTGTTGCTGACATAAGTGTCCGGACAAACCACACAGAAATGCAACCTGAGTATGATAATTACTTGTATTGATTTGTCCAAATAAAATTACTCTTGAACCTAATCTATAGAAATGCAATTTGGCAAAGAATATGGGGCAGCTATGTACTTATAACCTTGCTTTTTATATTATTTATGCATAACTTGATGCATTGTTTAAATGTTATTGGGTTTTTACTGGTCGTAGTGGACTCCACGAGATGGAGGTGATAAGAGACTGTGTGTGAAGGAACTGATCTGGAATCAGTTGAGGAGGGGCAGTCCCAGCTCTGGAGGCCTGCTGAGAGGAGCAGTGATGTGTGCAGCGTGCTCAGAGCAGTTCTGTACAGCAGGATGTGTGCTCAGCTCACACTAACCCCCTGGGGACGGCCCAGACACCTGGCCACAGTGCTGCTCTATTCTGAGATTGAGTCAGTCCCACTGAGGGACAGCAGAACCAGCCTGCCCCACCCGCACATGCAAATCTGAGTTTCACCCCCACAGCCCAAAATACCCACCACTGAGAGCTGTTTGAACATGAGAGGGTGGAGGGGTCATTTCTGTAGTGAGGTGAGAAAGGGAGGGGGCTGTACCTCACACCTGATGCAGCATCAGTCTCAGATTAGAGATTTCATGTCTGGAGGTTTGGTTTTGTTCATTCTCTTTCTTCTGATCCATCAATGTCAGCAAAGAGGGCATTCATTGTGCAAGCAGAGAGGTGTAATAGAGAGGAGAGGTGATCAAGAGGCACATCTAAAGTAAAGATGTCAGTGAATAACACTGTACATGAATAGTCTTTATGTCCACATGAAAGCACATAGAGATGCAGTAGAGATAAGCATTATGGAAGTGCAAGTTCTAAAGAGTCTTGAGACTGAAATGGGCTGCTGGGTAGATCACTCAGTAAAATGTCCACTTGCAGTAAGTGAGTGAGCAGCATGGTCTCAGGCTGACTGTGACTGGCAGTCCTGCAGGGTCGGTCCATGTTGGCTTTGTGTCGTCCAAGGGGGTTATGGGAGGGATTCAGTCAGCAGGGATAGCAGTGTTCATTGCTGGAGCGCCCCCTGTTGGCCGTCTGGGTGCCTGTGGCGTGCTCTCTGCCCCTGTTGTGTGCATGTGCAGCTTGTGCCTGCAGTGTGAACAGAAGTGTCTGGCTGATGTTGGGTGTTACTTTTGGAATAGAAACGCCTGTCTTCTGCTGGCAGTATTGACCATGCTTGGACCTAGTTCACAAACTGGGCATTCCGACTTTGGTGGGATTGGAGATGAAAACAATGAATGACAAGAGAACAGATTTGGACCAATGCCTTCAACACTTCAACATGGTGACATATCCCAGTGTGGGTGCATTACTTATTCATTTTAATCCTGTGTGAATAAGAGATGTCTGTTGGTTTACATATCCCCTTTTAGAAATTCAAGGTACACAATACAACATTTGTTCACTGAATTGAAACATTCTGTACTGGTAATATCAATCACTGAATCATGCCTGAAACACAATGGTTGCATGTGCACGTTCCTTGAGTTATAAAAAATCCTCTTAGTTAATAGTATTTGATATTCTCATGCTGAACATTCTTATGTTCATGCTGGTTTGTGCAAAGTAATCTGAAAAATTGGGTACATAATCATATTATTTGATACTTTTATGCTTGCTTAACACGTCAGAAAAATGCTTTGTATTCCCTGGAGTCTGTGACACAGTCATGCCATGACCATTTTTACAAAAATGATGATCAGGTCTATGTAAGAATTCACACCACAGTAAAATCTGATTCTGCGATTCAGTTCAGCAAAGCTGCGTGTCACTTGCATAGCATCTGAACAGAAACAGCTTTAATGATATGAATGCTGATGTGTGTATTGAACTCAAACCCGCTGATATTTCAAGTCATCTACTGGAAACCTAAGCACCCAGGTGATAATTATTGTGATGTCTGTGATGTTGTGGTACAGGAGTGTGTGTGGTACACTGTGTGATGTCTGTGATGTTGTGGTACAGGAGTGTGTGTGATACACTCTGTGATGTCTGTGATGTTGTGGTACAGGAGTGTGTGTGATACACTGTGTGATGTCTGTGATGTTGTGGTACAGGAGTGTGTGTGATACACTGTGTGATGTCTGTGATGTTGTGGTACAGGAGTGTGTGTGATACACTGTGTGATGTCTGTGATGTTGTGGTACAGGAGTGTGTGTGGTACACTGTGTGATGTCTGTGATGTTGTGGTACAGGAGTGTGTGTGATACACTTTGTGATGTCTGTGATGTTGTGGTACAGGAGTGTGTGTGATACACTGTGTGATGTCTGTGATGTTGTGGTACAGGAGTGTGTGTGGTTCAGCAGCAGCTCTGCTATGGGTTCTGTATGTGACACAGAGCAGCTCCTCTTCAGCACAGAGAGGTGTGTGTTCAGGGCTGCAGCTCATTGTGGCCCCCTACAGCCCTGCTGGCAGTATTGGTGTCAGAGATCAGTGCCTCCCCCCTCAGCACCTGCAGTAGGTCCCAGCTGCAGCAGTGCAGTCTCTGTGCAGTCTGACTGAGGGAGGTTTTTGTACGGCTCTGTATCACTGTGTGAACACACCACCACTGTGGAAACTCTGACAGTAATAATCTCCTGCATCTTCAGCCTGGACTCCAGTGATTTTCAGTGTAAACTGAGTCCCAGATCCACTCCCACTGAAACGATCAGGAATCCCAGACTCGCGTTTTGTGGCATACTTAATGAGAAGTTTAGGAGCCTGACCAGGTTTCTGCAGGTACCAGTGGAGCCAGTGGTCACCATCAGAATCAAGGTTTACACTCTGACTGGCTGTACAGCGTATAGAAACAGAGTCTCCCTGCTGAACAGCCTGAGCTGATGGAGACTGAGTCATTACTATATCTGCCATTGATTCTAAAAAAGGAAACAAATAAATGGATGTCAATGCACATTAATATTATTAAACACTGTGTAATGTTCTGGGAAAGAAAAAAAGAAAATAATGGCACAATTCTAAAATTTAAATCTAAAATATAACCAAAAATCCCAAGTTTAAATGTTTCAACATTGCTCACCCTTTACAAGGACTCCCAGCATCACCAGGAGTAGAAAGACTGACATCGTCATAATGCTGCCTGTTTCAGTGTCTGTGAAAGGACTGGACAGTCACTGATCAGTACTAGGAGTCTTAAAGTGTGTGGAGCAGTGAGGCAGGACAGGTATGCAAAGCCCCTTCCTCTATACAAATCCTGTCTGTCACACACAGTTAGAGGAGCTCTGATGTGTGAACAGCAGTGGGTCTATAGATTCAAAGTTAATTTTCTGTACTCACTGAATTTTTTCAGAAATTGTATTGCACTTATAAAGATATGTCATTCAACCTGGTTGATTGCATATGGGCTAAGATATGTGCCTAAACGTATGTCGAATAAATAATTGTGTTGTTTGTTCTAATGGAGGTTTCAGTTTCAGAAATGAGAAAGTCAATGATATCACACATGCACAGGTAATAATTCAGGATAATAACACAGGATATCATTGTGAAATAATGTGAAGTAGAGCAATGTAACAATGATTGTTTGTGTCACCATGAGCAGGTCTTTCCATCACATTAGACACTGTAGTTTTCAGATGATGAGAATGAGAAGCCTTGTGTTAACAGAGGGAATACTGGCATCACTGTAGAAGGACACTTTCTCCTCTCTACACTCTACTATTTTCTCCAGTCTAGCTTAGGAACCTTTTCCATCATATTTTCATGAGTGATTCATTATGTTTGATCATATTTACCAAGAAATGTCATTTCTGCAATGTCCTCCATCACTTGGTGAGAGCACTGAAAAGCTGCTTCTCCCATACAGCACATTCTCCCAGCAACCCCTTCTTTACCCACACTGCAGTTCACTCACTCAGATGCAGTGCCATTGTGATGGAGGGCGGTACATGCTGTCCAGCTAATACAGGCAGCCTGCAGACAGACTGCAGATGAGAAAGGCTCTTGTGTGATAAGACAGGGCAAACTGAGCTGATTGACACCCTCCCACTGATTGGTTCTGTGGCCAATTCTGCACTCCCTTGGGGGGCTGCTTCAAACAGTCAGCACTGGCCTGGTCTGAGTTTAACACCAAACTGTAGCTTCCTCTCTCTGATGATGCTGCAGGGCTTTTACATCAGGAGCAACAGTAGCACTCTGTCTCCCTCCGGTGGTTGAAGAGTGTAATGTCAGCTCGTGTGGTGTATTGAGAAAGAGCTCTGGAAGGAGAACCCATAGTGGTTCCTCTGCAGTCAAACAGCACTGAATTCTGGAATGTTCAGGAGGAAGCACAGACTTGATCCAGCATTATGTATTCAAAAGTGTACTGAAATTAGTCTTCAAGAACTATGAAAGTGCCCCCTAAATCATGACTCCAACAAAGAACAAAGAAATATCTACAAAGAAATATCTTTTGGTGTATCAGTGTTTTTCCATGAACGAGGGTGAAAGTGAGGTTAGTGGAGCTCATGGAGATGAATGTGAGATGGGAAAGAGCAGGAAGAACACTGTTGGGGTGGGAGAGCGTTCCTCCCTCCCTGTGTTCTATATCAGTGGAGATCAGAGCTGGCCTCAGCTGCACTTACGCTGATACACATGACTCATTGCTGAACTGAGACACTTCTCTGCAACCAGTAACCAACGTGCCCCCCCACCCCCCAAATCTCAGGTCCTGAACTCTGATGACCTTTCTGAACGATCTCTCTAATATCTCAAAGAGGTTTTATCTCATCGATTCTTTGCATTCATTCCAAACATGCCGTGCAATTACAGGGAATGGAGTATCCCAGAATGCCTCAGGATTTCCTCAGCAATATTACTGTATCATTGATCAACTAACAAAATGATGATTTAGCCCTGGCCAAACCTCTAATATGTGCAAACATTCCATTCAGCATATTTCACGTGTGTAGAGTCGAAGACTCTGCTACGGTGACTGTAATTTACAATTTGAAATAGTCTTTTCTTCAGTCAGTGCATCTTTTCCTTGTGCTTACAGAGTGATAATAGAGTTCTCGTTCCTGTTTTTGTTTCAGAAAAGAGAACTGATTCTGACCAATTCCTTTAGCTGAGGCATGTTCTTCAATGAAATGTTTTTGCTTATAAAATAACCAGAGATTTTAAGAGAAAGGTTTGGATGTGCTGACATTAACATTAACATAGAGAAAGTGTATTAAGTTTGAGAAAACTTCAGAAAAAATTGAAAAAAATTAAAAGAAAGTTATTATTGCACAAAGTAGTTCAGTGTTTTAGAGCAGAGGCCCTCAGTGTCTCGGGTCAGTGCTCCCCCCTCAGCACCTGCAGTAGGTCCCAGCTGCAGCAGTGCAGTCTCTGTGCAGTCTGACTGAAGGAGGTTTTTGTACGGCTCCGTATCACCGTGTGAACACCCCGCTACCACTGATCTCATGTACACTCTGACAGTAATAATCTCCTGCATCTTCAGCCTGGACTCCAGTGATTTTCAGTGTAAACTGAGTCCCAGATCCACTCCCACTGAAACGATCAGGAATCCCAGACTTGCGTGTTGTGGCACGATAAATCAGAATTTTAGGAGCCTGACCAGGTTTCTGCAGGTACCAGCTGAGGAAGTGGAGATTGGAGCTGCTGTAAACACTCTGACTGACTCTACAGCTGATAGAGACAGTGTCTCCCTGCTGAACAGCCTGAGCTGATGGAGACTGAGTCACTACTATATCTGCCATTGATTCTGAAAAGGAAAACAAGGAAATGTAGGTCAATGGATAATAGTAATATAAAACAACACTGTTATATCCTTGCATATTTTAATATACAATCATGGCACTGTTGTGAAAAGAGTTGTATTGTATAAAGCAAGAACCCAAGTTAAAAAGTATCTGTCTCACCCTGAACAAAGAGTCCCAGCATCAGCAGCAGTGGAAAGACTGACATCATCATAATGCTGCCTGTGTCAGTGTCTGTGAAAGGACTGGATAGTTGTCACTGATCAGTACTGGGGGTCTTAAAGTGTGTGGAGCAGTGAGGCAGGACAGCTATGCAAAGCCCCTTCCTCTATACAAATCCTGTCACACACAGTTAGAGGAGCTCTGATGTGTGAACAGCAGTGGGTCTATAGAGGGCTGGGACATGTGCACTATGCGCTGCTATTTTTACTCTTTCAAACATTCAGATACAAAAATAATGGTTTCTGACATTGGACTGTAAAGGAAGTTGTGTACATGATCAAGAAGGGCTGAAGTGGTAAGATTGTGTAAAATATGAGTTGAATAAATGTACATGTTTAGCATTCTCGTGGCAGTTTTCCATATATATTTAATCAAAAGTAAAACACTCTTTTACTGTGGTTTTTTTTTTCCTGAATTCATTCTGAAGACCATCTTTCTCCATATGTAATACAGTTGTATTTCAACAACTGAAAATTATTGCATGTTTAAACCAGGATTGATCTGTATTTGTTCCCTATTCTGTCTTTCCTTTCCTCCACTAATGCTGGAAGAACAGAGAAGTCAGCAGCCACTGATGTTCATTCAGCTCTTTTATTAAGCTGTTGGAGGATCAGATCAGAAGCAGCAGTGATGCTCTGACTGGTCAGGGTGTGTAACAGTGTGCTAGGAGAGGTCTGGGCCGAGTGAGTGACTCACTGTTCTGGACTGAGTGACTCCACTGTTCTGGACTGAGTGACTCCACTGTTCTGGACTGAGTGACTCCACTGTTCTGGACTGAGTGACTCCACTGTTCTGGACTGAGTGACTCCACTGTTCTGGACTTCTTGCTGTTCACTACTGCTGGGTTCTTGTCTTCAACTCATTTACAATGAATTCATTTAGAAATTGGTATCTTTGGTCAGACCAGAGCTTCAAAACAAGAAATGCCTGATGCGCAGGGAGCGATTATGAAGCAAAGTCATTTTCAACTATTTTAAATTACATAACAAAGTCTTGGGTATGCTGAAAATAAAGCCACATTTTTTTGTAGAAGAAGTGTATTAAATGTAGGAATATGACAGTTATTATAGCACAACGTAGCTCAGTGTTTTAGAGCGGAGCTCCTCAGTGTCTCAGGTCAGTGTCTCCCCCCTCAGCACCTGCAGTAGGTCCCAGCTGCAGCAGTGCCGTCTGGACCAAATTTCTACTTCAACTATGACGACTGTGATATTTTCTCCAGTGCAGCAGTGAAACCTTTTCATTATATTTTCATCACTGATTTGTTCTGTTGTCCTAATTCAGTTTGGTACATGACAGTTACAGACCCATGTAATGTTCATCATATCCTCCCTAACTGTGAGAGCACAGAGAAGCTGCATCTCCATAAAGCTCATGTTCCCTGCAGCCTCTTCTTCTCACACACTGCAGTTCACTCACTTAGATGTACAGCCATTGTGATGGAGGACTGTACATCCTGTTCAGCTAATACAGGCAGACTGCAGACAGACTGCAGATGAGAAAGGCTCTTGTGTGATGATTGTGTGATGAGGCAGGGCAAACTGAGCCCATTGACACCCTCCCTCTGGTCAGTGCTGTGGCCAGTTTTGAGCTCCATTGTGGGGCTGCTTCACTATTTTTGTGTTTTCTTCAGTCTGCATCTTGTAAAGTGGTGATAGAGTCCTCCTTCCTGAATGTGCTCTGAACCAAATTTCTCCTCATGTCATGTTTTTTCAATGAGAAGTTTTAAACAAACTAAGAAAATGGATAGTAAGAGGAAGATGTTTATGTGCTAACCTTAACATTGAGAGAAAGTGCATTAAATTTGATTCAATAAAAATGAGAGTCCTTATTGCACAACAAAACTCAATGTTTTAGAGCAGAGCCGCTCAGTGTTACAGATCAGTGACTCCCCCCTCAGCACCTGCAGTAGGTCCCAGCTGCAGCAGTGCAGTCTCTGTGCAGTCTGACTGAGGGAGGTTTTTATACGGCTCTGTATCACTGTGTGAATACACTTTTACTGTTGATGTAGTGGTCACTCAGACAGTAAAAATCTCCTGCATCTTCAGCCTGGACTCCAGTGATTTTCAGTGTAAACTGAGTTCCAGATCCACTCCCACTGAAACGATCAGGAATCCCCGACTGGCATGTTGTGGCATACCTAATCAGAAGTTTAGGAGGCTGACCAGGTTTCTGCAGGTACCAGTAGAGGGAGTGGCCATATGTTGAGGAGTAGTAAACACTCTGACTGACTGTACAGCTGATAGAGACAGTGTCTCCCTGCTGAACTGCCTGAGCTGATGGAGACTGAGTCACAACTATATCTGCCATTGATTCTGAAAAGAAAAACAAGGAAATGTAGGTCAATGCACATTAATATTGACAAATCCTCTGTCATATTATGGCATATTTGTATAGACAATAATGACACGGTTTTGAAGAGAGTTGTATTGTGAAAAGTCTAAAATATCACCAAATAAAATTAAAAATATTACCAAAAATCCCAAGTTTAAATGGTTCAATATTGCTCACCCTGTACAAAGAGTCCCAGCATCAGCAGCAGTAGAAAGACTGACATCATCATAATGCTGCCTGTGTCAGTGTCTGTGAAAGGACTGGACAGTCACTGATCAGTACTGGGGGTCTTAAAGTGTGTGGAGCAGTGAGGCAGGACAGGTATGCAAAGCCCCTTCCTCTATACAAATCCTGTCACACACAGTTAGAGGAGCTCTGATGTGTGAACAGCAGTGTGTCTATAGAGGCCTGGGCCACTTGCACTATTCACTGCTATTCTTAACCAGATAAAAAGTTCATTTTCGGTAATCTCTGAATCTTCTGAAATTAATTCAACCTGGTTGATTGCATATGGGCTAAGATATGTGTCTAAACTTATGTCTCATCAATTGTTCTGATGGAGGTTTCAGTATCAGAAATTATAATGTCAGTGATATCACACATGCACAGGTAATAATTCAAACACAGCATATCCATGTGAAGTAATGTGAAGTAGAGCAGTATGAAAGTGAGTGTTTTTGTCACCATGAGCAGGTCCTT
Source organism: Conger conger (assembly GCF_963514075.1). Taxonomy (NCBI): domain Eukaryota; kingdom Metazoa; phylum Chordata; class Actinopteri; order Anguilliformes; family Congridae; genus Conger; species Conger conger. Next base: position 31,997,254 of record NC_083775.1, read on the forward strand.
CCAAAACATTTGACACTAGTTTTCAGATGATTAGAGTGAGAAGCCTTGTGTTAACAGAGGGAATACTGGCCTAATTTCTACATCAACTATGATTACTGTGATAATTTATCCAGTGCGGCAGTGAAACCTTTTCATTATATTTTCATCACCGATTTGTTCTGTTGTGCTAATTCAGTTTGGTACATGACAGTTACAGACCCATGTAATGTTCATCATATCCTCCATAACTGTGAGAGCACAGAGAAGCTGCATCTCCATAAAGCTCATGTTCCCTGCAGCCTCTTCTTCTCACACACTGCAGTTCACTCAATTAGATGTACAGCCATTGTGATGGAGGACTGTACATCCTGTTCAGCTAATACAGGCAGACTGCAGACAGACTGCAGATGAGAAAGGCTCTTGTGTGATGAGGCAGGGCAAACTGAGCCCACTGACACCCTCCCTCTGGTTGGTGCTGTGGACAGTTTTGAGCTCCCTTGTGGGGCTGCTTCAAACAGTCAGCACTAGCCAGGTCTGATTTAATAGCAGGCTGTGGTTTCCTCTCTAGTATTATACTGTAGTGCACGGTTTCTCAATGAGGGTGGTACCACCCCCCAGGGGGCATTCTGACATTGCAATGGGGCGCTGGAAGCACCATGGGTGAGAGGTCGGTGTTTGGACTATTATAGGGGGGTATTTTTACATCACATCACATTAAATGTTATTTTATTAATCAGTGCTGCTACTGCTGATAGCACAAGACCATGTTCAGGGTTTTTAGCCTGTAGGATGTTCTGTTTTGTACTGGGACAAGACCCTCGTAGAACAGCACCATAGAGCTGTATAAAGATGGAAGAGAGTTAGAGGTACAGCAGCCACCACCTCTAAACATGACACATACATATCTCATAACATTAAAGGTAACGTACCTAATGGTTCAATCAGTTTTTATTTCTTTATTTATTTATTTATTCATTTTTTACATTTAGACTTTTTTGCAGTAGGTTTTCTGTTAACTTACTTTGATGTGCTGTATTTGTTCATTTTGTTGTTGACAGTTTGTTCAGTTGATTTTGTCTCATTATTAAATCATGTTATATTGGACACTGTTCAAGTACAAAGCCTTAAGAAAGGGTGTTGGTCAAAGGAAGGTTGAGAACCCCTGCTGTCGTGCTTTTACATCAGGAGCAACCATAGCACTCTGGCTCTCCCTGTGGTTGAAGTGTGTAATGGCAGCTTGTGTGATGTATGGAGAGAGTGCTCTGGAAGAACGACCCAAACAACATTGACTTAATGAGGATCTTGGAGGGAGCATGTGGTCAATCCTGCATTGACTTTTCTATTTTGTGCAAAATTGTCCTGAAATCTGTATTCAATAACCAAGAAAATGCCGCAACAGCTTAAACAGAATTAATTTTGCTCATGCCTACCTCTAAGAAAAGCACAGACATAAATACCCTTTGATGTATCAATGTATTTCCACAGCCCAGGATGAAAATGAAGTTTCTGGAGAACATGGATGTGAATATGGACTTTGGGAAAGAGTAAGAGGAACAGTGTCAGAGTGTGGAGAACATTTCTCCCTCCCTGTGGTCTCTGTCAGGGGAAATTATATCTGGGGTGAGCTGCTCTTGCATCACTGAACAAATGCAGGACTCATTGCTGAAATGCAAGTTCTTTGCACTCTGAATACTGTTGACTTCTCTGAATCTTTGAATGGTCTCATTCCTATTTTGGATGATTTTCTGAAGATTCTGGGAATGTATACAAATAATAAAAATATATATTTTTTAAAAGAATAAAAAGAAATTTGCACTTATGATGACTGTTATCTTTTTGTTGAGAACAGCCCTTCCTGCGTCTTTTACTAGTTATGGATTTGATGCTTTTAACCTGTGGAAGAACCTATGCACTTGTAAATTGCTTTGGATTAAAAGCATGTACAAAATGACAAAATTGTTGAAATTGTTATGTACGGTGCAGAGAACCCAGGCTCAGACCACAGGATAATCCAAAATCGTAGTTTTAATGTTCAGTAGTCAAAAGCCAAGAGATCCAGTACACAGCCAAAAATGAAAAGCAAAAGAATGGTCGAAAAACAAGCAAGAGGTCAAAATCCAGAAAATCACAGGGTGAAGGTACAGAAGGGCAAAAACAAACTCGTAGTCAAAAACACAAAGCGAAAATCAGAAGTGCAAACAAAACAAGAGGGCAAGGCAGGTACGGAAGTCAAGGCAAAGGGGTGTCTATCAAGAATCTCAATAATAAGGCTTACACAAAATCGGCGCTTACTATGATCAACGTTCTGGCAAAGAAGCATACTGAGAATGGGGTTTAAATACATGAGGGAAGGTGACAATCTAGGCGGGGCAGAGAAAAAGGTGGGCTAAACAAATAGACAACAGGTGGGGAAACATAATAGGGTAATAACATAATAACGGGAGGGAGACGAAAACGCGGACTGGATGCACGAAACAAAACATGTAAAACATACGGCTCCGGATTAGGGAGTAGACATTTGCAAAGTTTGAAGACGTAGTGATAGTTAGAGACAGGTGCAAACACTTCGCTGAAACTAAACAAGTAATCAGGGATAGCATAGGGAGGTGGAGTTACAGAGCAGTGCAGAAATAATAAGAGATGGCGTTAGTGAGTTAGTTACGTGAATATTCCTAAACTACCCAATACAAGTGATTGTTAGTTAGTTAGACAGACAGTAAGTGTATTAATCGGATTTGTACTGTACAAAACCTAGATTAGTAGTAGTTAGTAACAGACCTGATGGGGGTGAGTGAGATGGTTTACCTCGGGCACAGACTGAGCAGGCAGTAACAAAGTCCAGCACATCCTTCTTGAGGCCCGACCACCAGATTCTTCTCTGGATAAATGTGGTGGATCCCAGGGTGGCATGAGAGGAGAGAAGAGTGTCCACATTGTAACACCTGCATCCTGGCTGCTGGAGGTACATATAGGCGGTCAACCGGACAGTTACTGGGGCCTGCTTCACCGTTCTGGGCCATGCAGACAATGTCCTCGATCTCTAACTGTACCGCGTTGATGAAGCAGTCCGTGGGAAGGATTGTGTCCGGCCTCTCCTCCTCGCTGGAGGATTCGAATCGTCTGGATAGGGCGTCGGGCTTGACGTTTTTAGATCCTGGACGGTAGGCAAGGGTGAAATTAAACCTTGAGAAGAATAATGCCCATCGGGCCTGGCGAGAGTAGAGCCTCTTGGCAGTTTGCAGGTATTCCAGGTTCTTGTGGTCAGTCCACACCAAAAAGGGGACCTGAGCTCCCTCCAGCCAGTGCCTCCACTCCTCCAAGGCTAGTTTCACCGCCAGGAGTTCACGGTTGCCGATGTCGTAGTTCTCCTCAGTGGTAGATAGGCGGCGAGAGAAGAACGCACAGGGGTGAACCTTGTTGTCCTTGCTGGAACGTTGTGACAGGACCGCCCCTACCCCGATGTTCGAGGCATCCACCTCAACGATAAATTGTCTGGTTGGGTCGGGATGGATCAGGATAGGGGCTGTGGTGAATCGGTCCTTCAGACTGCTAAACGCCTGATTGGCCTTCTCGTTCCACTGGAAAATACACCTGCTGGACGTGAGGGCAGTAAGAGGAGCAGCAGTGGTGCTGTAGTTCCGGAAAAATTGGCGGTAAAAGTTAGCAAAAACCCCAGGAAGCGTTGCAGGTCCTTGCGACCAGTGGGTTGAGGCCGCTCAACCACTGCTGTGACCTTCTTGGGGTCCATGTGGATGTTGCCGGTCGAAATGATGTATCCCAGGAACGAGGTGGTGGAAATGTGGAAGACGCATTTCTCCGGTTTTACAAACAGGCGCTGGAGAACCTGACGAACATGTTCGATGTGTTCCTCCCTGGACTTGGAGTGAATCAGGAAGTCATCTCGGTAAACGAAAACAAACTTGTTAATCATGTCTCCCAGCACATTGTTGATCAGGTTCTGGAAGACGGCAGGTGCATTAGTAAGACCGAACGGCATCACCAAGTACTCCCAATGGCCTGTAGGGGTGTTAAAGGCTGTCTTCCACTCATCCCCCTCATGGATACGCACCAGATGGGAAGCATTGCGTAGGTCCAGCTTGGTGAAGATGGTAGCCTCCTGTAGCTGTTCGAATGCTGAGGCCATGAGGGGGACAGGGTAGCGATTCTTGACGGTGATGTCGTTCAAGGCTTGATAGTCAATGCATGGGCGTAAGGATCCATCCTTCTTACCCACAAAGAAGAATCCTGCTCCAGCAGGAGATGATGACGGGCGAATGTTGCAGCTGCAGCTAGCGACTCCCTGATGTACTTCTCCATGGTCTCAGTCTCAGGGTGGGACAGGAAGAACAGCCGTCCTCTGGACGGGGTGGTTCCTGGCAGAAGGTTGATGGCACAATCATAGGGTCGGTGCGGAGGTAGGGATGTAGCTTGGGACTTACAGAAGACCTCTCCAAGGTCCAGGTACTCGTTTGGGATCCCTTCCAGATCCGGAACCTTCTTGGGAACCCTTCTCGAGACAGGGGTGTGGGCCTGGCGAAGGCAATGAGCAGAACAGAATGGGCTCCAGCCCAAAATCTCATGCCTCTCCCAGTCCACCTCAGGGTTGTGTTTCCTGAGCCAGGGATGGCCCAGGACGATGGGGGAATGTGGGGAATCTATGATGTGGAGCACAAGCTCCTCTTGATGGTTGCCGGAGATCAGCATCTTAAGGGGAATGCTCTTGTGGGTGATGCTGGCCAGTTTCTGGCCGCTGAGTGAGTTGGTGAGTGGGTGCCCCACCTGGTGGCCACCCCGAGGTCCAGAAAACTAGCTTCGGCTCCGGAGTCAATGAGGGCGGAGATCCTCCTCATCTGCCCCTCCCAGGAGATGGTGACAGGAAAACAGGTGCGGTTCTTGGAGGAGACTTCAACAGGAGTCACGCCCACTAGTGCTCCTCCAGTGACGAGTGGGCGTTGGCTTTTCCCGGGCAGGTCGAGATGAAGTGTCCCTCCTGGCCGCAGTAGAGGCATAACCGACCCCTCATCCTCCGTTCCTTCTCCTCACGGGGCAGCCTGGCACGATCCACCCTCATGGGTTCAGTCTCGGCGGTGTTGGTAGAGTGTTCCACCCGGGGTGAGGGAACAGACCAGACTCTGGGGATCTCCCCTCAAGACCGGTCTGGACGCAGGGTAATCCAGCCTCCCAGGCGGACGTTCCCCACTTCTTAGCGCGTCCCATGAGTTGCGTGATGATGTAGGCCACTCGGGATCGCTCAGAGGGGAAGGTAGACGGCTGCAGCTGGAAGATGAGCTGACACTGTGTGATGAAAGCCGGCTTCTCCGGCGTACTTCTCGGGAGGTGGAAGACGAGGTTCACACAATGGAGCAGGTGGTGCCGTAGGAGTAGCCGGAATGCTGGGTGGTGGGGCGCCGAGATTAGGGTTTGGAGGGTCATGGTCAGGTTAACCAGACCGTCGGAAACTGCCTGCAGCTGTTGAGCAAACGAGAGCAAACGAGTCCAACTGTTGCTGCTGGTGTCCCAGTGGAGCTCCGTGGTTCCCCAACACGGATTGCAGCTGGGACTGGTCTGCTGGGTTCATCTTGGTCAGAATGTACTGTTACATTACAAAAATGTTTTAAAAATGAACATATTATCCAGGAAATGTACAGGATCTCCTCGTCAAATTTAAGGTAACAATGACCAAAATTCTAATTCTGATCAAATTCTGATTTAAACCTGTTGAAACATCTAATAGAGTAGGCACATGTCTCCAGTGTTTTTTGTTTTTTAAATGAGACGTTTTAAACATACTAAAAGAATTGACCCTTAGAAGAAGATTGTCATTTACATTGAGAGAAAGTGCATTAAATTTTAGAATGATTATTTATTATTATTATTTAGAATTATTAATATTTTATTATTGCATAAAGTAGTTCAGTGTTTTAGAGCAGAGACCCTCAGTGTCTAGGGTCAGTGCTCCCCCCTCAGCACCTGCAGTAGGTCCCAGCTGCAGCAGTGCAGTCTTTATGCAGTCTGACTGAGGGAGGTTTTTGTACGGCTCTGTATCACTATGTGAATACACTTTTACTGTTGATGTAGTGGTAACTCTGACAGTAATAATCTCCTGCATCTTCAGCCTGGACTCCAGTGATTTTCAGTCCCAGATCCACTCCCACTGAAACGATAAGGAATCCCAGACTTGCGTGTTGTAGCATAAGTAATCAGAAGTTTAGGAGCCTGACCAGGTTTCTGCAGGTACCAGTAGAGACAGTGGCCCTTGCTTGAGCAGTCGTAAACACTCTGACTGACTGTACAGCTGATAGAGACAGTGTCTCCCTGCTGAACATCCTGAGCTGATGGAGACTGAGTCACAACTATATCTGCCATTGATTCTGAAAAGGAAAATAAGGAAATGTAGGTCAATGGATAATAGTATTATAAAATAACACTGTTAAATTCTGACATATTTGAATATACAATCGTGGCACTGTTATGACAGAGTTGTACTGTAAAAAGCAAGCAAATCAAATATAAAATGTCATCAAAATACCAAGCTAAATCGTATCTGTCTCACCCTGTACAAAGAGTCCCAATATCACCAGCAGTAGAATGTTTGACATCATCATAATGCTGCCTGTGTCAGTGTCTGTGAAAGGACTGGACAGTCACTGATCAGTACTGGGGGTCTTAAAGTGTGTGGAGCAGTGAGACAGGACAGATATGCAAAGTCCCTTCCTCTATACAAATCCTGTCACAAACAGTAAGAGGAGCTCTGATGTATGAACCACAGTGGCTCTACAGACTATTCACTGCTATTTTTTATCTGCCTCACATTCATTTATCAATACACAGTCCCCTCCAAAGGTATCAGAACAGTCATGCCAATTTCTTTGTATTTGCAATCCATCCAATCCAAAATGTAAATAATTTACATACAAAAACATTGGCACTTGGTAGAATATCCCTTGCTTGCAATTTGGTTTTGTGATGCTTTCCCAGGCTTTTACTACAGCCTCTTTCAGTTGTAGTTTGTTGTTTGTTTTTTTCCTCTCAATTTTCTTCCTCAGGAGGTTGTGGCGCCCCTGCTCCTGCATGTTGCGCCATGTGGGTGGAAAACCCCCGGAAGACCTGCACCACGCAACTACGCAACAGTTACACATTGGGAGAGGTGTGCGACAGAGTGTATTTCCCTAGAGAGCTGATGGGGAGATCAGCACCATGGAGAGAGACACCTCTACCTGCAGTCCAGGACCCCGGACAGCACACGTGAGTGCACAGTATGGAAAAGTACTAACTCAGCTGCAGCCCTTTTTCCATAATGAGCAGGGAGAATTTAAGGCGCGGTCGAGGCTGGTGTGCATTAGTGTTCTGCAGTGGGTTGGTAGCATTTTCTCCTGGATTAGTTAAGTATAATTTGTTTGTTTGCTGTTTCTAATTCAGTTTAGTTGTCAATGTAGTGTTCTGCTGTGTATTTGTTTGTTTGTTTGTTAGCTAATACAAGTGGTGTTTATTTAGATTCCAGTGAAACTGGGTTAGGTGTTTGTTTCTCTCAGGTGAGCTAGCCTATTGAGTTAGGCTATTGTCTTCACTGGCTGGCAGGCCACCGCTTTTGTTATAGGAGGAGCCAATAGTTTGCACCCTGTTCAGGGTATAATTACTGGCACACCTGAACTCACTTCAATGTTCTCCAGTGGGTTGGTAGCATTTTCTGTATTCAGTATCAGCTAGTTATTTAAGCCGTTGTGTAGCGCACCAGCAGCAGCTGGGTGCGGCAGCCTTGGCTACTTGCCTCGGCGTATGAAGTCGCAGGTGTACAAAGTCGAGGTTGTCTATCTACGGGTGTCCATCGAGGCTGTCTGAGAGCGTGATGTTTGATTTTGTTTTTGCTGCCTGCCCTCACTTCACTGCGTAGGATTCCTCTTGTCCTCCCTAGTTCCCTCCATGTGTTTCCTTCCCATCCCTGTCCTCTCTCCTCTCCCCAAGTCCCAGTCAGGTAGGAGGTTCGCTTCCCGCCAACATGGGCAGTATATCTCAAACCTCATCTTCCCTCCCAGATCCACTGGTATTGATCTCTGTGTGGCTGGTGGCCTCTGGAACTGCCAGTCCACCGTCCAGAAAGCAGACTTCATATCTGCCTATGCCTCCCACCTCAACCTTGACTTTCTTGCTTTCACCGAAACGTGGCTCTCACCAGAGAACACAGCCATCCCAGCTGCCCTTTCCTTTGCCTTCTCTTTTTCCCACACACCCAGAACCTCTGGCAGAGCAGGGGGCACAGGTCTCCTAATCTCATCCTCATGGAGATCTAGTGTCTTCTCCTCATCCCTCTCCTTCTCCTCTTTTGAATTTCATGCGGTTTCTGTTACTTTGCCGTGCAAACTGTTTATTATTGTTGTTTATCGCCCCCAGGGTCCTCTGGGGAGCTTCTTGGATAAGATGGACATCCTCCTTAGCTCCTCACCAGTCAATGACACCCCCCTGATCCTCCTGGGTGACTTCAACCTCAACTCAGAGTCCACCCAGTCTACCTTTCTCTCCCTCCTTTCTTCTTTTGACCTTACCCTCACTCTTTCCCCTCCCACTCACAAAGCAGGCAACCTTCTTGACCTCATCTTCACAAGGAGCTGCACAACAACCAACCTCTCTGTAGCACCACTCCACAGTGGTGTGAAAAAGTGTTTGCCCCTTTCCTGATTTATTTTTTTATTTTTTTAAATTTATTTATTTTATTTTTTCGCATGTTTGTCACACTTAAATGTTTCAGATCATCAAACAAATTTAAATAGTAGTCAAAGACAACACAAGTAAACACAAAATGCAGTTTTTAAATGAAGGTTTTTATTATTCAGGGAGAAAAAAAAATCCAAACCTACATGGCCCTGTGTGAAAAAGTGATTGCCCCACCTGTTAAAACATGTTCTCAATCAAGAAATCACTTAACTAGGACCTGCCTGACAAAGTGAAGTAGACCAAATGATCCTCAAAAGCCAGACATCATGCTGAGATCTAAAGAAATTCAGGAACAAATGAGAAAGAAAGTAATTGAGATCTATCAGTCTGGAAAAGGTTATAAAGCCATTTCTAAAGCTTTAGGACTCCAGCGAACCACAGTGTGAGCCATTATCCACAAATCGCGAAAACATGGAACAGTGGTGAACCTTCCCAGGAGTGGCCGGCCAACCAAAATTACCCTAAGAGCGCAGCGACGACTCATCCAAGAGGTCACAAAAGACCCCACAACAACATCCAAAGAACTGCAGGCCTCACTTGCCTCAGTTAAGGTCAGTGTTCATGACTCCACCATAAGAAAGAGACTGGGCAAAAATGGCCTGCATGGCAGAGTTCCAAGACGAAAACCACTGCTGAGCAAAAAGAACATTAAGGCTTGTCTCAATTTTGCCAGAAAACATCTTGATGATCCCCAAGAACATCATACCAACAGTAAAATATAGTGGTGGTAGTGTGATGGTCTGGGGCTGTTTTGCTGCTTCAGGACCTGGAAAACTTGCTGTGATAAATAGAACCATGAATTCTGCTGTCTACCAAAAAATCCTGAAGGAGAATGTCCGGCCATCTGTTCGTGACCTCAAGCTGAAACGAACTTGGGTTCTGCAGCAGGACAATGATCCAAAACACACCAGCAAGTCCACCTCTGAATGGCTGAAGAAAAACAAAATGAAGACTTTGGAGTTGCCTAGTCAAAGTCCTGACCTGAATCCTATTGAGATGCTGTGGCATGACCTTAAAAAGGCGGTTCATGCTCGAAAACCCTCCAATGTGGCTGAATTACAAGAATTCTGCAAAGATGAATGGGCCAAAATTCCTCCACAGCGCTGTAAGAGACTCACTGCAAGTTATCGCAAACGCTTGATTGCAGTTGTTGCTGCTAAGGGTGGCCCAACCAGTTATTAGGTTTAGGGGGCAATCACTTTTTCACACAGGGCCATGGTGGTTAGGATTTTTTCTCCCTTAATAATAAAAACCTTCATTTAAAAACTGCATTTTGTGTTTACTTGTGTTGTCTTTGACTAATATTTAAATTTGTTTGATGATCTGAAACATTTGAGTGTGACAAACAAAAAAATAAGAAATCAGGAAGGGGGCAAACACTTTTTCACACCACTGTATCTGACCACTCCTTCATCTCTTTTTCCCTTCCACTCTCCTCTAACACCCATCCATCTCTCCCACCATCCACTGTCACCTGCCGGTGGAACCTACGTCACCTGTCTTCCTCCACGCTCACATTTACAATCCTCTCCTCCCTACCATCCGCGGACTCTTTCTCTCGACTGTCTCCCGATGATGCTGCTACAACTCTCATGTCCTCCCTCTCATCTTCCTTTGACTCTCTGTGTCCCCTCACCACCAAACTAGCTCGGGCCTCCCCCCCAGTCCTTGGCTTTCTGATGCTCTACGAGCTGTCCGAACCGAACTGCGGGCAGCGGAGAGAAAATGGAAAAGGTCCTGTCTCCCCAGTGATATAGCTTCCTTCCATGCCCTCTTATCATCTTTCCATTCCTCTGTCTCTCTAGCTAAATCTTCCTTCTTTCACTCAAATTAACACGGCCGCCTCTAATCCCCGCAAACTGTTTTCAACCTTCACCTCTCTTCTGCCCCCCCCACCCCCCTCATCACTCACACCTGATGACTTCATCTCCTTCTTTGAAAAGAAGGTTGATGTCATTCGCAATTCCTTCTCACAACCCTCTCCCCCTGCTGACCCTCCTACCTTCCCCAACTCCCTAGCCTCCTTTTCTCCCCTCTCTGACGCCGACACATTGAAACTCCTTACATCCCACCGCCCGACCACCTGTCCTCTTGACCCCATCCCCTCTCCCCTCCTACAATCTATATCCAATGACATTCTCCCTTTTCTCTCCTCTCTAATCAACACCTCCCTCTCTTCCGGTACCATGCTCTCTTCCCTGAAGAGGGCCAGAGTCACTCCCCTGCTCAAAAAACCCCTCTGCCCTGAACAACTACCGGCCTGTCTCTCTTCTTCCCTTTCTCGCTAAAACTCTGGAACGGGCGGTCTGCTCCCAACTGTCCACTTATCTTCTCCAGAACAATCTCCATGACCCCAACCAGTCTGGCTTCAAGAGTGGCCAATCCACTGAGACCGCCCTGCTCGCGGTCACTGAGGCAATCCACTCTGCTAAAGCCAAATCCCTCTCCTCTGTCCTCATCTTCCTCGGCCGCCTTCGATACAGTCAACCATGAGATTTTGCTCTCATCGCTGTCTGGGATGGGTGTCACAGGGTCTGCACTCGCTTGGTTTTCCTCCTACCTCTCTGGTCGCTCCTACCAGGTGACTTGGAGGGGCTCAGTCTCTGACCCTCACCCCCTACACACTGTCCCGCAGGGCTCAGTTCTTGGGCCTCTCTTCTTCTCGCTATACACCATATCTCTTGGTTCTGTTATCTCTTCCCATGGCTTTTCTTATCATTCTTACGCTGATGACACCCAACTCTTTATTTCCTTCCCCCCCCCCCCCGACACCCAAGTCACCACACAGATCTCTGCCTGCTTGGCTGATATCTCTGCATGGATGACTTCCCACCACCTGAAGCTAAACTTGCCAAAACTGAGCTTCTCTACATCCCTGCTAAGTCCTCTCCGTCAATCGACCTCTCACTGACTGTTGAGGGCTTTGTAGTTTCTTCCTCCTGTACGGCAAAGAATCTTGGGGTGACTCTTGATAACTGCCTCACCCTAGCTCCACAAGTATCCTCCACTGCCAGAACCTGCAGGTTCTTTCTGTATAATATACGCCGTATCCGTCATCTCCTGACGGAGAAAGCCACCCAGCTCCTAGTCCAGGCGCTTGTCATTTCCAGCCTGGATTACTGCAACTCCCTCCTAGCCGGTCTCCCAGCGTGTGCCATCAAGCCCCTCCAGCTGGTCCAGAATGCTGCAGCCCGCCTGATCACCAGTCAGCCCAGGTTGGCTCATGTCACCCCGCTTCTCATTGGCCTCCACTGGCTTCCTATTGCCGCACGCATCCGTTTCAAGGCCCTAGTGTTGGCATTTCAGGCTGCTAAGGGAACTGCCCCACCTTACATACAATCCTTGATCACTCCCTACTCCCCAGCTAGACCACTCCGGTCTGCCGGCTCTGGTCGCCTTATGGTTCCCGCTCTACGTGCACCTGCCGGTCGAGCTGCACGTTCACGCCTGTTTTCCGTTCTGATTCCTCAGTGGTGGAATGACTTGCCTACCACTGTCAGGACAGCAGAATCCCTCCCCTTATTTCGACACAAACTAAAAACACACCTTTTCAAACTCTACCTTAGTCCTCCCTCCTGATTTCCCCCGCCCCTCCTTTCTGATATCCCTATCCTTGTCTAACCCCCCGATAAAAAAATAAAATAAATAAATAATAATAATAATAATAATATTGCACTTTTGATGACGACTATATGTTTAGAACAGCATTCCATGTGTATTTTCCTAGTTATGGATGTGATGCTTTGACTTGTGGTAGAACCTATGCACTTGTAAGTCGCTTTTCCGATTCTTACTAATGATGAATGGTTTGCATCTTGTGATATAGCCTCTATATTGCTGCTCTCTTTGAATGGTTGATTGTTGGGTTATCTTTTCTAACACAAATGCAGTCTTCATAGACAAAACCCAAGGCTAAAACCAAGAGTAGACTATTTATTGTTTAACCAATCAATCTAACAGAACACGTCTCCGCAACAAGAAAAACCTGTCAGTCACATATTATGTTTCACACCATTTTCTGAAAACTCTAGAGACTGTTATGCATGAACATTCCAGGAGATCAGCAGTTTCTGAGATACTCAAACCACTTTGCCTGGCACCAACAATCATCCCACAGTCCCTTCCATCACATTTCTTTCCCATTCGGACATTTGACCATGTCTGCATGCTTTTATGCATGTAGTTGCTGCCACAGGATTGGCTGATTAAATATTTGCATTAACAAGCTGAGTGTATGTATTGAATACATTTAAATTTTGTGTATTCTCATGACAGTCTTTTATGGGAGCTTAGAAAGTCAAGGGCATCAGTCAGGAACATTGTTTCCTTGTTAGTCTTGTATTTTAGCCTGTCTGTTTTCTTCATCCCTTGCCAGATTGTCTTGTGCCTTGCCTTTGAGTTTGAGGTCTGAGATCTTGCGGCTCATTCCCTGTTACCTGCCTGCCCGCTCCTGTTCCGGTTACCTGCCCACTCCTGCTCTGGTTCCCTGCCTGCTTACCTACTCCTGTGTTCCTGCTTCCCATCCTGTCCTATCCTTAGCCTCCTCTCCTCCTCCAAGATCCTTCCCTGCCCCTGCCTGCCCCATCGGACTGACTTCTGGTTTTGACCCTTGCCTGTCTGATCACTAAGTGCTGTTCCTGTTTTTTGACTGTACCTGTCCGACCTGATGAATTAAGATCCCTCTTTCTCTCAGTTTCTCAGTCTGGGTGTGGTTCCAGTATTCTGCTCTGTGACACTTTTGGGTGAAAGATATTGTAAGGCGGAAATGATTCAAATCTGGCATTGTCACCTCATGGCGCTGGTCAGCTTGCTGGCTTCTTCTGGTTCTGTGGCAATATGTGGCTGTAAAGTAATTTAACCCCAGGAGCATACACCATTAACCCCCACCGTCTCCGCACCCATACAGGCAGGAGCCTGTGGGGGAAGACTCAGGCATCTGTTTTCTTGAGAAGCTCTCTTGTCCCAGGGTTTACTCAGGCCTCCAGCCGTAAAACTTGTTACGACAGGGGGCAACATCCTTTACGGCACGGGAAGGTTTCAGAGGGCACGGCCTGTTGGGCCCATTATTCCCTTCGACCCCCCCCTTCCTTACTCCCTCCCTCTCAGATCTCCCTCTTGCTCAGTCACTAAATGATGTGTACAGCACTGGATGTTTCATGACAAAGTCAGTTTAGATAATATTCATGTTTGGTATTATTCGGATTGTTTCAGTGCGACTGGTGCAATGGTTTAATTTCTGCAACAGCAAACCCTGGACATCATAACCAACCAGGAACCAGGGAGAAACTGTGTGGAGCTCTGCCCCAGTGAAAGCCATGTGCCTCAACCCCCCTGCGTTTCCTGGGGAGGTGTGGCTCCAAATTCCAGATGGGTGACCCATTTTTAGGGTTAACATCAAAGGCCAGATTTTGGATTAAGCAATCTGGGAGGATGCAATCAGACTCCCGTTGCACACCGTGCATGTCATTTCTATGTAGAGGGTGTCTGTAGCCAGACTCCCGTATGTAGCTTTTATTACCAGTTATGACTTTTAAGACTCCATAATTTGGTTTCCTTTCTAATACTTTTATATTGTATTTGGAACTAGTGTGTAATTACGTATGTAACCTGCCTGGTAAAATAAATTGTTAAAACTTGATCTGTGTGGTTTCGCTTCCTGACACTCAATGTTATACAGGGAATGCTTGGCTTACCCCCTCAAACTGGTCTAGGGAGGATGAATATTTACGCTTAATGTATCACGGCGTATAACACCCGTAGACCTATGATGGTAAATCCCTCTCCTCCGCGTGGTAGTTCATTCATGTCAAGCACAGCCGTAGCTAGTTGGTCTGCTTGGGTCGCTAGGCTGTAAACAGATATACCCGAGAGTAGCTATTCCTGCGACCTCTGATGACTACAGATAGCTAGTCAGTTTGTGAGACGTGCACATAACGCACGATGTGAGATGCGGTGGTACCAGCAGAGGATTGTTCAGCGAATTCTTCTCAGTACAGGATTCCTATAGCGATCAAGTCAAAATTATCAATAAGAAATCTACCTAATGTGGATAACTAATCTAAATTATTATTCTAAAATGGAGTCAGATAAACGAAGGTGAATGTATTGGCCCTATTGTGGAGATTCTTGGTCAGCCCGGACCAGTAATGAGCAGAAGGCAGAGTGGTACTACTGTCTTTGTATTGTGGTTTATTTATTGGCTCATCTAGACTCTCCGCATAGGGGCCACTAATTTTTAACCCTATTAGTATTCTTTCAGCAACACCAGAAGGACAAGCATGCTGATACCTTCAGCCCCCGCTAAATTCCGTTGTTGGGTTAGCGTGGGGTTTTACAATATGTTTCTCATTGAATACCAAATATTGAAATGAAATAGGATCCTTAATTTCACAATTTGAAAACTGGGCTGACTGTAAAAAGAAACAAATTAACCATTTTATTGCTGTGTAATTTCATGAAAGATAACCGTTCCTTTGCTGTCTTTTCCAGGCTTTTATAACCCATGCCATCCTTTTCCTCATTTTCTCCAGTCAGGGTTAACAAATTATATTTGAAGGCCAAAACTGTATGTGGGGAAACATTAGCTCAGAAGGTTGACCGGTCATCTGGCAGTTGGAGAGTTGCCGGTTTGATCCCCTGCCCTGGGTGTGTAGAAGTGTTCAAATTTACCCCTAATTGCTCCCAACATGCTCGTTTGCGCATTGCATGGCAACCTTTCACTTTTGGGCTGTGAGTGCATGTGGAAATGAGCGAATGAGACGCATTCATTGGAAAGTGCTTTGTGTGGCCTTAGTTGCTGGTTTCATCCCGTTTATAACTGTCTTCAAAATTAAGTTGAAGCTAATTATGAATGAATAATTATCATTGTGGCTGTCCATGCTGCTGTATGTCTCTGGGGTGTCCAAAGAGGAGGTGAAGCACCCTACTACCCCTGTCACAATTACGTCACTTATCATTTATTCTGGATCTATGTGAATTTTACACAGAATGTGAGTTTAAATATGTTTAATATGAATGATTCAAATTAGGAAAAATTTAATTAAATGAATGTGGAGAAACCTGTACCCACTTGCTGATCAGCTTTCAGAATGGCATCGTAACGGTCGTTTCAAAATTCTCCAGTAGGGGACTTACGAACACTACACAGTCGGTCGGATCAACTATCTGTACAACAGGCAGGTTTTTGTACAGCCAGCTAATCATACCCAATCACTGTGGTGGACTTTCAGTGGCGGGACCAAACTTGAAATCGGCAGTAAGTTTCTACTCAATAAGACCTTTCAAGATTTTCCGCAAGTGTATATATTTTAATTAAATTAATTTTGCAGAAAGTTTTTGCGAATTGCTAGCATTGTATATTTTACATTATATCGTATTAAAGCCGAGTCAGTCGGTGAGCTGGACAGAACAAAAACATGAATTTGACAAGCTCAAGAGAGTAGGATACATTTGTGTAGGATATGGCTACATAAAAAGCTTCGGGTATGCTGTTACACATTATGAATGGTTGATTTAAAATCTGCGTGAAGTCAGAATGAAAAAGGCATGGGACGGAAGTGTCTCTTGAGCAAGAGGTTTTTGTACGGCTGGTGAATGAGTCTGTATCACTGTGGTGGACTTTCGGTGGCGGAACAAAACTGTCAGTTGGACGTAAGTAATTTCTCTTTCAGATATATCCATATCGATGTTTGTGCTTTCTTTTTTAATATAATTTCATTTTACGATGTTAGATTTCGTGAATCAAAATGAATAATTCTCCCGATGGTTAAATAACAGGAATCCTTGTCAGATTAGTAATTGATTTTAAATTATTTTTAATCTTGCCAAAGAAACGCTCAGTAGAGTTGAATACATTTGCGTATGATGCATAAAATCAAATAAGATGTGAAGTTAGAATGCACTTGAAAAGGCATAGGACGGCAGTGTCTTTTGAGCAAGAGGATTTTGTACGGCTGGTGAATGAGTCTGTTCACTCGGGTTCATTTTCGGTGGCGGAACAAAACTGTCAATTGGAAATAGCCTAAGTAATATCTTTCATCGATATTTTTGCTGTATTTTTTAATATACTGCAAGTTTCCGACGTCAGATGTTGGACATTAAAATGTTGTCATTATGATGCGTGAGTGAACAAAAAACAAGATTATTTGAATAAGCTTGGCAATTTAAACTACCCACTTGATTCAAACAGTGTTTTTAGCTATCGCATTGATGTTTAGAATACAGTGGTGAATGAACTTTATTCCGTCCGGTAATAAATACATAGCATTGGTTCATTCGGTGGAATCAAAGCGGCTCTGTAGCAGTTTGAAGTGCAGCCACATTAATGAATTCGATAAGTCATGATATAGCCTAGCCTATCAATCATAACCGGACAATTTTGAATTCTAATAAAATGCCAAAGACAAAGAGTTCTTTATTTTACATACTTTAATAAAATAGGATCGTTTCTTCATATTCGACTTTATTTTTTAATTTTGGTGAATGAATAACACGTCTATTAGATGACACATTTCTGTTCTGTAGTCCCAGGCTCGTGCCATAACGTTCCGTAGCTACTCGACACGAATAAAAAGAGAAATGTCAATGTACTGAACATTTTTGCTGAATTGGTTAATCATTTGAAAACATTTTTCATTATATTGTTGTCGTTAACGTTATTCTGTAGGTTTTCAGAGCATAATACCATTATCTATGAAGTTATTTTGTAATCAAAGTATGAATTATAAGGATATAGCAATACGATATATGACAGTTTGAGCTGCAAAAGCAAAATGCAACTGTAGCTACTACAAAACAGTTTTGTTGTGGTGATGAATTTTTCATTGTAAAGTGCAGTCACAGGTTCTGGTAATAATGGAATCCAAGTAGACAGAACCTTAAAACATGTCAATGTGCTTTATGCTGTACAAGATGAAGCAAATCAGGATAAATGATCTTCAGCCACTGCCTATGAGTAACACCCGACATTCTCTGTGTCTGAGTCATGTCTCATTGTAAGGACAGAATGATTGACACTTGGGGGTGTGTCCACTCTCTGACCTCACGTCTCTCTGTGTCTCCCAGGTGACACAGTTCCCACCCTCACAGTCCTGCCCCCCTCCAGTGTAGAGCTGAAGCAGGGAAAGGCCACACTGGTGTGTCTGGCCAACAAGGGCTTCCCCTCAGACTGGACTCTGCGCTGGAAAGTGGACGGTACCAGTAGGAGCTCGGGCGTGGCCGGGAGTGTGGGGGTCCTGGGGAAGGACGGCCTGTACAGCTGGAGCAGCTCCCTGACTCTCAGTGAGAACGACTGGGTGAAGGCAGGGTCACTGACCTGTGAGGCCACAAAGGGCTCCCTGTCTGCCCCCCCTCAGACACTGAGGAGAGCCCACTGTTCTTAGTAGGCCGGGTGGAGGCCCAGCTCACACACTCTGGTCACACTGTTTTTACCCTGTTCTGCCCTCAGCCTCTCTGCTCCTTACTGCTGTCACACTGAGCTGAGCCTGTGTGTGAATCCTTCCCCCAGCCTGAGCTTTCAGTGCTAATATCTGACATGTGCTCTGCTTGTGCTCTTCAACAAATATGCATTCTTATTTGTGATTGTGTGGTTTTGACATTAGCTGTTAGATCAATATCATTGACATAATAAAGACTCTTTGAAGAACTACTCTGTCTCTGGCTTTTTTTTATAAAATAGATGTTTGTGCTTCTGATGATCCTGTGGTTTTTGGGCTGCCCTTTCTCTGATTAAATCATAATTATATTCTTGCCACTGAACATATTTATACAAAACACCCAAAAATGTATATGAGATGATAATGATAGATAGCTTGAAGTAAATTGACAAAGAGATCATTTGAATGGAGAAACCACACAGAAATGCAACCTGAGTATTCTTTTCTTTGACAAGACTATATGATCTAGGTACATGTATTGCTTTGTCCAAATAAAATTATTATAGAACATTAAGCCTAGACGGAGGTGATAAGAGACTGTGTGAAATAACTGATCTGGAATCAGTTTATAGTGCTATAGATGGAGGTGATAAGAGACTATGTGTGAAAGAACTGATCTGGAATCAGTTGAGGAGGGGCAGTCCCAGCTCTGGAGGCCTGCTGAGAGGAGCAGTGATGTGTGCAGCGTGCTCAGAGCAGTTCTGTACAGCAGGATGTGTGCTCAGCTCACACTAACCCCCTGGGGACGGCCCAGACACCTGGCCACAGTGCTGCTCTATTCTGAGATTGAGTCAGTCCCACTGAGGGACAGCAGAACCAGCCTGCACCTCCTGCACATGCAAATCTGAGTTTCACCCCCACAGCCCAAAATACCCACCACTGAGAGCTGTTGGGTGGAGGGGTCATTTCTGTAGTGGAATGAGAATGTGTGTGATGTTTGTGATGTTGTGGTACAAGAGTGTGTGAAACACTGTTTTATACAAAATACCCTTCTGAAAGCAATTCATTTGAAATCCCACCCTCTACTGGGAGAAAGAGCACGTCCTCTACATTTGGATGAACTCAGAGCACCCAGGTGATTATTGCATTACATTATTGGCATTTGGCAGATGCTCTTATCCTGTGCAGATCTTATTGTGGCTACACTGGGATTCAAACCCCCAACCTTGCCTGTCCCAGTCATTTACCTTAACCACTACGCTACAGGCCACCCTAAAAAATAATAGGATTGCTCCTTGTGAACTGATGCACTGTGTGCTGTCTGTGATGTTGTGGTACAGGAGTGTGTGTGATACACTGTGTGATGTCTGTGATGTTGTGGTACAGGAGTGTGTGTGATACACTGTGTGATGACTGTGATGTTGAGGTACAGGAGTGTGCGTGGTTCAGCAGCAGCTCTGCTATGGGTTCTGTATGTGACACAGAGCAGCTCCTCTTCAGCACAAAGAGGTGTGTGTTCAGGGCTGCAGCTCATTGTCGCCCCCTACAGCCTTGCTGGCAGTATTGGTGTCAGAGATCAATGCCTCCCCCCTCAGCTGCATGTGCAGCAGTATAATGTGGGAAATGGATGCTATGGATTCACTGGTTTTTGTGACACACAAATGTTTTTTGTACATAACACATGTACAGCCTATCACCCTGGAGACTTTTCTCCAAAATAGGGTAGGTCACTCTAGCTTTGAGATAATATTTCTATCCGTAGATATTACTCGCTGTAAGCTATTTGTGTCATAGGCTATTGGTTTAGAGGACAGGCTCAGTTACGTTTGACTATAATGAAGCTAGACTCCTCCAATGTTTCTGTTCACTTGATGATAGAATATTCTACATTTATCCAATCTTTGGTTGTCCGCATTCCATTACATCAGTTAGGATAAAATCATCTGGCAAATGAATGAATTTATTCCTTATGTCAACCAGGCATTAAAAGGAATTTCAGGAAATCACGGTGTTCTTATTATCAGTCAGAAAAAAAAGAGAAAGTTTCAGTCAGACGTTGTGGCTCGCCAGGTATAATTACTTATGTTAGAGTTTAGTGCCATAGAATGTTTGTTCAGAAAAGTTAGATAACTTAGCCGACAACAACTGTTATAACTTACTGTCTAGCTAACTGGCCAGCATCCAACTAGCTCGGTAGCTAACTGTCAAACATAACAGTTATTTAGTTAGCTGGCTTCCCACAATTTCCCACTTATTCAATCTTGTTAGCATGGCTTAGCAGCTAACGTTAGATTTGTATTCAAGTATATAGATTATGTAATGTTACAGTTAAGTGTCGCCGAATGCTTCTATAACAATATCCATCCATCCATTATCTGAACCCGCTTATCCTGAACAGGGTCGCAGGGGGGCTGGAGCCTATCCCAGCATACATTGGGCGAAAGGCAGGAATACACCCTGGACAGGTCGCCAGTCCATCCGAGGGCACACACACCATTCACTCACACACTCATACCTCCGGGCAATTTTAGTCTCTCCAATCAGCCTAACATGCATGTCTTTGGACTGTGGGAGGAAACCGGAGTACCCGGAGGAAACTCACGCAGACACGGGGAGAACATGCAAACTCCGCACAGAGAGGCCCCGGCCGACGGGGATTCGAACCCAGGACCTCCTTGCTGTGAGGCGGCAGTGCTACCCACTGCACCATCCGTGCCGCCGACTCTATAACAATATCCACAGTTTTTTATTTATTTTTTTTATTTATGTATTTAACTATCAGAAACGTAGACGCCACATTAAAAATGTCCTTGTCACAATGATTCTCTTGTTTTCTCCCATACAATCCTGCTAGCAGTTCAGTAGTAGTGCAGAGCGAGTGTAGTGCAGGGCGACTCAGCACCTGGTCCTGAAGGCCGCGGTGTCTGCAGGTTTTTTCTCTAACCATGCACTACGCCACAGGATTTCACGAATTAGTTTACCTGCTTGGTTCAGGCAGTAAGGTAATTAGTGAAATCAGGTGGTGCAGCACTTTTGCTAGAGCAAATAAGAAACTGCAGATACATAGTTGGGCTGAAGTGCTTTTACAGCGGGAGCAACATTAGCACTCTGGCTCCTCCCTGTGGTTGGAGTGTGTAATGGCAGCTTGTGTGATGTTTGGAGAGAGTGCTCGGGAAAAAATGGCCAAAATGGTCGTTCATCTGCCAATGTTTATTAGAACACTTATTTCTGTTTCGAAATAGAAATAATCTCATTGGAAGAGAGAATGGGAAAGTGCATGTGACCACATGTTTCTGAGTGTAAGCGTGTGTGTGTGTGTGCGCGTGTGTGCGCGTGTGTCTGTGCATGTGTATGAGAGTGTGCATGTCTCACAGTAATGAACAAGCTGGGGGTTGAGAAAGGGAGGCTAATTCTGGGAGGCTTTTGCAAAGTATGAGAGGTCAGACACTATTCACAGTCAGAGTCAGTATATGTTCAGGTTCTGCATGAGTACACCACACATACAATCAAATATTTCATTAAATATAGCAGTACTTCTAGCATGTTTCACCTGCTAATTATCCAAAATTGCCCCAAAAAATACAACATTGCAGAAGTAATGTGAAGAATAGAAAAGGGTAAAAAAATTTTACAAAAACAAGACTAATTTACAAAACAGAATTGGACAATAATTAATTAATGTTTAAAAGTATGCAATTCATATAAGTGAGAACTGACTCAGCGAAAGCTTTTCACATCAAATGTTTGTTTCCATTTAAAAACACTCCATTCATGAAAGTTTTCAAACAAAATAAATTTCAAATGAAGCAATACTGAAATCAAATACCATTAAAGATAAAATAAATATATGCACACTGAGGATTTGCATTAAAAGAAACCATTCGCTCTGTTCTGGGATAACCAGACATTTACTGAATTATATTCAATCTTATATTCATTCAAGTTAAACCATCCATTTTGACATAACAGGCTGTTACAAATTCATGAAATTATAGCATTAAAAAAAAGTTAACATATACTCACCAAGCACTTTATTAGGAACAATTTTACTTAATTACACCTACGTATTCATGCAATAATCCAATCAGCCAGTGTGGCAGCAGTGCAATGCATACAATCATGTAGATACGGGAGCTTCAGTTAATGTTTACATCAACCATCAAAATGTGATCTAAGTGACCATGGAATGATTGTTGCTGGCAGGCAGGGTGGTTTGAGTATCTCAGAAACTGTGGATCTTCTGGAATTTTCAGGAAGTTGACAGTAACGCATATAACCACACATTATAACAGGGGTATGCAGAAGAGCATATCTGAACACACAACGCATCATATCTGTAGTGGACAGGCTACAGCAGTAGAAGTATAAAAAATAAGTAATAAAGTGCTCGGTGAATGTATAATGTCCACGAGGGACACTTGCTCTCTGTACCCTAACCATAGGCCGTACAGAGAACCCCGAGCAAGTGAAGACTGACGCAGTGAAAAGGAACAACTTTGACATACCTATTGGTTTTGCAAATGTAATTAAAATACATTTAAACAGCGCTTTATTTCACTGTACCATTAGGGCCTGCATGATGTCGCAGCGTGTACGTATGTCATAACTAAAGCGGTTGACTTCAGAGCTATCATTCTTGTGGACAAAATATTTCTTCAAGCTGCACTTTTCCCCTATCGACTACCCTTCCCCCAGTCATTGGATGCCAGGTACAACTTTGTGACCAATCGGCTTCAGCCGCAGCTGATTTAGCGTGATTACCACAGACTGAATGGTGGATACCGAGCGCTTCGCGGGGAATCACGCTCTCGAGCAGGTTTTAACGGGTGAGCTCGAGGAATATTGATGATCAAATTGTATATCTTCCTTTATTTGTTTAATCTTATCGCCGTTGTTTATCCCGTTAAAGAAGAGAAAAGGAATCGACCGCCTATCGAAAAAAAGGTGAATTTATACTCATAAATAAATAGCTAACGTTAGGAAAGGTATCTAAGCTAATTAACAAACGTTAAGTTGGTAGCTAACTTAGTAGCGTTAGCTAACGTTATACATCGTACTAAACGATGGCTAACTTACAGTATCATATTATTTACAAAGTTCATATGTCATTTCACATCGCTTTGAAACAAACGGTAGCTGACGTAAGTTTCTTTTCTTAACGTTAGCACGCTGGCATCGCTATCTAGGCTATCTATAACGCCCGAGATGGTTCATGTTTTTCATGCTCGACTAAGCTAGCTAAATGTAAAGCTGGTTATTGGTATTGGTGTAAAACTTGATAACATAGCCAGCAAATGAACTTGCATGCCATCAAGTTCGCTTGCTACCATTAAGTTACATCATAAACCACTGAGGATTTAATTAGCTAGCTGGTGGTTACAGTGATATTTTTACACTCACTTTTCACACTTAGAACCTTTATGTTAAAGAATGACTGATATCCTTTTACTGCTGTCTTTCAGCTATCCATGAGAAAAACTGAAATGTCTGTTTGTTCAAATTTTACAATATCAAAATTAAAGTACGTTACAGTACTAAATATGTCACATGTCAAGTCAAGTCAAACTGTCAGTGGCTGTTGCTTGATAGCCAAAGTGTGTAGTCATGAATATTATGTTTTCAGACAAATTATGCAGTGAAAAGTACAGTGAGTGGGGGTTCAAGCAGAGGAAATATGGCCTTCAGTCAGTTTCAGAGTGCAGCTCCTGGTTCAGATTCTTATTTTACATCGTATAAGCATCAGGTAAGCAATTATTTATATTATTTTGCTGATACAATTATTTTTCAAATGAGCTAACCAGTCAAGGTTTACTAAAAAATACTTTTTTTGGACAATTGTAAATTTTGAGTTGATTTTACTTTGTGTTTGTGTGTTTATAAGCTATGCTAACGTATTCAGTGTTTCCCACAGGTCTGAGTTGGGGGGATGAAACAAAAATGATATTATAAATTAAATGGTGCTGTACTGTAAGAAGAACAAAAAACAAACCGTCTGCAATGGGGGCCAAATATCAAATTCCTGGTTGTTTCGAGGAATAACGCAATTATAATGCTCCAATTACACTTGTTATTTGAGAATACCTTATTGAGAACAAGTGGAGCTTATTTGGATGGCATTCCCAACACAGTCACCAGACCAATCCGATTAAATATCTGGTAGCAGGTGAAGAGGGAACATCAAGTGGGCTAAAGATCAGCTATGGGAAGCGTGTGGAATCAATGCCAAGCAAAGTGAAAGTGATAATCAGGATGAAAGATGGACTCACCAAGTACTAATGAACTTCAATGCACACTTGTTTTGACATATTTAAAAAAAAATTCATTTCTGAGTGTGTAAACTGATAATCATGCCCTTGATAAGCAATCAGTTCTTGGTAGTATCCTCAGGCTTTTGGTTAGTTGAGATTTGAGAAATGCATGTCACTGTTTGAAAATATTGTCCCAGTTTAAGAAAAAAGTAGTATAAATTAAAGTAAAATTGTATAAATACAACATAAAACAATTTTTGGGAACACTAAATGTATGAAATTCTTTATAATGTTTTTTTAAATATGACTAACCATTATTGCTCATGCCTTTTTGTTGTCAGTGTTCATTGCAGTAAAACCTGGCAATTGCAAACTATCATACCCTGAGGAAGGCAAGATATTCCAAATCTGTGAACTAAAATGCAGTCTTCGTGTGAAAGTCCAGTTTGTGTGGGGATAGAGTTAGAGTCCCTCAGCCCTTCACCTCTCCCCTCCCCTTTCCTGGCTTTGCCCCCCAAGAGGAGTCATCGCTGCCCTACACACCCTGGGCAGCCCGGGAAGATCCCTACCAGCTCAGGGAATGTGCCAAGAACAGGTGCTTACCTGTCTTACTGTATGCTCACAATATTCACCATTTCCTCTCAAAACATAGACACTGTACATTGTCATGAAATAGCCCCCTTCCTGATATCCTCTATTATTACATATTTATCACACTGAACGGTTTCAGATCTTTAGACATGTATATAATGTAATATTAGACAACAGAACCCAACTGAACCCAAGTAAACACAAAAACTTTTTTTTTGTGACTATTTTATTCATGTAAAGACAGAAGTGGAAAAAGTAATTGCCCCCTTAAACGTAATAACTGGTTGTTATAACAATAATTGCAACCAAAATTTGATATCAGTACTTGTGGAGGGATTTTAGCCCACTCCTTGTAGAATTGATTTAATTCAGACAAATCAGTAGGTTTGAGCATGAACTGCTTGTTTCACGTCCTACCACAGCATCTCTATTTGGGGTCAAGTCAGCTTTTGTACTTTCCTTTCCAAGGACTTTTGCTGATGGAAAGGAGTGTGGAAGTGAATCTGATCTCTATGGACTGGTGTCAAATATCCTGGAGCCAGACCACATGGATACAGACTTTGCAGAAGAGTTAGTAACTCTTTTTCTTTTTCTGTTTCTCTGCTTTTTTCTTACTTAATACTTTTAAGACTGTTCCACAACATTGGAATAAAACCTCAGCCATTACCTTGGTGAACAGATTTACCAATAGCGGAATGATTTTGTCTCACAAATGCAGTTCATGTTTTATATGATGCTAACTTTGGCTAAGTTAATTCAGTGTTACTGGAAAGTCAGTTCTTTTTGTTTGCTCACTGTTGGCCAATTATTTTGAATAAAGTCTAAGGAACTTAAATATAGGCGGCACGGATGGTGCAGTGGGTAGCACTGCCGCCTCACAGCAAGGAGTTCCTGGGTTCAAATCCCTGTCGGCCGGGGCCTCTCTCTGTGCGGAGTTTGCATGTTCTCCCTGTGTCTGCGTGGGTTTCCCCTGGGTACTCCAGTTTCCTCCCACAATCCAAAGACATGCATGTTAGGCTGATTGGAGAGTCTAAATTGCCCGGAGGTATGAGTGGATTGGAGAGTCTAAATTGCCCGGAGGTATGAGTGTGTGAGTGAATGGTGTGTGTGCCCTGTGATGGACTGGCGACCTGTCCAGGGTGTATTCCTGCCTTTTGCCCAATGTATGCTGGGATAGGCTCCAGCCCCCCTGCGACCCTGTTCAGGATAAGCGGGTTCAGATAATGGATGGATGGATGGATGGAACTTAAATGTAGACTCACTGAGCACTTTATTAGAAACATATATACTGGGTAGGGCTTCTATTTGCTTCAAAACAGCCTCAATTCTTCATGGAATGGATTCCATAAGATATTGAAAACATTCCTTTGAGATTCCTTTGAGATTCTTTGGGTTGGGAGGTAGTTACTGGTTGTGGGGTTTATTATTTTCACCTCGCCCTCATTAGTGCCAGGGGAGCCTACCTCCTGAGGGTATTTAAAGCACTCGCTGGCTATCTGTCGGCGCTTTGGTGTCAACTGTTCGCTCTTGCACCAAGCTGGTAAGCACGCTGTGGACTCGGTGTGTTAGTGAGTCAGGTATCGTGCTGGTTCGGGTTTCTTTCATTTTCAAAAGAAAAGAAAAGGTAAGGAAGGTGTTCAGTTTGTTACATTACATTATTGGCATTTGGCAGACACTCTTATCCAGAGTGACGTACAGTTGATTAGACTAAGCAGGAGACAATCCTCCCCTGGGGCAATGCAGGGTTAAGGGCCTTGCTCAAGGGCCCAACAGCTGTGCGGATCTTATCGTGGCTACACCGGGATTAGAACCACCGACCTTGCGTGTCCCAGTCATTTACCTTTACCACTACGATACAGGCTGCCCTACAGCATACATTGTTAGTGCTGTGTGCACTTCTGACGCCTTCCTATAGGTTCATTTTATTTCTAGCTCGTGTGAGCTTGTGGGTGAGGGACGTTGTCCCCGGTATTTGTATTTTGGTTTGTGTTTTTCCTGAGCTGCGTCTCAAGGTTCTTTATTTTGCGTGCCTAGTGTTTTTTTACTAGGTTGTACTTTTATTTTGGTCCCCGGTCTGGGGTTTTCAGTGCTCACCTTCTAGCACCTATTTTGGTTGGGTTTTTTCGCCCTGTTTTTTAGGGTTGCTTTTGGGCTTGACCTCTTATTTGGTTTGTCTCCGGGTTATTTTCTGTTTCCCTTCCTGTTCCGGGAGGAGTCTCCCTCAGTATTGTTTTCTCCCTGTTCCCTTATCTCCCTGGATTTTGTGGCGAACACGTTAGCGTGTCCGCTTATAAGGTATTACCCTTAGTCGCTCCTGGTTCTCCGCCAGTCCCCGACATTACAGGACACCAAAGCCAACATGGAGAGACTAGCGACTAGTGCGGTGATCGAGGTGGGGGATTCTCCGCTTGAGGTGGTGGTAGCCGCTCAGCAGGCTGCTCTGGTTAGGCAAGAGCAGGGGTTGCAGGCATTGCATGCGCAGTAGACTGCCACTGCCGAGCAGCAGACAATGGTGTTTCAGCGGCAGGATGAAATCTTGGCCAGGTTAGGTTGGCAGCAGGATGTGCTGCTAGGGCTCACCGAGAGCTTCCGGCAATTGGCGAGCGAGTTCCGTTCATCACAGGCACAAGCACCAGCCACCGATACCCCCCAACTGTCCACTCTTCCCCAACTGGTCTTACCCGCTTACCAACCCATTACACCTGCGGTCAGGGAGCCTAAGCTGCAGCTTCCACTGTGGTATGGTGGAGAGGCGGGTAAATGTAGGGGGTTCCTCTCCCAGTGTCTTATTTTTTTTAAATCACAACCCTCACGCTTTTCTACTGAGGATTCCCGTGTTCCATTTATTTTATCTTTGTTGACCGGGACAGCTCTGACCTGGGCGGATCCGCTGATCCAGGTACAGGCTCCCCTAATGAGTCACTCCCAGCTCCTCATGCAAGAGATGGCACGAGTTGTCACCGGCAAAGAGGCGGCGTCTCGGTTAACCTGGGTGAAACAGGGAACCCGGAGTGTCGCCGAGTTCTTGGTGGAATTTCAGACTCTGGCAGGGGAGACAGGGTGGGCGGACGATCCGCTTATGACCCTGTTCACGAGTACCTCATCAGACCCTTTCAGGGATACTCTGGCCACCATGGAACCACCGGGGAGTTTAGGGTCGCTGATTTCTGCAGCGATCCGCATCAATAACCTGGTTCGGGAAAGGGAGAGGGAGAGAGCGGGCAGAAGGGGTGGGTCCAACTGGCCGGTTCCGTCCCCTCTAGGCAGGGTTGTAGGTGACGAAGGGAAACCGGGCACACAAAGGGGAGGAGCAGATGCAGCTGGACAGTACGGCGCTGGTGCGCCCTAGGAGGCGACCCTGGAGAGAAGGGCTGTGCTTCTTTTGCAGGCGGTCGGGGCATCAGATAAAGAACTTGGGATAAAGTCCCAATCTGAAAGCAAAAGATGACAGAGTGGATTGTAATGCGGATCCCGTTGACTTTTGCTTTTTGACATGGTGCGTTATCATTGCTGGAAGTAGCCATGAGAAAATGGGTACATTGTGGCCATGAAGGGTTGCACATGGTCAGCAACAATACTCAAATAGGCTGCGGCATTCAAGCCATGATTTATTGGTGTACCAAGACATTCCCCACACCATTACACCATCCCCACCAGCCTGGACTGTTCACAGAAAGTAGGTTGCGTCCATGGATTCATGCTCTTGGCGGCAAATTTTGACTACCGTCTGTGTGCCTATGTTTTTCCAATCTTCAACTGTCCAATTTTGGTGAGCCTGTGCCCACTGCAGCCTCAGCTTTGTGTTCTTGGCTGGCAGAAGTGGAACCCAATGTGGTCTTCTGCTGTTGTAGCCCATCCCCAAGTGTTGTGCATTCTGAGATGCTGAGATCACATTTTTTCCCCATTCTGATGATTGATGTGAACATTAACTGAAGCTCTTGACCTGTACCTGCATGATTTTATGCATTGCAGTGCTGCCACACAATTGGCTGATAAGATAATTGCATGAATAAGTAGGTGTACAGGTGTTCCTAATAAAGTGCTTGGTGAGTGTAAGTGCTTAGAATAGATTAATTATGCCTGTATGTGCTACAAAGGTTATTAATGGGCAATGCTTTTGTGTTTTTAGAGAACAGCTCATAATGCAGTGCTACTTTGTATTTTTATTGCATTTCCGTTTTAAAATGTAGTTGTCTTGATATTTCTCATACTTCGCAATGCACATATTAAAATGTACATAAGACACCGGGAGACTAACTTCTAGTAAAATTAAACAAGTAACTATAATGAACAGTTTACTACTTTAACTTATCCACACTTTTAACACTAGGTAGGCCAGGGTTCTTTACTATCTATTAGGGATGTAAATGGTTAATCAGTTGCATGTTTTAAATTTTAATATCGGCTACAAGTGAATTAAATTTTTTCTTGGAATTTGTATGTTAAAGCAAAAATTATATTACACCTCCTGAATGCATGAGGGCGCTCATCCATGGCATACGAGCTAGGTCTGATACTGTCTGGGTGGTACAGTCCAAGTTACTGTATATTAAAATATATGGGTGGAAGAGGAAACTTAGCGTGCTTATAACCACCTTCAAAGCAAAGCTTCCTAACGTTACCGTCGCCAGCACTCAGCGATAGTCATCTCACCATGAACGCTAACCTCTTTTTTTCAGTCTCAGAGTATTCATAAGTATTCAGACCATTAATTCAGTACTTTGTAAAAGTCCCTTTGGCAGCAGTTACAGCTTTGAGTCTTGTGTAAGTCCTTCAAGCTTTGCACACCTGGTTTTGGGTAGTTTATCCAATTCTTCCTGGCAGATCCTCTCAAGTTCCGTCAGATTGGATTGGAAGCATCTGTGCACTGCCATCTTCAGGTCTCTCCACAGATGTCCTATGGGGTTTACGTCTAGGCTTTGGCTGGGCCACTCAAGAACTGTCAGAGACTTGTCAGTAAGCCACTTCAGCATTGTCTTGGCTGTATGATTCAGGTCATTGTTGGGCTGATGGGTGAAGTGCAGACGGCCTGAGGTCAGATTTTCTTCCTGTATTTGGTTTCATGCTTCCTCCCCTCAATTCTGACCAGTCTCTCTGTCCCTGCTGCTGAGAAGCACCCCCATAGCATGATGCTGCCACCACCATGCTACACCATAGGTATGGTATTAGCCAGGCAATGAGCAGTGCCTGGGTTTGCCAGGCAGTGCTTGGAGTTTTGCCCAAAGAGTTTCTGTCTCATCAGACCAATCTCCACGAGGGCAGTCATATGTCATTTTTCTCATTTTACGAAAGAATGGCTTCCGTCTAGCCACTCTACCATGAAGGCCTGGTCAATGGAGTGCTGCTGAGGTGGTCGTCCTTCCGGCAGGTTCTCCCTTCTCTGCAGAGGACTTCCGAAGCTCTGTTAGAGTGAACATTGGGTTCTTTGTCACCTCCCTGACCGAGGCCTTCTTACCCAGTTACTCTAGGAAGAGTCCTGGTGGTTCCAAACTGTGTTGTACAGCCAATTCTATTGCTATGAAGACCACTCTTAGTACGTAGTCTTGCTTTCCAAATGTGGGCTTAATTGCTGGAGGTGATTGTTACTTTATTTGTGCTGTGGACATAATCCAGGTATAAAC
This sequence comes from Conger conger, assembly GCF_963514075.1. Lineage (NCBI taxonomy): Eukaryota > Metazoa > Chordata > Actinopteri > Anguilliformes > Congridae > Conger > Conger conger. Next base: position 32,027,776 of record NC_083775.1, read on the forward strand.
AAATTAGTTTGACGTTACAGAGCAAGCGATCATACTTCTGGGTTCTTCTACTTGGAATGGCCCATCTCCAGGCTCCTATTCTCTTTTAATACGTGACATACATGCTCGTTTCTGATTTTCCGTTTTTCAGAGGAGGAAATCTGAAAGATCCAATCAGCCAACTTGATCAGCAACAACAAACAAGGCACTCTTTTGTCATTAATCGTCCATTAACATCGACTGATCAGTAATATAGAACCTGGAAGTAATTTACCATCTGTTGTTTATAAGCCTTCTGATTCATCCTATTGACTGGGAAAACCTGTTTGCTGCCTTAAAGGTACAATAGGTAAGATTTTTGTTAAAATATTTGGTAGCTAACCATTGTAAATCCCTTCCTATCGTTGAAAAAGTCCCACTGACATGTTGACTTATCCTCGGCCTGTGTTTATAGTGCTTAAATTCTGGTTTCAAAATATACAGTTGACGGGCCGTCACTCTGTTCCAAAACATTGAACAGCTGTAGTATAATTCAAGCTCACTCGTTGAAAATTGGTTCTAATTGCCACAGCCAGTGGTGTGGGGGCTTATTCTGATTGTTTGTGTGTAGCTGCCCACATTGCACTCCAGAAAAGCTATCACTAGAACTATTGCTTATTATCCAAGCGAAGACTACATATCTAGTTATGAAACAATACAAAGTTTGCTATCGGTAGCAACTAGCAGATTAGCCATAGTTAGCTTGACAATTTTACAAATGTACGAACAATACAAGGCAATATGAACATAGTAGCGAGTGTTGCGAGCCTCAGCCAATAACGAACTGGTATCGTTTTATAACTAGATGCAATATACAACAGAAATGAGTACACCCCTGTGCAATATCACTTAAATGTCAAATGATTCAAAATTGTATCACCTTACAGTAATCTCATTACTTCTAAGTTGAACAGTAGGGTATTTGCTCTTATGTAAAATAAAAAACGAACAGTTTAGATTTACTATATAAAAAATATGGGCCTCAATGCAACAAAAGTCAGTACACCTTTCATTACTGAGATTCAAATCTTTTATCTTTTTCAATACTTGGTATGTCCACCTTTATTTTTGATGATGGACTCAATCCTCCTCGGCATGGAGGATACCAGTGTTGCACAAATTTGTGGAGAAACATTCTGCCATTCTTCAGAGACAATATTTTTCAGCTGCTCTTTGCTGGAGGGGTTGTGTTGCTCTACCTTTCGCTTTAAAATACCCCAAAGGTGTTCTTTTGGATTCAAGTCAGGCGACATACTTGGCCAGGTTATAGTTTTCATTATTTTCTTCTTTAGAAACTTGCGTAATTTTGGCAGTGCTTGGGATCATTATCATGCTGGAATAATCCTCTTCTGCCAAGCTTCTGGAGACTGGGAATCATCTTGTCGGCCAGTATTTTGGAATAGCTACAGGCATCAGCGTTGAACCTCAACATCTTCTCGAAATGGGTAGCACATAAATGTAGCGACTGGCTCGAATAAAGCAAAGTCTTGAAAGCGTTTGTCAAACTCTGACAGACAATTGTCAATCTGCTCTGTGTAGCGTGCACTGTCAAGTTGCGCACACGCCTTCTGTTGCGTCTCCAGCTCTGAGGCGAAGTTCCCCAAATCATGGCGCTGCAGCTTTGAGGATAGATGTTGCATTTTTCGTTTGAAAGCATTAACTGAGCTGATCATATTGACCACGGTTTTGTCTTTTCCTTGCAGCTCTAAATTATGCTCATTCAACATGTTGGTCAGATCGGTTAAAAATGCCAAGTCTAGCAGCCACTGATCGTCATTTAGTTGGTTGTATTCTTCATGTTTAGCGACAAGGACAAACTCCTTTATCTTCGGACAGAGCTCTCGGAATCTCTGCAGGAATTTCCCCCTACTAAGCCATCTCACGTCGGTGTGTAGCAACAACTCAGTGTGGTCGCAGTCAGCCTTCTCCAGATGCACACGGAACAGCCGTCTTTGAAGAGATCTAGCTCGAATAGAACAGGCAATCTTCATCGCCACATCCATTATCTCTTTCATGTTTAGCATTTTTGCGCATAATGCTTGTTGGTGTATTATGCAGTGGTAATTGAGGAAGTCGGGGAAAGCATTGTCCTCCCTGCACTTTCAAGCGGCCAACCATAGCGGGCGCACTGTCTGTGGTGATTGACACCAATTTGTACTCTGGGAGCTGGGTTTTCTCAATAAAGTTTTTGAAAGACTGAAAAATGTCCTCTCCCCGTGTGTGTTCTTTCATGGGCAGTATTGTTAACAGTTCTTCTTTTGCAGTCATATCAGTAAAAACCATCCGAATAAAAATGCACAATTGGGCTGTATCACTTACGTCTGTAGACTCGTTCAATTGCAGTGAGAAACACTCGCAGGCCGCGATGTCCTTCCAAAGCTGCTGTGTCAAGTCCTCGGCCATGACTTCACAGCGCCGTGTCACTGTACTTCTTGATAGCTGGAGAGCTTTGATTGAAGATAATATTTCCGGTTTGTTTTTAAAGACCCGATACAACGAGTCAGCCGCTTCAACGAATGCCTCTTTTATCATCTCTCCGTCTTGGAAAGACTTCTTGTGCTTAATGATGGAGTGACTCACCCGGAACAATGCTTCGGTGGCTGCCTTAGCTTTTGAGCTCAGCTGTGAGAAAAATGACTGCTGTCCGGACAACTGTGATTTTAGTTCCTTCACCTTTCTCTTTCTCAGCTCGCTTTTCGGAGGGAAGTCAGTGTCGTAGTTTTTATGAACAGTCCGGAAGTGCCGCTCCACATTTCCCTTCTTTGGAATAGCGATGGTAGATTGGCAGATCAGACAAACGCACTTTGAATATGACATTCATATTCACTTCCATTCCGGATGGAAGTGGTAAGTTTTTGGTTTCTTACTTGGTCCAGCTCCCCCACTCATTTTAATACCCTTTCTTTAGTTGAGATAAATTGGAGCTAACTAGGTTATTACACGAGCTGCTGCAAAAAACAAGTTTTTGCTGTAGCTTGTGCGGTTGACCGCTCGTGCGCGCAGTTAAATCTCAGACTGGCTGCCCTGTACACCAATAAGGGGCACGTGCCATAGTGAGGATGGATGATAGCCTATCTAATTTTTTTGATGGCATGCGATCTACCCACACTAACTTTGGTAGGCCAGGGTAGGCTTTTTTAGCAGCGGGGTGATGTGGGCCCTCTTGGAGGATGATGGAAAACAGCCAGAAGACAGGGAGAAGTTGACAAGGGAGGTGACAAATGGGAGAATGTCAGGTGTGATACTCTGGAGTAGAGAAGAGGGGATAGGGTCAAGGGCACAGGTTGTAGGGCGGAGGGAGAGCAGGAGTTGAGAAACATCAGAGTCTGTAAGGGGAGAAAGTGGAAAAGGAAGGGATGGGCCTAAAGGGGGGGAAGGGCACGAGGGGCGGTGGTTGCAAAGGATCTGCAGATGTCTGTGACCGTCTCATCAAAAAAATCAGCAAAGTCATCAGCAGCGAAGGAGGACTGAGGTGGAGGAGGTAGCATGCTGAGGAGAGAGGAAAAAATAGATAACAGTTTCCGGGGGTTAGAAGTGGAGTTGTGAATTTGTGATTGATAGTATTTTACCTTGGCGGCAGTGACAGCAGAAGAGCCAGAAGAGACTGGTAGGTTGTGAGGTTTTTCCCCACTTCTTCTCCACTGCGTGGAGGTTGGCCCTGGAGGTACGTGGGGTGCCAGATATCCAAGGACTGGGAGAGGATGTGCGAGGTGATTTTGAGATAGGGGGACAGAGAGAGTCAAAGGCAGAGGAGAGAGATGAAAGGAGGGTGGCAGATGCAGTGGGGAGTTTGGAGAAGGATTCGAGAGGGGGGGGTGACGCGGTGACAGTGGTGGCAAAGGAAGAGGGTGAGAGGAAGTGGAGGTTACGGCGGGCTGAGGAAGTGTAGGTGGGAGGAGGATGGGGAGGAAGAAGGAGGGAGAATGAGATGAAGTAGTGATCAGATGTATGCAGAGGGGTAACCGTGAAATCGGAGCATGAGTAGTTCCTCACAAAGACAAGGTATAGGACATTGCCTGCCTTTTGGGTTGGGGGAGAGTGTTGCAGGGAGAGGCAGAAGGAGTGGAGTAGCGGTAGGAAGGCAGCAGCCTGGGAGGCTTCAAGGTGGATTCTCCAAGGAGAATCAGTGGGGTGCCATCCTCAGGGAAGGAGCTGAGAATGGTGTCTAGCTCATCAAGGAAGCTTCCCAGGGGCCCTGGAGGATAGAAAACTGCAATAAAAAAGGTTAGTAGGGTAGGATACTGCAACAGAATGGCCCAGGGTGTGCTGTGTTAACGCTATGTATTAGAGCTCTGTGTTGATGTTTGATGATTACATAATTTTCGGTAGCGCTTGCCATGAATTATATATTATCAAGCATTGAGTTTTAATGCTATGTATTAGTCCTGGCCAAGAATATGCCACACGAGCACTATGGGGAGGTACAGCGGAAGTCCCGCTGAATGGCATTTCCGGTATACTGCTATGTGCTGTGCTAGCGGATTTCATCATGGACGGCAACAACAACTTAAGCAAATGAAGCATTAAATCGTTCTACAAACACAAAATTACAAGGCTCCAGATCTATAAATGCAGAACATGACTTTTTATGAACTTAAATCCAATTATATTCAGTATATAGCTATGTATTCAAACCATGAAAAACTTTATTTGAATCCAGACTTCAACACTATGTAGTCTGTTTATTTTTTGCTTTTGTTCCTGAAACATCCACTTTACCTCCCTATTCTGTTACTATTAGCACTTGGTCTTAGTCCAGAGTATGAATGTTGGTAGAGCTTCCTCACCTGTGCCTGGCTGGAGCGATAGTTGTTTAGCTGTCCATCAGTAAACCATTGGTTGGGGCGGTAATTCCCAAATGCGCTCACCCATTGGGGTTTTTCTTCCCTCTTCTGCTCCCTGTTTGGCTGAGCTGTAGTCCTGCAACACAGAGAGAGCAAAACGCTCATTCATCACAGCATTAATCCATCATTCTCATTCCAAAAACTTCTCAATCCCCAAATACGTCCTGAAGCTCAACACAATTCAACATATGTTGCTCACAAAAAGATTTCAGTCATTTTGTTTGGGGTAAAAATATCCCCTTGTCTCACACGACTGATATATGCAGATTACATAGCTAGACGTTACTATAGTTAGTTACAGGCATTTTTAAAACAACCGTCAAATCAATGTCCTCTCTGGCACTGGCAGAGCTGTTATTTCCATGTACAGGGCATCCTGTTTGCCCTGTACATTATCCTGAAGAGGGTAACAGGGGGGCTGGAGCCTATCCCAGCATACATTTGGCGAAAGGCAGGAATACACCCTGGACAGGTCGCCAGTCCATCGCAAGGCGCACACACTCACACTCACACTCACACACTCATACTCATACTCATACTCACGGGCAATTTAGACTGTCCAATCAGCCTAATCTGCATGTCTTTGGACTGTGGGAGGAAACCGGAGTACCCAGAGGAAACCCACGCAGACACGTGAAGAACATGCAAACTCCACACAGAGAGGCCCCGGCTGACGGGGATTCGAACGCAGGACTTCCTTGCTGTGAGGCGGCAGTGCTACCCACTGCACCATCCGTGCCGCCAAACAGCAGATTCTTTTTACGAAATTGTACTTTGCATTGATTTATCTCAACTAGCTATTACTGTATATTGTGATGTGTGCTTGCAGCAGATACTGCAGTCGAAAAGTAGCAGAACTCACTTTTCCCAGGGAGAGCATCTTGTTTGGTGGGGAAACCAGATCTTGATGTGAAGGCTGGAGGTTTCTGGACAGCAACCTTTTGACAAATAGCCTTAATGAGCCTGGAACTAAGACACAAGCACAGCTTTAAACCACGACCACAGTACTTCTGAATGTCACCCGCTAACTAAAAAAACACCTATTCTCCACCTTTTCAGCATCCAAGCCTTTTGCTAAACAGTTTTTCAGTTTCCGGTTTTCATCATCATTACCCAAAAAAGGTGGATCACTCATTCGTGCCTTTAATGGGACCTTATTGGTTTCTCTACACACGTGTTCCGCAGGCTGCCTGCTGCCATTGGCTGATCTTTCAGGGACATCTGCAACTCTTTAGCCTCGTACAGCTTGGTCATGCTAGCCGTCTCTTCATCCTTGGTCTGGCACAGGTCTGACATCGTCACCAGCTTCTCCTCACAGGTCTGAAAACTCAAAGGCATTTCGGCCAGCTCCTGCTCCTTGTTCTGAAAGCGCTGCATTTCAACCTCTAGACTGATCGTCGTCTGCTCACCAAGCCATACCTGGACCTCCAGTTTGCCCCTTGTAGCCCGATACAGCTCAGTCATCTCTGCCAGCTGTTCTTCCATGAGTTTATGTTCCACAGCCGTGGCTACCAGCTGCTGATCCTTGTTCTGGCAGCTACTTTTCATGGCTTCAACTTCGGAAACAGAGTCCTTGCAGGCAATCAGATCCTTCTGAAGTTTCCGAATCTTCATACACTTCCTCATCTTGCTCACTTCGAAAGCAATGTTAACATGGAAATAAAACATGACATTTCATCACGTTCTCGCTAAGGCATGTAAAGTGTTAATTCTGGTCTAAAATGAAAAAAAGAAAAAAAAGACTAAACTTTCATTTACATTTTGGAACATGATATGTATTCCATAAACGTTACTTTTGACACAATAATTTGTATGATTAACGAGCAAATGAACATTTGTGATGGAAAAGAACATTGCTAGCTCAACAATAATATTAACGTTAAAGAAAAAAACTCACCACAAGTGGAAATTAGTTTTGCAGCAACGGGACTGAATTGATCTGAGGGAAAAAAAGAAACATACAAGGTCAAATATGCACTTTTCGTGGGCCTTCCCATCCCACACATTTCGCCACACATTCATTCAATAACGCACTTGCTCTTGCAATTGGGCATTCTAGGTAGACTAGCTCATGAAAATAAAACTTATCATAGCTTATTCGCTCTACATGGAAAATATATTTCTTGAGACTCACAATTTCTGACCGAAACAAATTTGCCGTTATCAAGAATGCGAATGGTAAATATGATTATATTAATGTGAAAAGGTTATGAAATCGACTGGGTTGTCGAAAGACGAACAAGCTCCGTAAAGTTCATTATGATCTAGCCGACGTGAAAAAACTTTATTTATTGAAAAAAGAAGCTGTCCACAGTCACGTAGTCCAAAATGCTGAAAGTTCAGTGACGTCATAATTTATTTTACAGAAAACTCCCTAGAGAACCCTATGGGACAGAGTCCTGATTAATCCATCAATAACGAATATTTCTAATTCTCATGAATTATAATATATATACCCAGGTAGTCAGCGTATTTGGTCAGCGTCAATTTTATTGTCACATTATTTTACTTTGACAACGCATCTATAAAGTTTTTTCTTTTTGAAATCAGAATTCAATTTCATCTTGAATCAAACTCCTGCAAACTTTACTGTCGCACAGGGATAACGTAAAATTTGTTTTTACTTTGCAGTTATTTTATTTGCATAAAACATGTCACGTTCGCTAGTTCTGTTATTTCAATAGACTAATTTTCCAGTCAAATCTAATACGAATCGGAAAATAAAATGTGAATGTTGACTTACTGTAGCTCTGATAGACATTTTACTTATACTTATAATTGAAGAAGGAGGGCTCTATCACCATTTTATAAACACAAGGGGGCGACATGGCTCAGGCAGTAAGAGCAGTTGTCTGGCAGTCAGAGGGTTGCCGGTTCTATCCCCCGCCTGGGCTGTGTCGAGGTGTCCCTGAGCAAGACACCTAACCCCCAAATGCTCCTGACGAGCTGGTCGGGGCCTTGCATGGCAGCCAATCGCCGTCGGTGTGTGAGTGTGAGTGTGTGCGTGTGTGTATGAATGGGTGAATGGAGAAGCATCAATTGTACAGCGCTTTGGATAAAGGCGCTATATAAATGCCAACCATTCACCATTCATTCATTCATTCACAAGGAATATATGCACAGATTGAAAAAAACACTAAAATGGAAAATTACAATAAAGTCAAATTTACTGGACCAGAGATTGGGTTGTGAAATGTAAAATGTAATGTTAGTAACTAATATCACCTGCGCCTATTTAGGAATCAGTCTCGACACTCAGTCTTAAATCAAGTCTGATTTAATACCAGGCTGTAGTTTCCTCTCTTATCATACTGTAGTGCTTTTATATCAGCAGCAACAGCAGCACTCTGACTCCTCCTTGTGTTTGGAGAGTGGAATGTGTAATCTGTACAAACATGACATTCAAGACATGACCTGAAAGATCTGAGACAAGCTGCTTCTGACCCATTCCTGTGTCTGAAGCCTCTCGGCTGGGACGTGTTCGGGGGCTCGGGACCCCCTGGTGGTGCCCTCCTGCTGGGGCGGACTGTGGCAGCCGACGCGCCCAGTCCTGGAGGGACCGAAGTGACCGGGCGTTGGTCCTCCAGGTCTTCAGGGAAGATGGCCGAGTGGAGGAGGGTGCTGCTACCGGATTGGTTGGTTCCTGATCTTGGACTAGACTATGGACTGGAGTTTTGGATTTGGATTGGACTGGTCGCTGAGGACTCTTATTTATTTTGATTTATTTTTGTTGAGTAGATTTTGTCAAGTGATGGTCGCTGAGGACTCTTATTTATTTTGATTTATTTTTGTTTATTTTGTTTATTTTCACTCTAATTTTTTTATGTTTTTAAATGCTGTGTTTCAAGTGCATTCCTTCACTTAAAGAGATGAAGGTGGATCTTAAGACAATAATTTTCATATTAAATGTTGGAATATGAGAGTTATTATTACACAACAAAGCTCAATGTTTTAGAGCAGAGCCCCTCAGTGTCTCGGGTCAGTGCTCCCCCCTCAGCACCTGCAGTAGGTCCCAGCTGCAGCAGTGCAGTCTCTGTGCAGTCTGACTGAGGGAGGTTTTTGTACGGCTCTGTATCACTGTGTGAGCACCCCGCTACCACTGATCTCATGGTAACTCTGACAGTAATAATCTCCTGCATCTTCAGCCTGGACTCCAGTGATTTTCAGTGTAAACTGAGTCTCAGATCCACTCCCACTGAAACGATCAGGAATCCCAGACTCATGTGTTGTGCCATACTTAATCAGAAGTTTAGGAGCCTGACCAGGTTTCTGCAGGTACCAGTTGAGAGCAGAATCAAGAAAAACACTCTGACTGGATGTACAGCTGATAGAGACAGTGGCTCCCTGTTGAACAGTCTGAGCTGATGGAGACTGAGTCAGAACTACACCTGCCATTGATTCTAAAAAACAAAACAAGAATATCAGTATAAAATCATTGCCATCAAATTATGGTAATTCTGGTAAACCTGAACAAAATAGAAGGTCATGTGAAAAAAGAAACATTTTCAGAACATATTCCAGAACAAAAAGACAACAAAGGGTTTTATGAAATAACAAACGTTTTTTTCTAACATATCATGAAATACTTAAATTCCCAATTACAATGAGGTCAGAGTTTCTCACCCTGAACAAAGAGTCTCAACATCACCAGCAGTAGAAAGGCTGTGACATCATCATCATGCTGCCTGTGTCAGTGTCTGTGAAAGGACTGGACAGTCACTGATCAGTACTGGGTGTGTGGAGCAGTGAGGCAGGACAGGTATGCAAAGCCCCTTCCTCTATACAAATCCTGTCACACACAGTGAGAGGAGCTCTGATGTGTGAACAGCAGTGCGTCTATAGATACAAAGTTAATTTACTGTACTCACTGAATCTTTTCAGTGAGTACACTTATGAAGAGCACTTATGAAGAGATGTCATTCAACCTGGTTGATTGCATATGGGCTAAGATATGTGCCTAAACGTATGTTGAATAAATAAGTTTGAATGGAGGTTTCAGTTTCAGAAATGAGAAAGTCAGTAATATCACACATGCACAGGTAATCATTCAAACACAGGATATCCATGTGAAATAATGTGAAGTAGAGCAATGTAACAATGATTGTTTGTGTCACCATGAGCAGGTCTTTCCATCACTCAGGACACTGTAGTCTTCAGATGATGAGAATGAGAAGCCTTGTGTTAACAGGGAATGCTGGCATCACTGTAGAAGGACACTTTCTCCTCTTTACACTCTACTATTTTCTCCAGTCCAGCTTAGGAACTTTTTCCATCATATTTTCATCAGTGACTTATTATGTTCGAACAAATTTACCAACTAATGTAATTCCTGCAATGTCCTCCATCACTTGGTGAGAGTACTGAGAAGCTGCTTCTCCCATACAGCACATTCTCCCAGCAACCCCTTCTTTACCCACACTGCAGTTCACTCACTCAGATGCAGTGCCATTGTGATGGAGGGTGGTACATCCTGTCCAGCTAATACAGGCAGCCTGCAGACAGACTGCAGATGAGAAAGGCTCTTGTGTGATAAGACAGGGCAAACTGAGCTGATTGACACCCTCCCACTGATCAGTTCTGTGGTCAATTCTGCGCTCCCTTGTGGGGCTCCCTTGTGGGGCTCCCTTGTGGGGCTGCTTCAAACACTCAGCACTGGTCAGGTCTGAGTTTAACACCATACTGTAGTTTCCTCACTGATTATCCTGTAGTGTAATGGCAGCTTGTGTGACGTCTGGAGAGAGTGCTCTGGAAGCAGAACCCAAAGAACACTGATTTACTGAGGATTTTGGAGGGAGCATGTGGTCAATCCTGCATTGCTGTCTCAAATTTGTCAAAAAATGTCCTGATATTAGTATTCAATAACCATGAAAATGCCTCCAATTATGATGATGGCTTAAAAACTATGCATTTCACTCACCCCAACCAAAGAAAAGGACAGACCCTTTGACCAAAATACCCTTTGATGCATCAATGTTTTTACACAGCCAAGGATGAAAATGAAGTTTCTGGAGAACATGGATGTGAATATGGACTTTGGGAAAGAGCAGGAGGAACAGAGTCAGAGTGTGGAGAACATTCCTCCCTCACTGTGGTCTCTGTCAGAGTGTGGAGAACATTCCTCCCTCCCTGTGGTCTCTGTCAGAGTGTGGAGAACATTCCTCCCTCCCTGTGGTCTCTGTCAGAGTGTGGAGAATATTCCTCCCTCCCTGTGGTCTCTGTCAGAGTGTGGAGAATATTCCTCCCTCCCTGTGGTCTCTGTCAGAGTGTGGAGAACATTCATCCCTCCCTGTGGTCTCTGTCAGAGTGTGGAGAACATTCCTCCCTCCCTGTGGTCTCTGTCAGAGTGTGGAGAACATTCCTCCCTCCCTGTGGTCTCTGTCAGAGTGTGGAAAACATTCCTCCCTCCCTGTGGTCTCTGTCAGGAAATTATATCTGGGGTGAGCTGCACTTGCATCACTGACCAAACGCAGGACTCATTGCTAAAATGGTAAATGATTGGCATTCATATAGCGCCTTTATCCAAAGCGCTGTACAATTGCTGCTTCTCATTCACCCATTCATACACACACCAACAGCGATTGGCTGCCATGCAAGGCACCGACCAGGTCGTCAGGAGAATTTGGGCGTTAGGTGTCTTGCTCAGGGACACTTCGACACAGCCCGGGCAGGGGATCGAACCAGCAACCCTCCAACTTTTCTCTGCACTCTGAACTCTCTGAATCACCTCAGTAATCTCTGAATGGTCTGTAGGGTTCATCTTATTTTCCAAAGATGCTGCACAACTACAGGGAATGGATTATCCAGGAAACTTACAGGATCCCCTTGTCAAATGTAAGGTAACAATGACCAACATGAGAAACTTTTTTCTATCAAATTATGATTTAGCCCTGGTGAAACCTCTGATACAGTATGTGCAAATATTACATTCAAGAATGTGTTCACTGAGTGTACAACCCAGTCTCAGGTCCAAAAAAAAAAAAAAAGCTATTCACTATTTCTGTGTTTTCTTCAGTCTGTGCATGTTACAAAGTGGCAACAGAGTCACACTTCCTGAATGTACTCTGTTTTAGAGAAACTGAACCAAATTTCTCAAGTCATGTTTTTTCCATGAGAAGTTTTAAACATACAAAAAAAAACTTAAGAGGAAAATTATGTGCTGACATGAACAGTGAGAATTAAATTTTAAAATATGAGAGTTATTATTGCAGAACAAAGCTCAGTGTTTTAGAGCAGAGCTGCTGAGTGTTACAGATCAGTGCTCCCCCCTCAGCACCTGCAGTAGGTCCCAGCTGCAGCAGTGCAGTCTCTGTGCAGTCTGACTGAGGGAGGTTTTTGTACGGCTCTGTATCACTGTGTGAACACAGCTTTACTGTTGATGTAATGGTAACTCTGACAGTAATAATCTCCTGCATCTTCAGCCTGGACTCCAGTGATCTTCAGTGTAAACTGAGTCCCAGATCCACTCCCACTGAAACGATCAGGAATCCCAGACTGACGTCTTGTGGAAAGATATATCAGAAGTTTAGGAGCCTGACCAGGTTTCTGCAGGTACCAGCTGAGAGCATCATCATTATAAACACTCTGACTGGCTGTACAGCTGATAGAGACAGTGTCTCCCTGCTGAACAGCCTGAGCTGATGGAGACTGAGTCACAATTATATCTGCCATTGATTCTGAAAAGGAAAAAAAGGAAATATAGGTCAATGGATAATAGAATTATAAAAAAACACTGTTAAATCCTGACATATTTGAATACACAATCATAGCACTGTTGTGACAGAGTTGTATTGTGAAAAGCAAGCAAATAAAATGTAAAATGTCACCAAAATCCCAAGCTGAAAAATATCTATCTCACCCTGTACAAAGAGTCCCAATATCACCAGCAGTGGAAAAACTGACATCTTCATAATGCTGCCGGTGTCAGTGTCTGTGAAAGGACTGAACAGTCACTGATCAGTACTGGGGGTCTTAAAGTGTGTGGAGCAGTGAGGCAGGACAGGCATGCAAAGCCCCTTCCTCTATACAAATCCTGTCACACACAGTTAGAGGAGCTCTGATGTGTGAACAGCAGTGGGTCTATAGAGGGCTGGGACATGTGCATTGTTCACTGCTATTTTGACCTATTGTGATGCAGGGACTGGATGCCCCGCCCAGCTGTGCTCTCTTTTCTCTCTCTTGTGACCTGTGACCTCTCCCAGTTCCCCGTGTCTGCAGGACCATGGACAGCAGACGCAGGCCAGAGTGGAGCAGGCTGGAAAGCATCCTGTAATTACAGCAGTTATTCAGTGATTGGGAGCAGGATGAACAGCATCCTGTAATTATAGCAGTTATTCAGTGATTGGGAGCAGGATCAACAGCATCCTGTAATTACACCTGGGAGCAGCCCAGTCAGAGCTCAGTGATTACACCAGTTACTCAACACCAGGGAGCAGCCCAGACAGAGCTCTGTGATTACACCAGTTACTCAACACCTGGGAGCAGCTGTCCTCCAGGAGTGACTCCAGCAGCACTTAGAGGCTCCCCACCGCCAGATAAAAGGGCCACTGCCCACAGCCTGGGGACCTCAATGTGGGACTCATCATTATTTTACTCATTCATATTTTATTAAATATTATATTATCTTTAATATCAAAGATAACGATGTTGAATGAACACAGGATAGAGTCTCCATTTGAAATGAATGAAAGAGTGAGTATCTTTGATTTAACAATTGGAAAACTGGACTGACTGTAGAAAGAAACACTGTTTTGTTTGTCTTATTGCTATGTTATTACATCAAGGAAAACAGTCGCTTTGAACAAACTTTAAAAATCCAATGTATTCTGTTTCCACTTTTGCTCCAGTTTGGGATGAAGGCCTACATCATGTGATGTATTGGATTATACTGCAAATCACATGGCATGTGTATTTCAGCACAGATGATACAATCATTGTATGATATATCCAAGGAAATCCTCAGTGGAATTATAATGTCAAGGACAATGGTCTTCTCAGACTTTTAAAAACCAGTCCAGCATTTTTCCCCATGTGCTGCTGTTTGGGGTTGTAAGCCAGTCATAAGTAACATTTGGTGTCATGCGCTGGTCAGCTTGCTGACTTCCCCCTCCCGGAGCATGCATTGTTAGCCCCCACCTTTTGGCACACATGCCTGTAGGGGAGAGCTAGAGAAGGATTTCTGGAGCCCCCCTTCTCTCACATTCCTTCAGGGTTAGAGCACAGGAATACTGGAGATGACATAAAGATGTTTCATGATAATCCCAGGTCAGAATATAGTAATGTTTGATGTTATTCTGATTGGTTCAGTGTGACTGGACAAAAGCTGTCTCTGTAGAAGCCATGTGTTTTAACCCCCTGACCACTGCCTGGTGGGGGTTGGCGGTAAATTAGAGATGGGTAACTTTTAGGGTTGTAGGAGGGAGGCGAAGTGTGATTCTGCCATTTGTGAGGAGCCTGTGCGCTGGGGGTTCTGGAGGAAGCCAAAGTGTGACTCTGCCATTTGTGAGGTGGGGGTTCTGGTGTGTGTCAAAAGGGACAAAGGACAATGCTGTTTGTAGTACCTTTTGACGATTTCCAGACCAGTGACGCCAAGAAGATAAGGGATAGATATATGGTGGGTGGATGAGCGGTTCCCGGGCAATTAGGCCATGAGGGCCATTAAAACTCCCGGGAAAAGAATATGCCTAAAATCTTATGACCCCACACCTGGTCACTTCCAGGGGGAAAGACTCCGGGCAGTACCACAGTGCCCTCCTTTGGGCACTGCTGTCATTACCCCAGGGACTACTCTCTTGGAGGAAAACCAAAAAACAGTTGTTGAGATGGTCAATAGACCCGGTAAAATATTGTAAACATTGCCCATGTGATCCTGGTTGTATTGCATTATGCCCAGTGTTGTAATAACATGAATTACCTGTAAAATGGATACACAGGAGGGAGGTTTCGTAACTGCATGATAACTGCAACATAATAAAACATAAGGGTAATCTGTTTGGTATGGATGTGATCCAGTAAAATCAAGGAATCAGATGAGATACATTTCATACCAAATGGAGTTTAATAAACCATAGTTTCAGTAACTCAAGGGAAAACCTACACCTCCTCTCTGGGAATCATCTCATTTGATGATTTGACCACCCCTCCAGGTTGATTTATGGCACTGCCGCCTGTTTCCAAATGTATGATTTGGCATAAAAGCAAGGGAGACAGACCAATCTGGGAAGATCGTATTCGACTTCCCACACGACATATTCTATACTCTTTGTTTGTGTGTAGCCAACGCAGGCTAGGGATGATGATTTACTCTAACTCTATTCTTAATTTGTGTATCTGTAATTGACTATTGGAATTCTAAAGTAAATAACCTACCTATCTGCGATTAAACTATTTTGTTTGTAACTTGCGTGATCTCCATGACTCTCATTCATCTTGTACCTCTTCAGCCTAAATTACAACAGAATACTCAGGTGGAAATGGTGGCTCAAGACCGACTGATCAGCGGCTTGGTACATTCGTGGTAGTTCTAAACTGAGAGGCCGTCAAGTTCGGCCCATTAAAGGATTGGTGGTGCATGGCTCTTGTAATTTGGTGCAAAGGGAACCCATGGGCGTTACGACGCTGGTTCCTGTCAAATTAGCTCTACGGAGCCCATTTAATGTACGCCGACCTGGGCTCGCAACTATCATGTCAGTGTAGTGCATGTATTGTGTTGGCTAGACCCTCAGCCTCTGAGTTCTCCGCCGAACTGAGATTTCAGCAATAAATGCTAATCGTGGGAGCATATATTGAGTAATGGTGGTGCAGGTAAGAGTCAAGTGTAATCACTCCCGAGGTTTGCGTATGTTTCAAACCCAAATTTCTAAATTCTAATCTTAAATGGAGTCAGATAAACGAGAAAAACTATAGTAGCCACTAAGCTTACAATATGGCCCTGTTTGAGAATGGAGAATATTAAGAATGGTACTGATCCGTTTCAGGCCAGCTGTAAGCGGGATATGGGGCAGGTCAATCCATATCCGACCCGTGGCAACGGACCCAGTATATTCTTAAACGTAATTGTGCTGTGTTCTTGTACGGAGGATAATAATAACAATACTAATGATCTCCCAGCAACACCAGAAGGACAAGCACGCAAAACCCTTCGGCCCTCGCTAAATTCCGTCATTGGGTTATGCGATTTTACAGTGTGCACATCATGTTTGAAGGCTTACATCATGAATGAAAACTGTTATTTCAGATGTGATCTTCAATGCAAACAATTATCTCTCATTCCTGAATGGTGCATAAAATCATACATCCTCCACATAGCGTGTGCTGTTATCACTTCTTTACTGCAGTGCACAAACTGAGCAGCACAGCCACTGTGCTGGAGGCCTGTGCATCTTGTGCAGTTGACACAGGCAGGAAGCAGGCAGCCTGCAGATGAGTCTCTCTGGGAGGATGAGACAGGAGCAGCTGAGCCCACTGAAAGCCTCCCTTTCTGATCAGCACTATGGCCACTTACACACTGGCCTGTGGAGCTGCTGGTCACAGTCAGCAGCAGCACCGTCAGGATTCAACACCAGATGGTAACTTCCACTTTCATATCAGTGTTAGTACCTCAGGAGAAACAGTGGTACTGCTCAAAGCACAATTGAAAATGAAGTTCAAGTGGCCATTGGCTGAAGACTGCTTTTTTAACTTTTTTGACAAAAGCGGCAAAAGCAGGAATCCATGATCACGTCCAAACAGGAGGTGAAGCGCTCATCTGCTCATCTCGCAATACGACCCCTGTCACAATCACGTCATTTACAATTTATTGTGGATCTAGGAGCATCTAACCAAATATGAGGTTAGATATGTTTAATATGAATGATTCAGCTTTCAGAATACGATCGTGACGGTCGTTTCAAAATTCTCCACTAGGGGACTTAAGAACACTACACAGTGGGTCGGATCAACTATCTGTACAGCCAGTTAATCAGACTCAATCACTGTGGTGGACTTTCGGTGGCGGGACCAAACTGGAAATCGGCAGTAAGTTGCTACACAATAAGACTTTTCAAGATTTTCTGCAAAAATAGTTGGAGATTCGATCAGTTGTTATACATTAATTTCGCTGAAAGTTTTTGCGAATTGCGAGCACTGTATATTTCACATTATCTTATTTCAACCGAGTCAGTCGTGAAACTAGACAGAAAAAATGAATTAATTTGAAAAGCTCAAGAGAGTAGGATACATTGGTGTAGGATATGCCTACATAAAAAATGCCTTTACACATTATAAATGGTTGACTTAAAATCTGCGTGAAGTCAGAATGAAAAAGGCTTAGGACGGCAGTGTCTCTTGAGCGAGAGGTTTTTGTACGGCTGGTGAATGAGTCTGTATCACTGTGGTACACTTTTGGTGGCGGGACGAAACTGTCAGTTGGACGTAAGTAATTTCTATTTCAGATCTATCCATATCGGTGTTTGTGCTTTCTTTTCTAATATATTGTCATTTTACGATGTTAGATTTCGTTCATCAAATTTTTAATAATTCTCGCGATGATTAAATAACAGGAATCCTTGTAAGATTAGCCATTGATTTAAAATTATTTTAAATCTTTCCCACAGAAACGCTCTGGAGAGTAGAGTACATTCGCGTATGAGGCATAAAATCAAAGAAAATGTTACACATTTTTACAAGCAAATTGACTCGTTTGAAAAGCGGCGTGAAGTTGCACTTGAACAGGCATAGGGCGGCAGTGTCTTTAGAGCAAGAGGTTTTTGTACGGCTAGTGAATGAGTCTGATCACTCTGGTTCACTTTCGGTGGCGGAACAAAACTGTCAATTGGAAGTAGCCTAAATAATCTCTCTTTCAGATAGGCTTCGTCCACATCGATATTTGTACTGTCATTTTTAAAATATACTGCAAGTTTCCGACGTTAGATGTTGGTTTCATTATTTTAATAAGCTTGGCAATTTAAACTAGCCCACTAGATTCAAACAGTGTTTTTAGCTATCGCATTGATATTTAGAATACAGTCCTGAGTGAACTTTATTCCGTGCAGTACTAAATAAATAGCATTGGTTCATTCGGTGGAATCAAAGCGGCTCTGTAACAGTTTGTAGTGCAGCCAGATGTCATTTGTGTCACATTAAATGAAATGATAGAAAGTCATGATATAGCCTATCAATCATAACCGGACTATTTTGAATTCTAAAACGTAAAATGCCGAAGTCAAAGAGTTCTTTATTTTACATACTTGAATAAAATAGGACCGTACTTGGCAGCCTTCATGTTATGGTTGTATTGCTGATTCAATTCGATCGTTTTATGACATTTGACTTTATTTTTGATAATGTTATAATTATAATACATGACCGTATTATTGGATGAATAACACGTCTATTACATGACACATTTCTGTTCTGTAGTCCCAGGCTCGTGTCATAACGTTCCGTTGCTACTCGACACCATTGGGTTGAATCATAAAAAAACGAGAAATGTCACCGTACTGAACAGTGTTGCTGAATTAGTGAATCATTTGAAGCCATTTTTTATTGTATTATTGTCGTGTTTAGCACATATTTATTTTGTAAATGAGACGGACCACAAATGAACATTATTCTGTAGGTTTTCAGAGCATAATACCATTATCAACTAACATATAATTGTCTAATCATAAAGCATAATTATAAGGACATAGCAATAAAATATCGGACAGAGATTTGCGCCACTTTTGAGGTGCAACAGTGGTGCAAAATACAACTGTAACTACTAAGAAACAGTTTTGTTGTGGTGATGCATTTTTCATTGTAAAGTGCAGTCACAGGTTCTGGGAATAATGGAATGCAAGTAGATAGAACCTTAAAACATGTCAATGTGCTTTATGCTGTACAAGATGAAGCAAATCAGGATAAATGATCTTCAGCCACTGCCTATGAGTAACACCTGACATTCTCTGTGTCTCAGTCATGTCTCATTGTAAGGACAGAATGATTGACACATGGGGGGGGTGTCCACTCTCTGACCTCACGTCTCTGTGTGTCTCCCAGGTGACACAGTTCCCACCCTCACAGTCCTGCCCCCCTCCAGTGTGGAGCTGAAGCAGGGAAAGGCCACACTGGTGTGTCTGGCCAACAAGGGCTTCCCCTCAGACTGGACTCTGCGCTGGAAAGTGGACGGTACCAGTAGGAGCTCGGGCGTGGCCGGGAGTGTGGGGGTCCTGGGGAAGGACGGCCTGTACAGCTGGAGCAGCTCCCTGACTCTCAGTGAGAACGACTGGGTGAAGGCAGGGTCACTGACCTGTGAGGCCACAAAGGGCTCCCTGTCTGCCCCCCCTCAGACACTGAGGAGAGCCCACTGTTCTTAGTAGGCCGGGTGGAGGCCCAGCTCACACACTCTGGTCACACTGTTTTTACCCTGTTCTGCCCTCAGCCTCTCTGCTCCTTACTGCTGTCACACTGAGCTGAGCCTGTGTGTGAATCCTTCCCCCAGCCTGAGTTTCAGTGCTAATATCTGACATGTGCTCTGCTTGTGCTCTTCAACAAATATGCCTTCTTATTTGTGTTTGTGTGGTTTTGAGAATAGCTGTTAGATCAATATCATTGACATAATAAAGATTCTTTGAAGAACTACTGTCTCTCTGGCTTTTGTTATAAAAATAGATGTTTGTGCTTCTGATGGTCCTGTGGTTTTTGGGCTGCCCTTTCTCTGTTTAATTAATTATATATATTATAATATAATTATATAATTATATTCTTGCCACTGAAAATACTGATACAAAACACCCAAAAATTAATATGAGATGATAATGATAGATAACTTGAAGTAAATTGACAGAGATATTTTTGTACCTATTTTTTAAATTCATATTAATTCCCAGATCTATAGAGTGTTTCCGACAAGTGTATGGAGAAACCACACAGAAATGCAACCTGAGTATTCTTTTCTTTGGCAATACGATTAGAACTAATTACATGGATTGCTTTGTCAAAATAAAATTATTATAGAACATTCAGCCTAGACGGAGGTGATAAGAGATTGTGTGTGAAAGAACTGATCTGGAATCAGTTTATAGTGCTCTTAGACAGAGACGAGATGGAGGTGATAAGAGACTGTGTGAAAGAACTGATCTGGAATCAGTTTATAGTGCTCTCACACAGAGACTAGATGGAGGTGATAAGAGACTGTGTGTGAAAGAACTGATCTGGAATCAGTTGAGTAGGGGCAGTCCCAGCTCTGGAGACCTGCTGAGAGGAGCAGTGATGTGTGCAGCGTGCTCAGAGCAGTTCTGTACAGCAGGATGTGTGCTCAGCTCACACTAACCCCCTGGGGACGGCCCAGACACCTGGCCACAGTGCTGCTCTATTCTGAGATTGAGTCAGTCCCACTGAGGGACAGCAGAACCAGCCTGCCCCACCTGCACATGCAAATCTGAGTTTCACCCCCAGAGCCCAAAATACCCACCACTGAGAGCTGTTTGAACATGAGAGGGTGGAGGAGTCATTTCTGTAGTGGAATGAGAATGTGTGTGATGTCTGTGATGTTGTGGTACAAGAGTGTGTGTGAAACACTGTTTTATACAAAAGACCCTTCTGAAAGCAATTAATTTGAAATCCCACTGTCTGATGGGAGAAAGAGCACATCCTCTACGTTTGGATGAACTCAGAGCACCCAGGTGATTATTGCATTACATTATTGGCATTTGACAGATGCTCTTATTCTGTGCGGATCTTATTGTGGCTACACTGGGATTCGAACCCCCAACCTTGCCTGTCCCAGTCATTTACTTCAACCACTACGCTACAGGCCGCCCTAAATAATAACAGTTTTGCTCCTTGTGAACTGATACACTGTGTGATGTCTGTGATGTTGTGGTACAGGAGTGTGTGTGGTACACTGTGTGATGTCTGTGATGTTGTGGTACAGGAGTGTGTGTGGTTTAGCAGTTGCTCTGCTATGGGTTCTGTATGTGACACAGAGCAGCTCCTCTTCAGCACAGAGAGGTGTGTGTTCAGGGCTGCAGCTCATTGTCGCCCCCTACAGCCCTGCTGGCAGTATTGGTGTCAGAGATCAGTGCCTCCCCCCTCAGCACCTGCAGTAGGTCCCAGCTGCAGCAGTGCAGTCTCTGTGCAGTCTGACTGAGGGAGGTTTTTGTACGTCTCTGTATCACCGTGTGAACGGTGTGCTTTTCCCCTGCTGACAGTAATAATCTCCTGCATCTTCAGCCTGGACTCCAGTGATTTTCAGAGTAAACTGAGTCCCAGACCCACTCCCACTGAAACGATCAGGAATCCCAGACTCGCGATATGTAGCACAATTAATCAGAAGTTTAGGAGCCTGACCAGGTTTTAGCAGGTACCAGTGGAGCAGGTGGTAGTTGTTGTATACACTCTGACTGGTTGTACAGCTGATAGAGACAGTGTCTCCCTGCTGAACAGCATGAGCTGATGGAGACTGAGTCACAACTATATCTGCCATTGATTCTGAAAAACAAAACATGAAAATGGATATCAATAGACAATAATATCATCAAACAAGGTGCAATATTCTGGTAAATTTAACAAGAATATCATACAAACTGCTGTTAAAATAGTCGTGTTTTCAAAAGTCAACAAAGAAAAACTGGAACGTAACTAAAATAAAAAATGGATCAATTTATTCTCACCATGTACAAACAGTCCCAACATCGCCAACAGTAGAAAGACTGACATCATCATAATGTTGCCTGTGTCAGTGTCTGTGAAAGGACTGGACAGTCACTGATCAGTACTGGGGTTCTTAAAGTGTGTGGAGCAGTGAGGCAGGACAGGTATGCAAAGCCCCTTCCTCTATACAAATCCTGTCACACACAGTTAGAGGAGCTCTGATGTGTGAACAGCAGTGGGTCTGTAGAGGGCTGGGACACGTGCTATTTTTACCCCACAAAAAGTAAAAATGTTAATATCACTGTTTCTGATCGTACTGTATAGTACTGTATTAATTAAAGTGTAAATGGTCAAAACAGGCTTAATTTGAGGTACGATTGTGTAAAATATGTGTTTAATAAATTCACAGGTTGTGTGTTCTGATAACAGTATCTATATGAAATTTAAAAAAGTCAAGGGCAGCAGTAAGGCACAGGGAATTTTTCAGTTACAGTATATGCAATTTCTGTGCGATTTCTCTCTGAAGACCTTTCTCTGGATTTTATATGGTTGTATTGAACATACAAACTGTAATTCCTCCATTATTTCTGGAGTGCACAGAAAAGCAGGTTCTTCCTCATGTGCAGCCAGCAGCCATTTTGCACTACACTGAGCAGCACAATCACTGAACCTGTGAGCTCACATTGTGCACAGCACAGTCACTGAACCTGTGAGCTCACATTGTGCACAGCACAGTCACTGAACCAGTGAGCTCACATTGTGCACAGCACAGTCACTGAACCAGTGAGCTCACATTGTGCAGGCAGGCAGACTGGTGGCACACAACCAACCAGAGGGCTGATTTTGACTCAGTGAGAAAGGTACAACAGCCCAATGCAACCCTACCTCCTATGGTGATGATGCAGATGATTCTGTGAATCCCTTTCACACAGCTGCTCACAGGATTGAACAGGACTGCATATCAGACTGTAGTTTCAGCTCTTTTATGATGGGGACAGGACTGCATATCAGACTGTAGTTTCAGCTCTTTTATGATGGGGACAGGACTGCATATCAGACTGTAGTTTCAGCTCTTTTATGATGGAGACAGGACTGCCTAACAGACTGTAGTTTCAGCTCTTTTATGATGGGGACAGGACTGCATATCAGACTGTAGTTTCAGCTCTTTTATGATGGTGCTGGAGTATCAGATCAGAAGCAGCAGTGATGCTCTGATGGTCAGGGTGTGTAACAGCAGTGTTTGTAATGTGTGCTGGGAGTGTTCTGGACAGAGTGACTCCACTGTTATGTATTTTTGTCTAAAACTTCACACATGCATTTAGTGTGCTGTAAGCAATATATTTAGGATCATAACTAATTCTGTGAAAAATGTCAGTTAGAACCTTTACAGCACAAAAATTGGTATATCATGTGGTAGCACTACTTCAGAACCACATGGCTTTTTCACGGGCAGTGATTATGAAGCAAAGTAATTAGCAAATTTTACAAATTACGTTTCTAAAAAACGGTTTAGATAAACTTAAATTTCAATATACTGCTATTTTTTTAAATTAGAGACCCTGACAGATTTAATACTAATCCTTTCAGAACAGAGGCCCTCAGTGTCTCGGGTCAGTGCTCCCCCCTCAGCACCTGCAGTAGGTCCCAGCTGCAGCAGTGCAGTCTCTGTGCAGTCTGACTGAGGGAGGTTTTTGTACGGCTCTGTATCACTGTGTGAACACATCTTTACTGTTGATGTAGTGGTTACTCATACAGTAATAATCTCCTGCATCTTCAGCCTGGACTCCATTGATTTTCAGTGTAAACTGAGTCCCAGATCCACTCCCACTGAAACGATCAGGAATCCCAGACTCGCGTGTTGTAGCAAACTTAATCAGAAGTTTAGGAGCCTGACCAGGTTTCTGCAGGTACCAGCTGAGAGCAGAATCACCGTCGTCATCTTCATAAACACTCTGACTGGCTCTACAGCTGATGGAGACAGTGTCTCCCTGCTGAACAGCCTGAGCTGAAGGAGACTGAGTCACAACAATGTCTGCCAATGATTCTGAAAAACAAAAGATGGAAATGGGTGAAAGGATTATTGTCAACCAATATTATTGTTCCAAAAAAAAAGAAAAAAGAAAAAAAGAATATTTATATATATATATATATCCATAGATTTGCACCAGTGATCAATTTCAATGACTCACCCTCAACAAAGAATCCCAGCATCACCAGCATTAGAAAGACTGACATCATCATAATGTTGCCTGTGTCAGTGTCTGTGAAAAGACTGGACAGTCACTGATCAGTACTAGGGGTCTTAAAGTGTGTGGAGCAGTGAGGCAGGACAGGTATGCAAAGCCCCTTCCTTTATACAAATCCTGTCACACACAGTTAGAGGAGCTCTGATGTGTGAACAGCAGTGGGTCTATAGAGGGCTGGGACATGGGACTATGTGCTGCTATTTTTACTCTTTCAAACATTCAGATATCTGTATACAGTCCCCTCCAAAAGTATTAGAACAGCAATGCCAATTTATTTATTTTTGCAATACACTGAATACATTTGGGGTTCAGCTAAAATATAAATAATTCAGGTGCAGAAATATTGGAACAGAAATTATTTAAGTAAATGAAAGCAAAGAACACTTCATATTTGGTAGAATATGCCTTGCTTGCCATCTGGTTTTGTGATACTTTCCCAGGCTTTTACTGCAGCCTATTTCAGTGTTTTTTTCCCCTCATTTCTCTTCTTCAGGACGGGAAATGCTTGCTCAATTGGGTTAAAGTCTTTTCTTGTGCTGGCAGTGTGTTTTGGGTCGTTGTTTTGCTGCATGATGAAGTTCCTCCCAATTATTTTTTATGCATTTCTCCGTAAGTTGGCAGACAGAATGTCTTTGTAGACTTCTGAATTAATCCTGCTGCTGCCATCATGAGCTGCATCTACATCTACTTCTTTGCTAATTGTAATCTCACCTTCCGATTCTTACTACTCATGAGTGGTTTGCAACTTGTGTTATTGTTGCTCTCTTTAAATGGTTGATTGAGATACCTTCACCGCTGCCCTGTGGAGATTATTTGTGATGTCACTGAATGATATTTTGTTGTTTTTCTTCACAGCTCTCACAATGTATCTGTCATCAACTGCTGTTGTTTTCCTTGGTTGACCTGTTTGATGTCTGTTGCTCTGTTTGCCTCTCTTTTCTAAGATTCAAAATGGCTTGCTTTTCTTCCAAAGACAGCTCCCTCGTGTTCAAGTTGGTTTATCTTTTCTAACACAAATGCAGTCTTCACAGACAAAACCCCAGGCTAAAACCAAGAGTAGACATTCATGTTCCAAGACTTTTGCTCAATCAAAAATGAGGTGGTCTGATTCAAAAGGTATGTTCAAAGTTGTTTCAAAAATCTAGATAAAAATACCAGGAAATAAAAGCTGAAATTTGGATCTGTCATCTCATGTACATATTTTCACCTCAAACTCAATTGGCATCAGTGTATTGCAAAAACAAAGGAATTGTCCTCGCTGTTCCAACACATATGGAGGGGACTGTACCTGTTTCTGGCATTGAACTATATGGTCAATAAGAGCTGAAGTTACGTAACATAACATGAGGGCATAACATAACCATTCTGGCCCTTCTCCTCTGACAATCTGTTTTTTTCCCTCAGAACTGCTGCCCACTGGATGTTTTATGTTTTTCACAGCATTCTCTGCAAATTCTACACACTGTGCATGAAAACCCCAGGAGATCAGCAGTTCCTGAGATACACAAAGCACCTTGTCTGGGACCAACAATCCTTCCACAATCACTTTGATCACATTTCTTCCCCTTTCTGACATTTGCTCTGAAGAACAGCTGAACCTCTTGACCATGTCTGCATGCTTTTACACATTTAGTTGCTGCCACATGAATGGCTGATTAAATATTTGCATTTACAAGCTGGTGTACAGGCCTACCTAAAAAAGTGGTCACTGAGCGTATGTATTGAATACATTTACATTTTGTGTATTCTCATGACAGTCTTTTATGGGAGCTTAGAAAGTCAAGGGCATCAGTCAGGAACAATGAATTATTCAGTTAGTTTATCCAGGATGTACTAAAAAGTAATAAAAAAGTGAATTGCTGTTTTATTGTGTTTATTTCCTGATTCAGTGAAGTCCTTCTTTCTCTTTATTTAGTATAGTTTTATGATATCTATACAACTGATAATGAAGCTAATTGTATTCAAAAACTGTAGAATTAGCAAACTGCAAATGAAGACAAAATTATATTATATCATGCTCTTCTTGTCCAATCCTGTGCCCCTATATCCTACTTATTTCCTGATTTCCTCGTTTCTATGTATTTTCAGAGTTCCGTGTTCCCTTCCATGTTTTGAGTTTACTCTTTTCCTGACCACGCCTGACACCTGATATTTGTTCCCTCATGTTTCATTGCACCCACCTAATCCTCATTGTTTCTTTGTTAGTCTTGTATTTAAGCCTATCTGTTTTCTTCATCCCTCGCCAGATTGTCTTGTGCCTTGCCTTCGTTTGTAGTCTGAGATCTTGCGGCTCATTCCCTATTACGTACCTGCCCGATCCTGTTCCGGTTGCCTTCCCGCTCCTGTTCTGGTTCCCTGCCTGCCCGCTCCTGTTCTGGTTCCCTGCCCGCTCCTGCTCTGGTTCCCTGCCTGCTTACCTACTCCTGTGTTCCTGCTTCCCATCCCGTCCTGTCCTCAGCCTCCTCTCCTCCTCCAAGATCCTTCCCTGCCCCTGCCTGCCCCATCGGACTGATTTCTGGTTTTGACCCTTGCCTGGCCGATCACTAGATGCTGTTCCTGTTTGTTGGCTGTGTACCTGTCCGACCTGATGAATAAAGATCCCTCTTTCTCTCAGTTTCTCAGTCTGCGTGTGATTCCAGTATTCTCTGTGACACTTTTGGGTGAAGGATATAGACAATTTCTCATTGAATACCAAATAAGTCTCGAAATGAAATAGGATCCTTAATTTCACAATTTGAAAACTGGGCTGACTGTAAAAAGAAACAAATTAACAATTTTATTGCTGTGTAATTTCATCAAAGATAACAGTTCCTTTGCAGTCTTTTCCAGCCTTTTAAAACCCATGCCATCCTTTTCCTCATTTTCTCCAGTCAGGGTTAGCAAATTATATTTGAAGGCTGAAACTGTATGTGGGGAAACATTAGCTCAGAAGGTTGAGAGGTCATCTGGCAGTTGGAGAGTGTGCTCCCCTGCTCTGGGTGTGAGGAAGTGTCCTTGAGCAAGACACCAAATTTACCCCTAATTGCTCCCAACATGCTGGTTTGTGCCTTGCATGGCAACCTTTCACTTTTGGGCTGTGAGTGCATGTGGGAATGAGTGAATGAGACACATTCCTTGGAAAGTGCTTTGTGTGGCCTTAGTTGCTGGTTTCATCCACTTTATAACTGTATTCAAAATTAGGATTCAGCTAATTAAGAATGAATAATTATCATTGTGGCTGTCCATGCTGCTGTATGTCTCTGGGGTGTGCAAACAGGAGGTGAAGCGCTCATCTGCTCATCTCGCACTGCTACCCCTGTCACAATAACGTCATTTATCATTTATTCTGGATATATGTGAATTTTACACAGAATGTGAGTATAAATATGTTAAAGATGAATGATTCAAATGAGGAAAAATTTTATTAAATGAACGAAGAGAAACCTGTATCCACTTGCCAATCAGCTTTCAGAATACCATCATAACGGTAGTTTCAAAATTCTCCAGCAGGGGACTTACGAACACTACACAGTGGGTCGGATCAACTATCTGTACAACAGGCAGGTTTTTGTACAGCCAGCTAATAATACCCAATCACTGTGGCGGACTTTCGGTGGCGGGACCAAACTGGAAATCGGACGTTTCTACTCAATAAGACCTTTCAAGATTTTCCGCAAAATATATATATATTTTTTTGATCAGTTGTACAGTCATTTTGCTGAAAGTTTTTGCAAATTGCTAGCATTGTATATTTTACATTATATCGTATTACAACCAAGTCAGTCGTTAAGCTAGACAGATATGCAACAGGGATAGCAGTGTTCATTGCTGGAGCGCCCCCTGTTGGCCGTCTGGGTGCCTGTGGCGTGCTCTCTGCCCCTGTTGTGTGCATGTGCAGCTTGTGCCTGCAGTGTGAACAGAAGTGTCTGGCTGATGTTGGGTGTTACTTTTGGAAGAGAAGCGCCAGTCTTCTGCTGGCAGTATTGAACATGCTTGGTGTAGTTCACAAACTGGGCGTTCCAACTTTGGTTGGATTGGACACGAAAATAATGAATGACAAGTGAACATGGTGACATATCCCAGTGTGGGTGCATTACTTATTCATTTAAATCCTGTGTGAATCACAGATTGTTTACATATCCCCTTTTAAATTCAAGATACACAATACAACATTTGTTCACTGAACTGAAACATTCCGTTCTGGTAATATCAATTACTGAATCATGCCTGAAATACAATGGATGCATGTGCACGTTCCTTGAGTTATAAAAAATCCCCTAAATTAATAGCATTTGATATTTTCATGCTGAACATTCTTATGTTCATGTTGGTTTGTGCAAAGGAATCTGAAAAATTAGGTACATAATAATATTATTTGATACTTTTATGCTTGTTAAACACTTAAGAAAAATGCTTTGTATTCCCTGGAGTGTTTGATACAGTCATGCCATGATCATTTTTACAAAAATGATGATCAGGTCTTTGTAAGAATTCACATCACAGAAAAATCTGATTCTGTGATTCAGTCCAGGAAAGCTGAATGTTGCTTGCATACCATCTGAACAGAAACAGCTTTAATGACATGAATGCTGATGTGTGTATTGAACTCAAACCTGCTGATATTTCAAGTCATCTACTTGAAACCCCAGCACCCAGGTGATTATTGCTCCACATGAACTGATACACTGTGTGATGTCTGTGATGTTGTGGTACAGGAGTGTGTGTGATACACTGTGTGATGTCTGTGATGTTGTGGTACAGGAGTGTGTGTGATACACTGTGTGATGTCTGTGATGTTGTGGTACAGGAGTGTGTGTGATACACTGTGTGATGTCTGTCATGTTGTGGTACAGGAGTGTGTGTGATACACTGTGTGATGTCTGTGATGTTGTGGTACAGGAGTGTGTGTGATACACTGTGTGATGTCTGTGATGTTGTGGTACAGGAGTGTGTGTGATACAATGTGTGATGTCTGTGATGTTGTGGTACAGGAGTGTGTGTGATACACTGTGTAATGTCTGTGATGTTGTGCTACAGGAGTGTGCGTGGTTCAGCAGCAGCTCTGCTATGGGTTCTGTTTGTGACACAGAGCAGCTCCTCTTCAGCACAGAGAGGTGTGTGTTCAGGGCTGCAGCTCATTGTTGCCCCCTACAGCCCTGCTGGCAGTATTGGTGTCAGAGATCAGTGCTCCCCCCTCAGCACCTGCAGTAGGTCCCAGCTGCAGCAGTGCAGTCTCTGTGCAGTCTGACTGAGGGAGGTTTTTGTACGGCTCTGTATCACTGTGTGAACACAGGACCACTGTGGTCACTATGACAGTAATAATCTCCTGCATCTTCAGCCTGGACTCCAGTGATTTTCAGTGTAAACTGGGTCCCAGATCCACTCCCACTGAAACGATCAGGAATCCCAGACTCGCGTGTTGTGGCAAACTTAATCAGAAGTTTAGGAGCCTGACCAGGTTTCTGCAGGTACCAGTGGAGGAAGTGGAGATTGGAGCTGCTGTAAACACTCTGACTGACTCTACAGCTGATGGAGACAGTGTCTCCCTGCTGAACTGCCTGAGCTGATGGAGACTGAGTCACAACTATATCTGCCATTGATTCTGAAAAACAAAACATGGAAATGAGTGTAAAAATTAAAATAGTGTCAACCAATATTATTGTACAAAATGTTTTGGGGAAAAAAGCCATAGATTTGCATTTGTAAAATATCATAAAAATCCACACTGATCAATTTCAATGACTCACCCTGAACAAAGCATCCCAGCATCAGCAGCAGTAGAAAGACTGACATCATCATAATGCTGCCTGTGTCAGTGTCTGTGAAAGGACTGGACAGTCACTGATCAGTACTGGGGGTCTTAAAGTGTGTGGAGCAGTGAGGCAGGACAGGTATGCAAAGCCCCATCCTCTATACAAATCCTGTCACACACAGTTAGAGGAGCTCTGATGTGTGAACAGCAGTGGGTCTATAGAGGGCTGGGACATGTGCACTGTTCACTGCTATTTTTACTCTGTCAAACATTCAAATGTCAAAATAACGGTTTCTGACATTGAGCTGTGTACATGTAGACGGGCGAATATATGTAAATGGTGAAGAAGGACTGAAGTGCTAAGATTGTGTAAAATATGAGTTGAGTAAATGTGCATGTTTTATATTCTGATGGCAGTTTCTATGGGAGCTCAGAAAGTCAAGGACCTCATTGAGGCACATGGGAATGTTCAGTTACAGCATATCCATATACATTTAATGTACAGTCTGACGGAGGGAATGCTGGGCTAACTGTCGAAGGCCATTTTCTACTTCATCTCTCTGATAACTGCGATTTTCTCCAGTCCAGCTTTGGAACTTTTTCCATGATATGTTCATCAGTGATTTTTTTCTGTTGTCCTAATTTAGTATGTTTGATCATATTTAACAACAAATGTCATTTCTCTCATCACTTGAGAACGTTGAAAAGCTGCTTCTCCCATACAGCACATTCTCCCAGCAACCCCTTCTTTACCCACACTGCAGTTCACTCACTCAGCACTCAGGTCTGAGTTTAACACCAGACTGTAGTTTCCTCTCTTTGATTATACTGTAGTGCTTTTACATCAGGAGCAACCGTACCACTCTGTCTCCCTCTGGTGGTTGGAGAGTGTAATGGAAGCTTGTATGACGTATGGAGAGAGAGCACTGGAAGCAGAACCCAGAGAGGTTCCTCTACACCCAAACAACACTGAATTCTGGAGGATTTGGGAGGAAACACAAGCTATATACATTACTTATTCAAATTTGCCCAAACTTTTACTGGAAGTAGTCTTCAATAACCATACAAATGCCCCCTAAAACATGACTGAAACAAAAAAAAAAAAGTCTGCACCCCTATATCTCTGAAAAAGAAAGGGAGAAGTAGACATTTGCGTGTAGCACAACCGAGGTTGAATGTGACATTTCTGAATTTACTGGATGGGGGAACATTACTTCCTCCCTGTGGACTCGAGGAAATCATATCAGCAGCACTTCAGGTGGTAAACAAGTCTATTATTCACTGCTGAGTTGCAACATTTCTCTACATCCAGGAACCAGTGGGCCAGATAAAAGGGCCACCTGCCCAGAGACTTCTGCCCAGTACCTTGCTTGTCTAATTGTATTTTTCATTCCAAAAAGTGTTCAGGACGTTTGTCTACTGTATCTGAAAAGTTTGCGGCCAAAAGGTGAAGGAGGAGCACAATAGGAGACATGTATTATTATTATTATTATTATTATTATTATTATTATTATTATTATTATTATAATACTTTATTTATACTCGATAACATCATAGTTCAAGACATTAAAATGAAAAGAAAGTTATGTTTGGTGGAATGGCTCTGTTCTGGAAGTCCTCCTGGCCCTCCATACAAGCAGGGATGGATCAGACCGGGAGGAGGCAGCAGACAGCCCCCAGAGGGGGACACACAGAACAGATCTGGCAGCACAGGACACAATGATGTGTTTGGGTTCGGTTGATATTTGGATGTGGGAGGTAACCGAAGTACCCTGAGGTTTCCGGGACCTTCTTGCTGTGAGGTGACAGTGCTATTCACTGGACCACCGTGCTGCCCATATGTGACAGTCTATTAAACACGAGGGAGGAGCAGGAGTGTAGGGGGTTTACACTAGCAGTCTGTAGTGAGCATGCATGGTTTACACAAGCAGTCTGTAGTGAGCATACATGGTTTACACTTGCAGTCTGTAGTGAGCATATGTCGGAGGGTCAGGAGTCATGCTAGCTTCCCCTGCTACCCCTCCCATTACCACAGGTACCGGAATCCATCCACCACTAACAACCAGGACACAGGGATAAATTAACCTGAGTCATTACAATTTTTAATAAACAGTTGCATGACCGGGCAGCCACCCCACTCTGACACCCCAAAAGGGAGGGACGCAACTCGGCCCATGCCACAGGTGCCAGACCGTCTCCACCTCCAAAAATAAAAAAAGGAAACCAAAAAGGACTGCTCCTCATTCCTGCCGTCTGGAACCACAGCGGCCGAACGCTACGGGTGTTCTGGATTGCAGTATCCTCCGGTCAGGGGAACAGGGCCGCACAATGGAGAGGAGAAGGCACAGCACCAATTACCCCACTGAGGACTGGACAGAACGGGACATACTGGCGCTTGCGTTTGATGGCGGTGCACGTTCCTCACACCACTGGGGCTCCACTCCCGCTCACCTCCTGCCCAGCCCGGGGCTCACCGGTTCACTCCAGCTGCCTTCTCTTCCATCTCACCATTCCACAGCCGTCACCACCGCCCCTCTTCACTCGGCCAGCAACACGGTCCCAGGTCTGCTGCCCCACTGCCACACTCTCAATCACACCTCAAACAAATCCATTTCCTCCCAAGCACAAACGAAAGAAAGAAAAGTAAGAAATATAAAAGTTACGGCCAGCAAAATCAAAAGGGGGGAAAAAAAACGTCCAAACCTTTTTAGAATAATGTGGATCAGAGCCTGTTTACTTCCTGGCTGCCTGAACACCAACTGCCACAAACACCGCTCTTTTGTCCCTTTCCCTGTGTCAGAGGAAACCAGTGGCAGCTGTGTGAGTTAATCAACCGGGCGGAGCTGAGCAGACCAATTACCCCGGTCCACATCCCCGTGCGTGCTCTCAATGACCAATCAAGGGAAGTGCTCTCACCAAGCTGGTGGTGGTCCGCTGTCCCGGTTCCGGTTCCCGTTCGGCTTCCTCCTCTTCTGGGGGCTCCCTCCAGGCGTCGCCCACAGGAAAGGCACGCAGGTTGTTCCGTTGATCCACTCCTACTGATGTCCTTCAGGCTGGGCCACATACACCGGCCGCTCCGGCTGCAGCTGGAAGAAAACAAAAAACAGAAAGAGAGACCACCTTGGGGCCAGCTTAGTTAGCTCCCGGTGCATAAAGTTAACATAACATAACACAGTATAACAGAACATAAGGTAATGGTGAGAACAGGCCATTTAGCCCAGCAATGCTCAGCTTTTCCTACCCCTCAGTGTACCTACTGCATAGTTTGCCTAAAAGCTGAATAGTATCTAACACTGTATCAAGCCTGGTCTTGAAAACCCCCAGTGTTTCTGCCTCCACTACATGTACTGGCAAGCTATTCCACACATTACCCACTCGCTGTGTGAAAAAATACTTCCCAATATCTCTACGCAATTTCTCCTTCGTCAAATTCCATTTGTGCCCTCTCGTTCTGCAAACTGAACTCACCTTGAAGAATCTCCTATCTCACAATACCCTGCTCGGATAAGGCCCCTCCTACTACTACTTTATCCTGTAGCCAATTCCATACCTTTTCAATAGCTTTTTGGAAATCTAGATTCCACACAAGCATCCGGTTCCCCTGGCAATAACGGCCACACAGACTCCAGCACCTTGCAGTACACCCCAGACAAGGTACGATGGTGTGCCCACACCCACCCCTCCATGTCCCATCTCCTCGGGGTGGCCCACAAACTCCCCGTGGAGGTCAGAACAGCAGAGATTCTGACCACCTTCAAGCGCACGCTGAACACATACCTCTTCAACCTGCAACATCCACCAGGTGCAATGATGAGGATGGAGCCCCTTCCTTTATGTGATCTGAGACAAGCTGCTTCTGACCCATTCCTGTGTCTGAAGCCTCTCGGCTGGGACGTGTTCGGGGGCTCGGGACCCCCTGGTGGTGCCCTCCTGCTGGGGCGGACTGTGGCAGCCGACGCGCCCCGTCCTGGAGGGACTGAAGTGACCGGGCGTTGGTCCTCCAGGTCTTCAGGGAAGATGGCCGAGTGGAGGAGGGTGCTGTTACCGGATTGGTTGGTTCCTGATCTTGGACTGGACTTTGGACTGGAGTTTTGGATTTGGATTGGACTGGTCGCTGAGGACTATTTATTTTTATTTTTTTTGATTCAATTTTGTCAAGTGATGTACAGCAAATGGTATTGGTTTTGATGGATGCCCATGATGGCCTATTGTTGTTATGTTCAAAAATTACTTTGAAATAATCCTGTTTCTCAAGTAATTTTACATATCATGTATATAGTACAAAGTAGGAAGCTAGATTAGGTGCTCAGGATAATTATGTTTTTAAATGCTGTATCTCAAGTGTATTCTTTCCCATGAAGAGATAAAGGCGGATGCAACTCTCCCCACCCCACTCTACCTCCCTGTAATTGTTTCAGTTCTCAATTGTGTGTCATTACTTGTCTTATAACTAGTTTGCTAGGATGATATTTTGCGAGTTTGTTTGGCTATGTGAGCTGTTGATTGTTCCTACGTAAGTGTTTATTGTTCTATTGTGTTGTGCTTGATCAGAGTTTCTGCCAAAAGCTAATAATGTAGTGTAATGTAATGTTATGTCATGTAATGTGTCTGGTTAAGTAATGTAATGTAATGTTATGTAATGTGTCTGGTTAAGTAATGTAATGTCATGTAATGTGTCTGGTTAAGTAATGTAATGTAATGTCATGTCATGTAATGTTTCTGGTTAAGTAATGGAATGTAATGTGTTGTTACCTGAAGGGGGCATAATCTATCACAATTTACAGATGATAGTTTCACACTTGTATACGTTTTTTCATCCTCTCTGTATTTGGGCTCATCTCATTGCTGTAACAAACTCAGGATGGGGCGCACTGGCCAGATCTGTACAAACACTCCCAACTGCAGGTGGACTGTAGTACTCCAGTCCATGGGTGGGGGTGAATGGCTACGCTGTCAACCAATCACCATGGAGAGCCCCAAATAATATCCTCCAAATGGCTAAGCTACCAGCTGATCAGCACTATGAACTCCAGGTGACATCCTTCAAATACCTGCACTGCAATCATCAAGCAGGGCCCATAATAAGATCATCTGATCTCATAAGATCTCATCGCTCAGGCTAGCCAAGGTAGGTTCCCTGATATCTGTATGCTAACGCAGGCTGGAGATTCAAGCTAAAGCACTGGACATGTATAGCTTCAATCTCCAGCCTGTGTTACCCAGAAGGCAACGGGTGCTCAAACCCACCCTAATACGCAGAGACTGGTTTATGGGCTCCCACCCATCCAGGCGATCACATCACACTCCAATGAAAATACGCTAATGTTAGCATACAGATATCACGGAACCTACCTTGGATATCACACATGCACAAGTAATGATTCACACACACGATGAAATAATGTGAAGTAGAGCAGTATAACGGTGAGTGTTTTCACATTATGAGCAGGTCCTTCCATCACATTAGACATTGTATTTTTCAGATGATTAGAGTGAGAAGCCTTGTGTTAACAGAGGGTATACTGTGCTGACTGTAGAAGGACACTTTCTACTTCATCTCTCTGATTACTCTGATCTTTTCTCCAGTGCAGCAGTGAAACCTTTTCATCATATTTTCATCACTGATTTATTCTACCAAACTAAATAAAGAGCAAACTTAATTTAGTCCTAATTTAGGATTCTACTGTAATGCGTAGGGGAAACTGAGCCCACTGACACCCTCCCTCTGGTCGGTGCTGTGGCCAGTTTTGAGCTCCCTTGTGGGGCTGCTTCAAACAGTCAGCACTGGCCAGGTCTGATTTAATAGCAGGCTGTGGTTTCCTCTCTGGTATTATACTGTAGTGCACGGTTTCTCAATGAGGGGGGTACCACCCCCCAGGGGCCGTTCTGACATTGCAATGGGGCGCTGGAAGCACCATGGATGAGAGGTCGGCATTTGGACTATTATAGGGGGTGTTTTTACATTACATTACATTAAATGTTATTTTATTAATCAGTGCTGATACTGATGATTGCACAAGACCATGTTCAGGGTTTTTAGCCTGTGGGATGTTTTGTTTTGTACTGGGACAAGACCCTCGTAGAACAGCACTACAGAGCTGTATAAAGATGGAAGAGAGTTAGAGGTGTAGCAGCCACCACTTCTAAACATGATACATACATATCTCATAACATTAAAGGTAATGTAGCCAATAATTCAATTAGCTTTTTTTTTTTTTACATTTAGACTACTTTTTCACAGTAGGTTTGCTGTTAACTTTCTTTGGATGTGCTGTATTTGTTAATTTTGTAGTTGCTAGTTTGTTCAGTTGATTAATTTTGTCTCATTGCTAAATAATGTTGCATTGGACGCTGTTCAAGTAGATAGCCTCAAGTAGGGGTGTTGGGTTGAGAACCCCTGTTGTAGTACTTTTACAGTTGGAGCAACAGTAGCACTCTGGCTCCTCCTGTGGTTGGTGTGTGTAATTGCAGCTTTTGTGATGTATGGATTGAGTGTTCTGGAAGCATGACCCAAACAACACTGATTTAATGAGGTAGGGCGCATTTGTCAAAAATTGTCCTGAAATATATTTGTAATAAGCATAAAAATGCCTCAAATCATGATGACACCTTATAAACAATTACTTTTTCTCACACCTACCTCTAGGAAAAGGACAGACATAAATATCCTTTGACGTGTCAATGTTTTTACACAGCCCAGGATGAAAATTAAGTTTCTGGAGAACATGGATGTGAATATGGAGTTTGGGAAAGAGTAAGAGGAACAGTGTCAGAGTGTGGAAAACATTCCTCCCTCCCTGTGGTCTCTGTCAGAGTGTGGAGAACATTCCTCCCTCCCTGTGGTCTCTGTCAGAGTGTGGAGAACATTCCTCTCACCCTGTGGTCTCTGTCAGAGTGTGAAGAACATTCCTCCCTCCCTGTGGTCTCTGTCAGAGTGTGGAGAACATTCCTCCCTCCCTGTGGTCTCTGTTAGGGTGTGGAGAACATTCCTCCCTCCCTGTGGTCTCTGTCAGAGTGTGGAGAACATTCCTCCCTCCCTGTGGTCTCTGTCAGGGGAAATTATATCTGGGGTGAGCTGCATTGCTGAAATACAAGATTTCTCTCCACGCTGAACTCTGTTGACTTCTCTGAATCACCTCAGTAATCTTTGAATGGTCTGTAGATGTCAGCTCATTCACATTTTTGATTATTTTCTAAAGATTCTGGGAATGTATACAAATAATAAAAATATATATTTTTAAAAAGAATAAAAAGAAAATTGCACTTACGATGACTGTTATCTTTTTGTTGAGAACAGCCCTTCCTGCGTTCTGGATTTGAGGCTTTTAACCTGTTGAAGAATCTATGCACTTGTAAATTTCTTTGGATTAAAAGCGTGTGAGAAATGACAAAATAGTTTAAAAAAATTTGTAATTAATATATTATCCAGGAAACGTACAGGATCCCCTCATCAAATTTAAGGTAACAATGACCAACATGAAAAAACCTGTTTTGTATCAAATTATGATTTAACCCTGTTGAAACCTCTAATAGAGTATGCACAAAAATGATCATCAAAACATGTACTCTGTTTTAGAGAAAATGAACCAAATTTCTCCTCATGTCTCAAGTGTTTTTTGTTTTTCAAATGAGACGTTTTAAACATATGTAGGAACTACAACTTCCACATTCCCACAGGAAAATTCCACGACGTCCACCCCGCATGACGTCTCGCTTGGTTCAGCCAATCCCGTAATGGCGGGAGAAATAAACTTTCCCGCAGAAGAGCAAGACACGTTCTTGGGATCTCTCTTCTTCTGCTTCTTCTCTTCTCTCTTCTCTTCGCTCACTTCTTCGACGCACCCTTTTTGGCCATTCGCTTCAGCTCATCTGCTCCGAGACTCGGACAGAGGCTGAATGCTGCACAGCGCACTACCAGGCCTACGGACACCCAGTTACCTCGCGGTAACTTCTTGGCCTATAGCGAGTGGAAACTGGTGTACGCAGAACGCTACATCAGTTTACTCCTGCAAAGCTAACCAACGAACAACAGCAACAAACTTTTCCACCAGGAAAAAGGACCAGCGAACATCCTTCCAGCAACGGAGCGGACCAGACAACAACGCACGGCTGAGACGGGAACGCCCCAGCTTTGCGCACCTCTCCAGGACACGCATTCACAGCATTACATTACATTACATTATTGGCATTTGGCAGACGCTCTTATCCAGAGCGACGTACAACAAAGTGCATATCCATAACCAGGGATAAGTTCGCTGAAAGTCCTGCTACCTGTACAACAAAGATAAGGACGAGGGCCAATTTTTTATTTTATTTTTATTTTTATTTTATTTTTTTAAACAAGAAACAAACAAACAGAGCAAACTGACCAAAGTTAACTATCAAAACACTGCTTACCTAGCCAACTAAAAAATACCGATACACAAAGCAAGTCACAGAGACAACAATTAAGGTTCACAGGGAGGTAGGGAGGGATGGGGAGAGGTGCTGCTTGAAGAGGTGTGTCTTCAGCTTGCGTTTGAAGGTGGGGAGAGGTGGGTGGGGACAGCACCATCGCGGCTCCTATAAGGACAGCACGTCTTTTGGATCCAATGCGTTTGGACTCAGTAAGAGAACAAACATTCAGGCATAGCCAGTGTTTAGTTTAGTCTTGACTGATATTGTGAATCTGAGTTCTATATTTGCCGTCTTACCATTTGAATGTATTCTGTTAGCCGTGTATGTACGTGAATTGATTGGTCGTCTTTCGCACATATATAGAGTGAACTACACAAGTAGTCGCTCTTCTCACAGCTAACACTGACACTCATTAACACACCCAGAACTCTAGCTTACCCAAGCTAGCTACTCCCACTTTTACCTTTCCTTTGTTAAAGCGACACGCGCGCTTGCGCGCGCCCACAAACACACACGCGCACACACGCGCGCACACACACACCCTAACTTCCCCTACTAATTCCCGTTAGTTTATCTGTTCTGTGTTTGTATGTTGTTTAATAAATATATTTTATTAATCCCCGGTGTCCATTTTGGAATCACATAGACATGAGAGCCGAGTTAAAGCAGTCTTTCGAAGAACTTCCAACCTTAAGGTTATCGGTGTGTTCAATCATTAATATTGGTTATTTTAATTACGAATTGAAATATTAAATTTGTGGTTGGATATTTCTGATAACAGTAATTTTATGACACCGATTACTTTTTGAAGTTATACTGCTACATAACATTAACTGGCGCCCCGGTTTCGTAGAGAGTACAATCCCTACGTTATTTGGCGGCCCGTGCGAGGACCCTACATAATTTGGATCCCCGTGCGAGGACCCCTACATATTTTGGAGCCCGTGCGAGGACCCCGACACATACTAAAAAAAATGACCCTTAGAAGAAGATTGTCATTTACATTGAGATAAAGTGCATTAAATTTGAGAATATGGGAGTTATTATTGCATAAAGTAGTTCAGTGTTTTAGAGCAGAGCCCGTCAGTGTCTCGGGTCAGTGCCTCCCCCCTCAGCACCTGCAGTAGGTCCCAGCTGCAGCAGTGCAGTCTCTGTGCAGTCTGACTGAGGGAGGTTTTTGTACGGCTCTGTATCACTGTGTGAACACACCACCACTGTGGTAACTCTGACAGTAATAATCTCCTGCATCTTCAGCCTGGACTCCCGTGATTTTCAGTGTAAACTGAGTCCCAGATCCACTCCCACTGAAACGATCAGGAATCCCAGACTCGCGTGTTGTAGCAAACTTAATCAGAAGTTTAGGAGCCTGACCAGGTTTCTGCAGGTACCAGTAGAGATAGTGGCCATAGCCTGAGTAGTAGTAAACACTCTGACTGACTGTACAGCTGATAGAGACAGTGCCTCCCTGCTGAACAGCCTGACCTGATGGAGACTGAGTCACAACTATATCTGCCATTGATTCTGAAAAGGAA
Source organism: Conger conger (assembly GCF_963514075.1). Classification (NCBI taxonomy): domain Eukaryota; kingdom Metazoa; phylum Chordata; class Actinopteri; order Anguilliformes; family Congridae; genus Conger; species Conger conger. Next base: position 32,067,155 of record NC_083775.1, read on the forward strand.
AACAAGGAAATGTAGGTCAATGGATAATAGTATTATAAAATAACACTTTTAAATTCTGACATCTTTGAATATACAGTCATGGCACTGTTGTGACGGAGTTGTATTGTAAAAAGCAAGCAAATAAAATTTATGTCAACAAAATCCCAAACTAAATCGTATCTGTCTCACCCTGTACAAAGAGTCCCAACATCAGCAGCAGTAGAAAGACTGACATCATCATAATGCTGCCTGTGTCAGTGTCTGTGAAAGGACTGGACAGTCACTGATCAGTACTGGGGGTCTTAAAGTGTGTGGAGCAGTGAGGCAGGACAGATATGCAAAGCCCCTTCCTCTGTACAAATCCTGTCACACACAGTTAGAGGAGCTCTGATGTGTGAACAGCAGTTGGTCTATAGAGGGCTGGGACATGTGCACTGTTCACTGCTATTTTGACCTATTGTGATGCAGGGACTGGATGCCCCGCCAAGCTGTGCTCTCTTTTCTCTCTCGTGACCTGTGACCTCTCCCAGATCCCCGTGTCTGCAGGACCATGGACAGCAGACGCAGGCCAGAGTAGAGCAGCCTGGAAAGCATCCTGTAATTACAGCAGTTATTCAGTGATTGGGAGCAGGCTGAACAGCATCCTATAATTACAGCAGTTATTCAGTGATTGGGAGCAGGAAGAACAGCATCCTGTAATTACAGCAGTTATTCAGTGATTGGGAGCAGGATGAACAGCATCCTGTAATTACAGCAGTTATTCAGTGATTGGGAGCAGGATGAACAGCATCCTGTAATTTCAGCAGGGAGCAGCCCAGACAGAGCTCTGTGTTTACACCAGTTACTCAACACCTGGGAGCAGCCCAGACAGAGCTCTGTGATTACACCAGTTACTCAACACCTGGGAGCAGCGGTCCTCCAGGAGTGACTCCAGCAGCACTTAGAGGCTCCCCACCACCAGATAAAAGGGCCACTGCCCACAGCCTGGGGACCTCAATGTGGGACTATTCATTATTTTACTCATTCATCCATCCATCCATCCATCCATTATCTGAACCCGCTTATCCTGAACAGGGTCGCAGGGGGGCTGGAGCCTATCCCAGCATACATTGGGCGAAAGGCAGGAATACACCCTGGACAGGTCGCCAGTCCATCGCAGGGCACACACACCATTCACTCACACACTCATACCTACGGGCAATTTAGACTCTCCAATCAGCCTGACCTGCATGTCTTTGGACTGCGGGAGGAAACCGGAGTACCCGGAGGAAACCCACGCAGACACGGGGAGAACATGCAAACTCCGCACAGAGAGGCCCCGGCCGACGGGGATTCAAACCCAGGACCTCCTTGCTCTGAGGCAGCAGTGCTACCCACTGCACCATCTCTGCTGGCTTACTCATTCATATTTTATATCTTGCAGATGAGTCTCTCTGGCAGGATGAGACAGGAGCAGCTGAGCCCACTGAAAGCCTCCCTTTCTGATCAGCACTATGGCCACTTACACACTGGCCTGTGGAGCTGCTGGTCACAGTCAGCAGCAGCACCGTCAGGATTCAACACCAGATGGTAACTTCCACTTTCATATCAGTGTTAGTACCTCAGGAGAAACAGTGCTACTGCTCTAAGCACAATTCAAAATGAAGTTCAAGTGGCCATTGGCTCAAGACTGCTTTTTTAAGTTGTCGAAATGAGGTCTGTTGAAGATTAAGAAGAAGACAAATTAAAAATGAATAATTAGCACTGTGGTTTTCCATGCTGCTGAATGTCTCTGGGGTGCGCAAAAGCAGGAATCCATGATGACGTCCAAAGAGGAGGTGAATCTGCTCATCTTCCACTACTACCCCTGTCACAATCAGCATTATACACTAAATATAAGTTTAGATATGTTTAATATGAATTATTCCGTTTTCAGAATACCATCGTAATGGTCGTTTCAAAATTCTCCAGTAGGGGACTTACGAACACTACACAGTGGGTCGGTTCAACTATCTGTTGAGGCAGGTTTTTGTACAGCCAGCTAATCATACCCAATCACTGTGGTGGACATTCGGTGGCGGGACCAAACTGGAAATCGGCAGTAAAACTTTTCAAGATTTTTCCGCAAAAATAGATGGCGATTCGATCAGTTGTTATACATTAATTTTGCTGAAAGTTTTTGCGAATTGCTAGCATTGTATATTTCATATTATCTTATTACAACCGAGTCAGTCGTGAAACTAGACAGAACAAAAAACTTAATTTTGAAAAGGTAAAGAGAGTAGGATACATGGGTGTAGGATATGCCTACATAAAAAGCTTCGGGTATGCTGTTACACATTATAAATGGTTGACTTAAAATCTGCGTGAAGTCAGAATGAAAAAGGCTTAGGACGACAGTGTCCTGAGCAAGAGGTTTTTGTACGGCTGGTGAATGAGTCTGTATCACTGTGGTTGACTTTCGGTGGCGGAACAAGACTGTCAGTTGGACGTAAGTAATTTATCTTTCAGATATATCCATGTCGATGTTTGTGCTTTATTTTAAAATATATTGTCATTTTACGATGTTAGATTTCGATTTTAAATAATTCTCGCGATGCTTAAATAACAGGAATCCTTGTACGATTAGACATTGATTTAAAATTCTTTTAAATCTTGCCCACATAAACGCTCAGTAGAGTAGAGTACATTTGGGTATGATGCATAAAATCTAGGAAAATGTTACACATTTTTACAAGCAAATGATTGACTCGTTTGAAAAGCGGCGTGAAGTTGCACCTGAACAGGCAAAGGACGGCAGTGTCTTTTGAGCAAGAGGTTTTTGTACGGCTGGTGAATGAGTCTGTTCACTCGGGTTCACTCCGTTGGAAGTATCCAAAATAATCTCTCTTTCAGATAGGCTACGTCCATATCGATATTTTTACTGTATTATTATTCTGTTTTTTATAAATATCCTGCAAGTTTCCGACGTTAGATGTCGGTTTAATTATTTTAATAAGCTTGGCAATTTAAACTAGCCCACTAGATTCAAACAGTGTTTTTAGCTATCGCATTGATGTTTAGAATACAGTCCTGAGTGAACTTTATTCCGTGCAGTACTAAATAAATAGCATTGGTTCATTCGGTGGAATCAAAGCGGCTCTGTAGCAGTTTGAAGTGCAGCCACTGATTTGTTATTTGCGTCACATTAAATGAAATGATAGAAAGTCATGATATAGCCCATCAATCATAACCGGACTATTTTTAATTCTAAAACTTAAAATGCCGAAGTCAAAGAGTTCTTTATTTTACATACTTGAATAAAATAGGACCGTACTTGGCAGCCTACACGTTATGGTTGTATTGCCGATTAAATTCGATAGTTTTATGATTTTAGAATTTTTTTATTTATAATGTTATAATTATAATATATGACCGTATCATTGGATGAATAACATGTCTATTACATGACACATTTCTGTTCTGTAGTCCCAGGCTCGTGTCATAACGTTCCGTAGCTACTCGACACCATTGGTTTGAATCATAAAAAAACGAGAAATGTCAATGGACTGAATAATTTTGCTGAATTGGTTAATTTCTTTCTATTATATTATTATCGTATTTAGCGCGTATTTATTTTGTAAATGAGACGGACAACAAATTAATCTTATTCTGTAGGTTTTCAGAGCATAATACCATTATCAACTAACATATAATTTTCTAATCAGAAAGTATAATTATAAGGACATAGCAATAAAATATCGGACAGAGATTTGCGCCACTTTTGAGGTGCAAAAGTGGAGCAAACTGGAACTACTAAAAACAGATTTGTTGTGATGAATTTTTCATTGTAAAGTGCAGTCACAGGTTCTGATAATAATGGAATGCAAGTAGATAGAACCTTAAAACATGTCAATGTGCTTTATGCTGTACAAGATGAAGCAAATCAGGATAAATGATCTTCAGCCACTGCCTATGAGTAACACCTGACATTCTCTGTGTCTCAGTCATGTCTCATTGTAAGGACAGAATGATTGACACATGGGGGTGTGTCCACTCTCTGACCTCACGTCTCTCTGCGTCTCCCAGGTGACACAGTTCCCACCCTCACAGTCCTGCCCCCCTCCAGTGTGGAGCTGAAGCAGGGAAAGGCCACACTGGTGTGTCTGGCCAACAAGGGCTTCCCCTCAGACTGGACTCTGCGCTGGAAAGTGGACGGTACCAGTAGGAGCTTGGGCGTGGCCGGGAGTGTGGGGGTCCTGGGGAAGGACGGCCTGTACAGCTGGAGCAGCTCCCTGACTCTCAGTGTGAACGACTGGGTGAAGGCAGGGTCACTGACCTGTGAGGCCACAAAGGGCTCCCTGTCTGCCCCCCCTCAGACACTGAGGAGAGCCCACTGTTCTTAGTAGGCTGGGTGGAGGCCCAGCTCACACACTCTGGTCACACTGTTTTTACCCTGTTCTGCCCTCAGCCTCTCTGCTCCTTACTGCTGTCACACTGAGCTGAGCCTGTGTGTGAATCCTTCCCCCAGCCTGAGCTTTCAGTGCTAATATCTGACATGTGCTCTGCTTGTGCTCTTCAACAAATATGCATTCTTATTTGTGATTGTGTGGTTTTGAGAATAGCTGTTAGATCAATATCATTGACATAATAAAGACTCTTTGAAGAACTACTGTGTGTCTGGCATTTGTTATAAAAATAGATGTTTGTGCTTCTGATGATCCTGTGGTTTTTGGGCTGCCGTTTCTTTGATTAAATGATAATTATATTCTTGCCACTAGAAATACTTTTGCAAAACACACACACATTTACAAGTGATGATAATGATGGATAGCTTTAAGTAAATTGTCGAAGAATAGGTAGAATAATAGATCTATTCATATAATTCATAATTGCCTGATCTGTAGAGTGTTGCTGACATAAGTCTCCAGACAAACCACACAGAAATGCAACCTGAGTATGATAATTACTTTTATTGATTTGTCCGAATAAAATTACTATTGAACCTAATCTATAGAAATGCAATTTGGCAAAGAATATGGGGCAGCTATGTACTTATAACCTTGATTTTTATATTATTTATGCATAACTTGAGGCATTGTTTAAATGTTATTGGGTTTTTACTGGTCGTAGTGGACTCCACGAGATGGATAAGAGACTGTGTGTGAAAGAACCGATCTGGGATCAGTTTATAGTGCTCTCACACAGAGACTAGACGGAGGTGATAAGAGACTGTGTGAAAGAACTGATCTGGAATCAGTTGAGGAGGGGCAGTCCCAGCTCTGGAGGCCTGCTGAGAGGAGCAGTGATGTGTGCAGCATGCTCAGAGCAGTTCTGTACAGCAGGATGTGTGCTCAGCTCACACTAACCCCCTGGGGACGGCCCAGACACCCTGCCACAGTGCTGCTCTATTCTGAGATTGAGTCAGTCCCACTGAGGGACAGCAGAACCAGCCTGCCCCACCTGCACATGCAAATCTGAGTTTCACCCCCACAGCCCAAAATACCCCCTCACCACTGAGAGCTGTTTGAACAGGAGAGGGTGGAGGGATCATTTCTGTAGTGAGGTGAGAAAGGGAGGGGGCTGTACCTCACACCTGCTCTAGCGTCAGTCTCAGATTAGAGATTTCATGTCTGGACGTTTGGTTTTGTTCATTCTCTCACTTCTGATACATCAATGTCAGCAAAGAGGGCATTCATTGTGCCAGCAGAGAGGTGTAATAGAGAGGAGAGGTGATGACCAAGAGGCACATCTAAAGTAGATGTCAATGAATAACACTGTACACGAGTAGTCTTTATGTCCACATGAAAGCACATAGAGATGCAGTAGAGATAAGCATTATGGAAGTACAAGTTCTAAAGAGTCTTGAGACTGAAATGGGCTGCTGGGTAGATCACTCAGTAAAATGTCCACTTGCAGTAAGTGAGTGAGCAGCATGGTCTCAGGCTGACTGTGACTGGCAGTCCTGCAGGGTCGGTCCATGTTGGCTTTGTGTCGCCCAAGGGGGTTATGGGAGGGATTCAGTCAGCAGGGATAGCAGTGTTCATTGCTGGAGCGCCCCCTGTTGGCCGTCTGGGTGCCTGTGGCGTTCTCTCTGCCCCTGTTGTGTGCATGTGCAGCTTGTGCCTGCAGTGTGAACAGAAGTGTCTGGCTGATGTTGGGTGTTACTTTTGGAAGAGAAGCGCCAGTCTTCTACTGGCAGTATTGAGCATGCTTGGACGTAGTTTACAAATTGGGCATTCCGAATTTGGTGGGATTGGAGATGAAAACAATTAATGACAAGAGAACAGATTTGCACCAATGCCTTCAACACTTCAACATGGTGACATATCCCAGTGTGGGTGCATTACTTATTCATTCTAATCCTGTGTGAATAAGAGATGTCTGTTGGTTTACATATCCCCTTTTAGAAATTGAAAGTACACAATACAACATTTGTTCACTGAATTGAAACATTCTGTACTGGTAATATCAATCACTGAATCATGCCTGAAACACAATGGATGCATGTGCACATTCCTTGAGTTATAAAAAATCCTCTCAATTAATAGTATTTGATATTCTCATGCTGAACATTCTTATGTTCATGCTGGTTTGTGCAAAGTAATCTGAAAAAATTGGGTACATAATAATATTATTTGATACTTTTATGCTTGTTTAACACTTGAGAAAAATGCTTTGTATTCCCTGCAGTCTGTGACAAAGTCATGCCATGACCATTTTTACAAAAATGATGATCAGGTCTCTGTAAGAATTCACAACACAGTAAAATCTGATTCTGTGATTCAGTCCAGGAAAGCTGAGAGTTGCTTGCATACCATCTGAACAGAAACAGCTTTAATGACATGAATCCTGATCTGTGTATTGAAGTCAAACCCGCTAATATTTCATGTCATCTACTTGAAACCCCAACACCCAGGTGATTATTATTGTGATGTCTGTGATGTTGTGGTACAGGAGTGTGTGTGGTACACTGTGTAATGTCTGTGATGTTGTGGTACAGGAGTGTGTGTGATACACTGTGTGATGTCTGTGATGTTGTGGTACAGGAGTGTGTGATACACTGTGTGATGTCTGTGATGTTGTGGTACAGGAGTGTGTGTGTGATACACTGTGTGATGTCTGTGATGTTGTGCTACAGGAGTGTGTGTGGTTCAGCAGCAGCTCTGCTATGGGTTCTGTATGTGACACAGAGCAGCTCCTCTTCAGCACAGAGAGGTGTGTGTTCAGGGCTGCAGCTCATTGTCGCCCCCTACAGCCCTGCTGGCAGTATTGGTGTCAGAGATCAGTGCCTCCCCCCTCAGCAACTGCAGTAGGTCCCAGCTGCAGCAGTGCAATCTCTGTGCAGTCTGACTGAGGGAGGTTTTTGTACGGCTCTGTATCACTGTGTGAACACAGCTTTACTGTTGATGTAGTGGTAACTCTGACAGTAATACTCTCCTGCATCTTCAGCCTGGACTCCAGTGATTTTCAGTGTAAACTGAGTCCCAGATCCACTCCCACTGAAACGATCAGGAATCCCAGACTCGCCTGTTGTGGCATACTTAATCAGAAGTTTAGGAGCCTGACCAGGTTTCTGCAGGTACCAGTGCAGACAGTGGTCACCAGCAAAATCAACGTATACACTCTGACTGGCTGTACAGCGTATAGAAACAGAGTCTCCCTGCTGAACAGTCTGAGCTGATGGAGACTGAGTCACTACTATATTTGCCATTGATTCTGGAAAACAAAATACAAAGAGGTATATAGGTCAATATAGGTCAATGGACATTAATATTATCAGACACTGCGTAATATTCTGGTAAATTTCAATTGACAACAATGGCACTGTTGTGATAAGAGTTTAAAATATAACCAAGATCCCAAATTCAGATGTTGCTCACCCTGTACAAAGAGTCCCAGCATCAGCAGCAGAAGAAAGACTGACATCATCATAATGCTGCCTGTGTCAGTGTCTGTGAAAGGACTGGACAGTCACTGATCAGTACTGGGGGTCTTAAAGTGTGTGGAGCAGTGAGGCAGGACAGGTATGCAAAGCCCTTTCCTCTATACAAATTCTGTCACACATAGAGGAGCTCTGATTTGTGAAAGGCAGTGGGTCTGTAGTGCATATTCACCCCCAAAAACAAAACATATGTCAGTCTAAATTACACCAAAATATTGCCAATGAGGTCACACAGTTTTATTCAATTTAAGATTGACCAATAGGGTAATACAGTTTCACGTTCTAGCAAGTAGATAAAATGAGCTAATATATTCTACTTGAGAGAAGAAAATAAGATTGTAAGAGTCATTACAAGCAATGCACTGTTTACAGCTTTTATTGACCAACAATTATTTGCAATTATTGAAATGATATTGCTCTTTTGTCTACAGTTTGTCTACGTGGTCACAGGTGCCTGCATATGAGCGAAGATTCTTAAAAACTTGAGCTTTATAAATTGTGAGTGAACAAAGTTTCAGTATCAGAAATGACAGTATAAGTCAGGAATATCACATATACACAGGGAATGATTAAATCACAGTTTATCCATGCAAAATTAAAGTTCATTAAAACTCTGTGGTGAGTTTTTGCATTTTGCCGCTATGAGCAGGTTCTTCCTTCACATGTGACCCTGTAGTTTTCAGATGATTAGAGTGAGAAGCCTTCTGGTAACAGAGGGGTAGTACTGGGATAACTGTAGAAGGAGACTTTATACTTCATTTTATTACTGTGAGATTTTCTCCAGTGCATGAGTAAAACTATTCCACCATATTTTCATCACTGATTTGTCCTACCAAACTAAATTAGGACCAAACTAAATTTAGTCAAAATGTACGATTCTACTGTGATGCATAGTGGAAACTGAGCCCACTGACACCCTCCCTCTGGTTGGTGCTGTGGCCAGTTTTGAGCTCCCTTGTGGGGCTGCTTCAAACAGTCAGCACTGGCCAGGTGTGATTTAATACCAGCCTGTAGTTTCCTCTCTTATTATACTGTAGTGCTTTTACATCGGGAGCAACAGCAGCACTCTGACTCCTCCTGGTGGTTTGAGAGTGTAATCGCAGCTTGTGTGACGTCTGGAGAGAGTCCTCTGGAAGCGCAACCCGTAGTGGAGTCCTCTACAGTCAAACAACCCTGAATCCATGAAGATTTTGGAGGGAATTATACTGAAATAAATAGTGAATAAGTATGAAAGTGCCTCTTTAGTCTTGGAAATATTAAAAAACCATGTTTTTTTTGGAGAACATGGTTGTGAATTTGGAGTTTGGAAAAGATCACCCATAAGTATGAGGGTGTGAGTGAATGTGCCCTGTGATGGACTGGGGACCTGTCTACAGTGCATTCCAGCCTCTCGCCCAATGTATGCTGTGTGAATATTAGGTACTGCACTGTGTTAACCTCTCTTCAAGACCTCTCTGAATGACCTCTCTGTTAACCTCTCTGAATGACCTCTCTGTTAACCTCTCTTAATGACCTGTAAGCCAGCAATAAGTAACATTTGGTGTCATGCGCTGGTCAGCTTGCTGACTTCCCCCTCCTGGAGCATGCATTGTTAACCCCCACCTTTTGGCACACATGCCTGTAGGGGAGAGCTAGAGAAGGATTCCTGGAGCCCCCCTTCTCTCACATTCCTTCAGGGTTAGAGCACAGGAATACTGGAGATGGCATTAAGTTGTTTCATGATAATCCCAGGTCAGAATATAGTAATGTTTGGTGTTATTCTGATTGGTTCAATGCGACTGGTGTAATGGTCTAGTTTTTGTAACAGTCTACCTTTGATATCATATACCTTTGATATATAGTAAGAACTGTGAAGATGTGGACTGAAGATGCACTAGCAGAACTGCAGGGGTGTTTGGAAGCCACAGATATGGACACTTTTAAGGTAGCCACAGACAACATACATGAGTACACAGATACTGTTAGCAGCGATATTGACTGGTGCACTTCAATCTGCATTCCCACCCGGACTATTCGTGTGTTTCCCAGTCAGAAGCCCTGGTTCAATGCGGATGTACGCAGCAAGATCAGGAACCGGTGTGCAGCTTTCAAGTCAGGGGACATTATGGAGTACAGACATTCCTGCTATGAGCTCTAAAAATCCATTCGGGCTGCCAAGAGGACATATACCCAAGGTCTGGATTTCAGGAAAAAAGCCCCCTCTCTGCAGCCTCTCGTCATCAAGGGGACAGTGGTTGAGCGGACTGAGAGCGACAGGTTCCTGGGCCTTCAGATCAGTGAGAGCCTCAGCTGGGCAAAACACACTGCAGCTACAGTGAAAAAAGCTCAGCAGAGGTTATATTTCATCAGGCTGCTGAATAAGGCCAGACTCGGACTCCAGCCCCTCACCCAAGTCTACAGAGGACTTGTGGAAAGTATCCTCACCAGTGGTACCACAGTGTGGTACGGAAACACCACTATGGCTGAGAGGAAAGAACTGCAACGGGTCATAAAGACAGCAGAGAGAATCATCGGCTCTCATCTCCCCTCCATGGACACTATATACACCCAGCTCTGCAGGAGGAGAGCACAGTGTATCCTCAAGGACAAACAGCACCCAGCACACACCCTGTTCAAATGGGTGGACTCAGGCTACAACCTGAGGCATCGCAGGCCTGTGAGCATCAAAACTCACAGGGCCCGCTTTCACAACAGCTTCTTCCCAGCCACTGTCAGGCTAGTGGCACAGGACATTAAGGAGGGATGGAAACACCTCACTCCCCACTGACATTATCTGCCCCCACTCACACAGAATATGCAATATATCCATTCCTCAACATGTGCAGTACACTGTAAATCGAGCAAAATATAACAATGTGCAATAAGAAATGTCTCCTTTTTATTTATTTATTTTTCTTATATAGGATTGTATTGTATTGTTTTGTATGTACATCTGCACTGTTTTTACTTGCACTAGCCTCACCTTTATTATTTATTATTTATGTGTATTTTTTACTTGCCTGACTGGAAGAGAACGCACAAGAATTCCAATGTACCTGTACTGTATTGTACCTGTGCAAATGGCAATAAAACTCTGTTCTATTCTAATTTCTACTTGAACAATGATGACTGTGATATTTTCTCCAGTGCAGCAGTGAAACCTTTGCATCATATTTTCATCACTGATTTGTTCTGTTGTGGCGGCACGGATGGTGCAGTGGGTAGCACTGCTGCCTCACAGCAAGGAGGTCCTGGGTTCGAATCCCCGTCGGCCGGGGCCTCTCTGTGCGGAGTTTGCATGTTCTCCCCGTGTCTGCGTGGGTTTCCTCCGGGTACTCCGGTTTCCTCCCACAGTCCAAAGACATGCACGTTAGGCTGATTGGAGAGTCTAAATTGCCCATAGGTATGAGTGTGTGAGTGAATGGTGTGTGTGCCCTGCGATGGACTGGCGACCTGTCCAGGGTGTATTCCTGCCTTTCGCCCAATGTATGCTGGGATAGGCTCCAGCCCCCCTGCGACCCTGTTCAGGATAAGCGGGTTAAGATAATGGATGGATGGATGGATGGATTTGTTCTGTTGTCCTAATTTAAAGCTCATGTTCCCTGCAGCCTCTTCTTCTCACACACTGCAGTTCACTCACTTAGATGTACAGCCATTGTGATGGAGGACTGTACATCCTGTTCAGCTAATACAGGCAGACTGCAGACAGACTGCAGATGAGAGGCTCTTGTGTGATGAGGAGGGCAAACTGAGCCCACTGACACCCTCCCTCTGGTCGGAGCTGTGGCCAGTTTTGAGCTCCATTGTGGGGCTGCTTCACTATTTTTGTGTTTTCTTCAGTCTGCATTTTGCAAAGTGGTGATAGAGTCCTCCTTCCTGATGTTTTTTCAATGAGAAGTTTTAAACAAACTTAGAAAATGGATAGTAAGAGGAAGATTTTAATGTGCTGACATTAACATTGAGAGAAATAGCATTAAATTTGATTCAATAAAAATTACAGTCCTTATTGCACAACAAAACTCAATGTTTTAGAGCAGAGCCGCTGAGTGTTACAGATCAGTGCCTCCCCCCTCAGCACCTGCAGTAGGTCCCAGCTGCAGCAGTGCAGTCTCTGTGCAGTCTGACTGAGGGAGGTTTTTGTACGGCTCTGTATCACTGTGTGAACACCCTGCTACCACTGATGCTGTGTACACTCTGACAGTAATAATCTCCTGCATCTTCAGCCTGGACTCCAGTGATTTTCAGTGTAAACTGAGTCCCAGATCCACTCCCACTGAAACGATCAGGAATCCCAGACTCGCGTGTTGTAGCATACTTAATCAGAAGTTTAGGAGCCTGACCAGGTTTCTGCAGGTACCAGTAGAGAGCAGAATCACCGTCGGAATAAACAAAAACACTCTGACTGACTGTACAGCTGATAGAGACAGTGTGTCCCTGCTGAACAGCCTGAGCTGATGGAGACTGAGTCACAACTATATCTGCCATTGATTCTGAAAAGGAAAATTAAGAAATGTAGTTCAATGCACATTAATATTGACAAACCCCATGTAATATTCTGATATGTTTGAATAGACGATAATAGCACTGTTGTGAAAAGAGAGAAGTTGGCATATGAAATGTTAAATATAACCAAAATCGCAAGTTAAAATGTTTCAATCTTGCTCACCCTGTACAACAAGTCCCAGAATCACCAGCAGTAGAAGGACTGACATCATTATAATGCTGCCTGTGTCAGTGTCTGTGAATGGACTGGACAGTCACTGATCAGTACTAGGGGTCTTAAAGTGTGTGGAGCAGTGAGGCAGGACAGGTATGCAAAGCCCCTTCCTCTATACAAATCCTGTCACACACAGTTAGAGGAGCTCTGATGTGTGAACAGCAGTGGGTCTATAGAGGGCTGGGACATGTGCACTGTTCACTGCTATTTTTAATCTGTCAAACATTCAAATGTCAAAATAACGGTTTCTGACATTGAGCTGTGTACATGTAGACGTGCAAATGTGTGAAGGACTGAAGTGGTAAGATTGTGTAAAATATGATTTGAGAAAATGTACATGTTTTCTATTCTGATGGCAGTTTCTATGGGAGTTCAAAAAGTCAAGGACCTCATTGAGGCACATGGAAATGTTCAGTTACAGCATATCCATATACATTTAATGTACAGTCTGACTGAGGGAATGCTGGGCTCAATGTCGAAGGCCATTTTCTACTCTCTGATAACTGCGATTTTCTCCAGTCCAGCTTTGGAACTTTTTCCATGATATGCTCATCAGTGATTTTTTTCTGTTGTCCTATTTTAGTATGTTTGATCATATTTAACAACAAATGTCATTTCTGCAATGCCCTCCATCACTTGAGAGCACTGAAAAGCTGCTTCTCCCATACAGCACATTCTCCCAGCAACCCCTTCTTTTCCCACACTGCAGTTCAGTCACTGAGTTTAACACCAGACTGTTTCCTCTCTCTGATTATACTGTAGTGCTTTTACATCAGGAGCAACAGTACCACTCTGTCTCCCTCTGGTGGTTGGGGAGTGTAATGGCAGCTTGTGTGATGTATGGAGAGAGAGAGGTCTGGAAGCAGAACCCAAAGAGGTTCCTCTACAGCCAAGCAACACTGAATTCCGGAGGATTTGGGATTTGGGAGGAAACACAAGCTATATACATTACTTATTAAAACTTGCCCAAAATTTAACTGGAAGTAGTCTTCAATAACCATGCAAATGCCCCCTAAAACATTACTAACAAATATTATTTTTTTCCGCACCCCTATTTCTAGGAAAAAGAAAGGGAGAAGTCGACATTTGCGTTTAACACAACCAAGGTTGAATGACGTTTCTGAATTTAATGGAAGGGGGAACATTACTCCCTCCCTGTGGACTAAATCATATCTGGACTCAGCTGCACTTAAGTTGGTAAACAAGTCTAATATTCACTGCTGAGTTGCAACATTTCTCTACATCCAGGAACCAGTGGGCCAGATAAAAGGGCCACTGCCCAGAGACTTCTGCCCAGTACCTTGCTTGTCTACTTGTATTTGTTATTCTAAAAAGTGTTCAGGATGTTTGTCTACTGTATCTAAAAAGCTTGTGGCCAAAAGGTGGAGGAGGAGCACAGTCGGAGACATGTATTATTATTATTATTATCCATCCATCCATTATCTTAACCCGCTTATCCTGAACAGGGTGGCAGGGGGGCTGGAACCTATCCCAGCATACATTGGGCGAAAGGCAAGAATACACCCTGGACAGGGTGGTAAGGCGGACATCTGGCATTATCACCCAGGGCTGGTCAGCTTGCTGGCTTCCTCTGGTATTGTGGCAAAATGTGGCTGTAAAGTAATTTAACCCAGGAGCATGCACCATTAACCCCCACTATCTCCCCACCCATACGGGCAGGAGCCTGTGGGGGAAGACTCAGGCCTCCAGCCGTAAAACCCGTTACGAAGGGGCAACATCCTTTACGGCACGGGAAGGTTTCAGAGGGCACGGCCTGTTAGGCCCTGACCTTCTCCTGAACCCCCCTTTATTGCTCTCTCCCTCTTTTACTCAGTCACTAAATGATGTGTACAGCATTGGATGTTTCATGACAAAGTCAGCTAAGATAATATTCATGTTTGGTATTATTCTGATTGTTTCAGTGCGACTGGTGCAATGGTTTTATTTCTGCAACAGCAAACCCTGTATTCTTTCAGCAACACCAGAAGGACGAGCACGCTGATACCTTCAGCCCTCACTAAATTCCGTTGTTGGGTTAGCGTGGGGTTTTACAAAATAAAAAGAAAGTTATGTTTTGTGGTATGGCTCTGTTCTGGAAGCCCTCCTGGCCCTCCATACAAGCAGGGATGGATCAGACCGGGAGGAGGCAGCAGACAGCCCCCAGAGGGGGACACACAGAACAGATCCGGCAGCACAGGACACAATGATGTGTTTGGGTTCGGTTGATATTTGGATGTGGGAGGTAACCGAAGTACCCGGAGGTTTCCGGGACATTCTTGTTGTGAGGTGACAGTGCTATTCACTGGACCACCTTGCTGCCCATATGTGATAGTCTATTACACGAGGGAGGAACAGGGGTGTAGGGGGTTTAGACCAGCAGTCTGTAGTGAGCAAACATGGTTTACACATGCAGTCTGTAGTGAGCATGCATGGTTTACACTAGCAGTCTGTAGTGAGCATACATGGTTTACACTAGAAGTCTGTAGTGAGCATACATGGTTTACACTAGAAGTCTGTAGTGAGCATACATGGTTTACACTAGCAGTCTGTAGTGAGCATACATGGTTTACACTAGCAGTCTGTAGTGAGCATGCATGGTTTACACTAGCAGTCTGTAGTGAGCATGCATGGTTTACACTAGCAGTCTGTAGTGAGCATGCATGGTTTACACAAGCAGTCTGTAGTGAGCATGCATGGTTTACACTAGCAGTCTGTAGTGAGCATGCATGGTTTACACAAGCAGTCTGTAGTGAGCATGCATGGTTTATCAGGGAGGGGTTGGAGCGGAGGACCAAGTGCGACTAAATAATACCCCTCCTAGATCCCAGGGGCAGAGTACAGGGATAAGTGGGACAAAAAATGAGAATAACTCCCGTAACAGGGGGGAGAACAAAAACAAACCCGAAGGCGATTCTTAATAGGGAAAACAGAAAAGGAGCCCAAAATGGCTGAAGAAAATAAAACGACCCTTTGAGAACAGGGCGAGTGTACCGACCAGTAACTGTGCCGAATAACGAGCACAGAGAGTGCCCAATCAGGGGCAATGAAATAAAAATACAACCTAGCCAAAAACAGCGTAGGCTAAACAAAAACCATGAGGCGCAGCTCAGGAATAAACACAAACCAAAATACATTTACCGGGGACAACGTCCCTCTACCGCCGGCTCACACGAGCCCAAAATAAAAGAAGAAAATAAACCCTTAGGGAAGGCGTCAGTAGAACCACACCAAACGCCTTCCTACCTTTTAGAATAATTAGTTAGGAAGTTTAAATCAGTGAACACACACCTGCACAGTACCTGACTCAAACCTCGAGTCTACCGTGTGCATTTACCGGCTTGGTGTTAGAGCGAACAGTAACACAAAAGCACTGAGGCTCATACAAACTGGCCTTAAATACACAGCTGGGAGGTCATTCCCCTAATGCAAACGAGGAACAGGTGATAACAATGATCCCAGGCCCTCTAGCGGTCACCACGGGAATAACCTCCCACCATGACATGGTTTAGACTAGCAGCCTGTAATGAGCATGCATGGTTTAGACTAGCAGTCTGTAGTGAGCATGCATGGTTTACACTAGCAGTCTGTAGTGAGCATGCATGGTTTACACATGCAGTCTGTAGTGAGCATATGTCAGAGGGTCAGCAGTCACGCTAGCTTCCCCCACCACCACAGGTACCAGAATCCATCCACCACTAGCAACCAGCACACAGGGATGAATTAAGCACAGTGATTACAATTTTGAATAAACAGTTTCATGACCTGGCAGCCACCCCACTCTGACACCCCAAAAGGGAGGGACGCAACTCGGCCCATGCCACAGGTGCCAGAACGTCTCCACCTCCAAAAATAAAAAACAAAACCAAAAAGGACTGCTCCTCATTCCTGCCGTCTGGAACCACCGCGGCCGAACACTGTGGGTTTCCCGGATTGCAGTATCCTCCGGTCAGGGGAACGGGGCCGCACTATGGAGAGGAGAAGGCACAGCACCAATTACCCCACTGTGGACTGGACAGAACGGGACACACTGGCGCTTGCGTTTGATGGCGGTGCACGTTCCTCACACCACTGGGGCTCCACTCCCGCTCACCTCCTGCCCAGCCCGGGGCTCGCCGGTTCACTCCAGCTGCCTTCTCTTCCATCTCACCATTCCACAGCCGTCACCACCGCCCCTCTTCACTCGGCCAGTGACACGGTCCCAGGTCTGCCGCCCCACTGCCGCACTCTCCATCACACCTCAAACAAATCCATTTCCCCCCAAGCACAAACGAAAGAAAGGTTACGGCCAACAAAAACAAAAGGGGGGAAAAAAACGTCCAAACCTTTTTAGAATAATGTGGATCAGAGCCTGTTTACTTCCTGGCTGCCTGAACACCAACTCTCACAAACACCGCTCTTTTGTCCCTTTCCCTGTGTCAAAGGAAACCAGTTAATCAACCGGGCGGAGCTGAGCAGACCAATTACCCTGGTCCACATCCCCGTGCGTGCTCTCAATGACCAATCAAGGGAAGAGCTCTCACCAAGCCAGTGGCGGTCCGCTGTCCTGGTTCCGGTTCCGGTTCGGCTTCCTCCTCTTCTAGGGGCTCCCTCCAGGCGTCGCCCACAGGAAAGGCACGCAGGTTGTTCCGTTGATCCACTCCTACTGATGTCCTTCAGGCTGGGCCACATACACCGGCCGCTCCGGCTGCAGCTGGAAGAAAACCAAAAACAGAAAGAGAGGCCACCTTGGGGCTAGCTTAGTTAGCTCCCGGTGCATAAAGTTAACATAACATAACACATTATAACAGAACATAAGGTAATGGCGAGAACAGGCCATTTAGCCCAGCAATGCTCACCTTTTCCTACCCCTCAGTGTACCTACTGCCTAGTTTGCCTAAAAGCTTAATAGCATCTAACACTATATCAAGCCTGGTCTTGAAAACCCCCACACTGAAGACACACCTCTTCAACCTGCAACTCTCCCAACCCCACTCTACCTCTCTGTAGTTGTTTCTGTTCTCAATTGTGTGCCATTACTTGTCTTATAGCTAGTTTGCTAGGATGATATTTGTGCTCGTCTGTTTGGCTATGTGAGCTGTTGATTGTCACTACATAAGTGTTTATTGTTCTATTGTGTTGTGCTTGATAAGAGTGTCTGCCAAATGCTAATAATGTAGTGTAATGTAGTGTAGTTTAATGTTATGTCATGTAATGTGTCTGGTTAAGTAATGTAATGTAATGTAATGTTATGTCATGTGTCCGCTTAAGTAATGTAATGTCATGTCATGTGTCTGGTTAAGTAATGTAATGTAATGTCATGTCATGTAATGTGCTGTTACCTGAAGGGGGCATAATCTATCACCATCTACAGATGATAGTTTCAGACCTGTATATGTTTTTTCATCCTCTCTGTATTTGGGCTCATCCCATTGCTGTAACAAACTCAGGATGGGGCACACTGGCCAGATCTGTACAAAACGCTTCCAACTGCAGGTAGACTGTAGTACTCCAGTCCATGGGTGGGGGTGAATGGCTACACTGTCAACCAATCACCATGGAGAGCCCCAAATACCAGCTGATCAGCACTATGGACCCCAAGTGACATCCTCCGAATGACTAAGCTTCCAGGAAATCACCAAGCAGGACCCCAAATGACATCATCTGAATGGCAATTCTTACAGACAACCCTGCTAACACAACTCAAATAATTTCTGTAGCTGTTGGTTGACTTATGGCTTATTGTAATGTTATGTCTTTTCTTAAAGGAGCACTGTCACGCTTTTTTCAGTCAAGCTTATTTTGATTAAATGCTTAAATTATGTATGTAGGCCTTTTTAAAAATCACCGTCAGTGTAACCATTTCATAAATAAATGGGAAAACTTCTAAGGGCAAATGTGTCCAGTGTCAGTTTGGCGTGAATCTCCAAGGATTCATTGGAAGAAGTATCCACAATCATAAATAAAGAAAATATCTAGCTAACAAGCTGCATCAAAATCTTGGTTGTGGATGTTTCTTCCAATTAATTTTCCTATTGCTGCTGAAGAAGTCTATGAGTACTGCAGGATGTAACAAAGGTTCAAAGTTATTATTGGCTGTGATGCAAACTCTGTGTCCTCCGTTGTCTGTCTCTCTCGCTCATGCAATTCTTCCTCTCTAAATTCCGATTCAAAACTGTAAGGTTGTATTTCTTCATCACAATCGTTCTCTAAGTCTGCCAAGTCAGAGCTGTCCGCCATATCGCTCAGGCTAGCCAAGGTAGGTTCCCTGATATCTGTATGCTAACACAAGCTGGAGATTCAAGCAAAAGCACTGGACATGTTTAGCTTGAATCTCCAGCCTGTGTTACCCAGAAGGCAACGGGCGCTCAACCCCACCCTTATACGCAGAGACTGGTTTTTGGGCTCCCATCCATCCAGGCAATCACGTCACAATCCAACGAAAATACGTTAACGTTAGCATACAGATATCACAGAACCTACCTTGGATATCACATATGCGCAGGTAATGATTCACACACAGGATATCCATATGAAATAATGTAAAGTAGAGCAATATAACGGTGAGTGTTTTCACATTATGAGCAGGTCCTTCCATCACATTAGACATTGTATTTTTCTACTTCATCTCTTGGGTTACTCTGATATTTTCTCCAGTGCAGCAGTCAAACTTTTTCAGCATATTTTCATCACTGATTTATTCTACCAAACTAAATTAGGACCAAACTAAATTTAGTCCTAATTTAGGATTCTACTGTGATGAGTTGGGGAAACTGAGCCCACTGACACCCTCCCTCTGGTCAGTGCTGTGGCCAGTTTTGAGCTCCCTTGTGGGGCTGCTTCAAACAGTCAGCACTGGCCAGGTCTGATTTAATAGCAGGCTGTGGTTTCCTCTCTGGTATTATACTGTAGTGCACAGTCTCTCAATGAGGGTGGTACCACCCCCCAGGGGCCGTTCTGACATTGCAATGGGGCGCTGGAAGCACCATGGGTGATAGGTCGGCGTTTGGACGATTATAGGGGGTGTTTTTACATCACATTACATTAAATGTGATTTAATTTATCAGTACTGCTACTGATGATAGCACAAGACAATGTTCATGGTTTTTAGCCTGTAGGATGTTCTGTTTTGTACTGGGACAAGACCCTCGTAGAACAGCACCACAGAGCTGTATAAAGATGGAAGAGAGTTAGAGGTGTAGCAGCCACCACTTCTGAACATGAAAAATACATATCTCATAACATTAAAGGTAATGTAGCCAATAGTTCAATTAGCTTTTTTTTTTTTTTTTTTTTTTTTTTTTTTTTTTTACATTTAGACTACATTTTCACAGTAGGTTTGCTGTTAACTTCCTTTGGATGTGCTGTATTTGTTAATTTTTGTAGTTGCTAGTTTGTTCAGTTGATTAATTTTGTCTCATTGCTAAATAATGTTGCATTGGACGCTGTTCAAGTAGATTGCCTCAAGTAGGGGTGTTGGGTTGAGAACCCCTGCTGTAGTACTTTTACAGTTGGAGCAACAGTAGCACTCTGGCTCCTCCTGTGGTTGGTGTGTGTAATTGCAGCTTATGT
The DNA here is from genome assembly GCF_963514075.1 of Conger conger. Lineage (NCBI taxonomy): Eukaryota > Metazoa > Chordata > Actinopteri > Anguilliformes > Congridae > Conger > Conger conger. The sequence continues at coordinate 32,087,281 of NC_083775.1, forward strand.
GATGTATGGATTGAGTGTTCTGGAAGCACGACCCAAACAACACTGATTTAATGAGGTAGGGCGCATTTATCAAAGATTGTCCTGAAATATATTTGTAATAACCATATAAATGCCTCAAATCATGATGACAGCTTAAAAACAATGAATTTTACTCACACCTACCTCTAAGAAAAGGACAGACATAAATACCCTTTGACGTGTCAATGCTTTTACACAGGCCAGGATGAAAATGAAGTTTCTGGAGAACATGTATGTGAATATGGAGTTTGGGAAAGAGTAAGAGGAACAGTGTCAGAGTGTGGAGAACATTCCTCCCTCCCTGTGGTCTCTGTCAGAGTGTGGAGAACATTCCTCCCTCCCTGTGGTCTCTGTCAGAGTGTGGAGAACATTCCTCCCTCCCTGTGGTCTCTGTCAGAGTGTGGAGAACATTCCACCCTCCCTGTGGTCTCTGTCAGAGTATGGAGAACATTCCTCCCTCACTGCGGTCTCTGTCAGGGGAAATTATATCTGGGGTGAGCTGCACTTGCATCACTGAACAAATGCAGGACTCATTGCTGAAATACAAGTTTTCTCTGCACTCTGACTTCTCTGAATCACCTCAGTAATCTTTGAATGGTCTCTAGATGTCAGCTCATTCCTATTTAAGATTCTGGGAATGTATACAAATAATAAAAATATATATTTTTAAAAAGAAGAAAAAGAAAATTGCACTTACGATGACTGTTATCTATTTGTTGAGAACAGCCCTTGCTGCGTCTTTTACGAGTTCTGGATTTGATGCTTTTAACCTGTGGAAGAACCTACGCACTTGTAAATAGCTTTGGATTAAAAGCGTGTGCGAAATGACAAAATAGTTAAAAAAATGTTTTAGTAAATATATTATCCAGGAAACGTACAGGATCCCCTCGTCAAATTTAAGGTAACCATGACCAACATGAAAAAACCTGTTTTGTATCAAATTATGATTTAACCCTGTTGAAATCTCTAATAGAGTATGCACAAAAATCATCATCAAAATATGTACTCTGTTTTAGAGAAAATGAGCCAAATTTCTCATCATGTCTCAAGTGTTTTTTTGTTTTTTAAATGAGACGTTTTAAACATACTAAAAAAATTGACCCTTAGAAGAAGATTGTCATTTACATTGAGATAAAGTGCATTAAATTTGAGAATATGTGAGTTATTATTGCACAATGTAGTTCAGTGTTTTAGAGCAGAGGCCCTCAGTGTCTCGGGTCAGTGCCTCCCCCCTCAGCACCTGCAGTAGGTCCCAGCTGCAGCAGTGCAGTCTCTGTGCAGTCTGACTGAGGGAGGTTTATGTACGGCTGTGTATCACTGTGTGAACACACGTTTACTGTTGATGTAGTGGTAACTCTGACAGTAATAATCTCCTGCATCTTCAGCCTGGACTCCAGTGATTTTCAGTGTAAACTGAGTCCCAGATCCACTCCCACTGAAACGATCAGGAATCCCAGACTCGCGTGTTGTGGCATACTTAATCAGAAGTTTAGGAGCCTGACCAGGTTTCTGCAGGTACCAGTTGAGAAGGTGGCCATAGCTTGAATGGTGGTAAACACTCTGACTGACTGTACAGCCGATAGAGACAGTTCCTTCCTGCTGAATAGCCTGAGCTGATGGAGACTGAGTCACAACTATATCTGCCATTGATTCTGAAAAGGAAAACAAGGAAATGTAGGTCAATGGATAATAGTATTATAAAATAACACAGTTAAATTCTGACATATTTGAATATACAATCATGGCACTGTTGTGACAGAGTTGTATTGTAAAAAGCAAGCAAATAAAATTCATGTCAACAAAATCCCAAACTAAATCGTATCTGTCTCACCCTGTACAAAGAGTCCCAATATCACCAGCAGTAGAATGTTTGACATCATCATAATGCTGCCTGTGTCAGTGTCTGTGAAAGGACTGGACAGTCACTGATCAGTACTGGGGGTCTTAAAGTGTGTGGAGCAGTGAGGCAGGACAGGTATGCAAAGCCCCTTCCTCTATACAAATCCTGTCACACACAGTTAGAGGAGCTCTGATGTGTGAACAGCAGTGGGTCTATAGAGGGCTGTGATACATGTATACTGTATACAAGTGTTGTAGTCGTAAAAATCTGATTTTAATCCTAAATTTATGATTTTTTTGCTAAATAAGACAAAAATATGCCATTGAGGTCAGACTGGTTCACTCAATTTAACATTTGCCAAAAGGGTAAGACAATTTCACTTGTTCAGCAAATGGTGAAAATAAGCTACTATTTCTACTTGAAAGATAAAAAATATGATTTTACGAGACGACAAGCAATGCTCTCTTTACTGCTGTTTTTCCCTAACAGTGTGTGCACTAACAGAACATTTTCTGAAATGATATTGCACTTGTATGTACAGTATGTCTAAGTGGTCACAGGTACCTTCATACTGGGCTGAGATTCTTTAAAACTTGTGTTTCATAAATTGTGCTTTCTGAAGGAAGTTCCAGAATCAGAAATGAAAAAGTCAGTGATATCACGTGGACACAGGGAATGATTCAACCTCAGTTTATCCATGTGAAATGAAAGTGAATTAAAACTCAATGGTGACTTTTTTCTCATGCCACAATTAGCGGGTCCATTAGACACTGTAGTTTTCAGATGACTAGAATGAGAAGCCTTGTGTTAACAGAGGGAATACTGGCCTAATTTCTACTTCAACTATGATTACTGTGATATTTTCTCCAGTGCAGCAGTGAAACCTTTGCATCATATTTTCATCACTGATTTTTCTGTTGTCCTAATTTTGTTTGGTACATGACAGTTACAGACCCATGTAATGTTCATCATATCCTCCATAACTGTGAGAGCACAGAGAAGCTGCATCTCCATAAAGCTCATGTTCCCTGCAGCCTCTTCTTCTCACACACTGCAGTTCACTCACTTAGATGTACAGCCATTGTGATGGAGGACTGTACATCCTGTTCAGCTAATACAGGCAGACTGCAGACAGACTGCAGATGAGAAAGGCTCTTGTGTGATAAGACAGGGCAAACTGAGCTGATTGACACCCTCCCACTGATTGGTTCTGTGGCCAATTCTGCACTCCCTTGTGGGGCTGCTTCAAACAGTCAGCACTGGCCTGGTCTGAGTTTAACACCAGACTGTAGCTTCCTCTCTCTGATGATGCTGTAGGGCTTTTACATCAGGAGCAACAGTAGCACTCTGTCTCCCTCTGGTGGTTGGAGAGTGTAATGTCAGCTCGTGTGGTGTATTGAGAAAGAGCTCTGGAAGGAGAACCCATAGTGGTTCCTCTGCAGTCAAACAGCACTGAATTCTGGAATGTTCAGGAGGAAGCACAGACTTGATCCAGCATTATGTATTCAAAAGTGTACTGAAATTAGTCTTCAAGAACTATGAAAGTGCCCCCTAAATCATGACTCTAACAAAGAACAAAGAAATATCTACAAAGAAATATCTTTTGGTGTATCAGTGTTTTTCCATGAACGAGGGTGAAAGTGAGGTTAGTGGAGCTCATGGAGCTGAATGTGAGTTTGGGAGAGAGCAGGAAGAACACTGTTGGGGTGGGAGAGCGTTCCTCCCTCCCTGTGTTCTATGTCACTGGAGATCAGAGCTGGCCTCAGCTGCACTTACGCTGATACACATGACTCATTGCTGAACTGAGACACTTCTCTGCAACCAGTAACCAACGTGCCCCCCCACCCCTCAAATCTCAGGTCCTGAACTCTGATGACCTTTCTGAATGATCTCTCTAATATCTCAAAGAGGTTTTATCTCATCGATTGTTTGCATTCATTCCAAACATGCTGTCACGTTTCAGGTCTGTCTCGCCATGTTTTATGTTTATTCATGTTGTCTTAGTCACGTAGTGTCTTATCATGTATTATGTTAGTCTAGGTTCGTCATGTTGTTAGTTTATTTCTTGTTACGATTTATTTTCTCGTCATGTCTAGTTATGTTTCGTTACGATTATATTACCTGGTTATGTTGAGTGATTATCGTCTTAGTTTCGCTTTGTGTTCTGTTTCGATGCATGTTTATTGTTACGTTAACTGGTCGTTGTTATGCATACACTTTTACATGTTTTTCCGCAAACCTTGCGTTCCGCCTTTTCTCTCTCTCTCTCTCTCTCTCTCTCGTTCTGTCCTTCACTCCCCTAGTGTTTCTATTTGTCTATTTACTAAAACTACTAACGCTAGATCAGGATTGGGTAGAAACTAACAAGACTAATCATGTGTTCATGTTACCTTACGTTTCTCGTGCATGTCATTTACTAATTTACTAATGCTAGGGCAGGATAGGTTTATTACTAACGATTACTAATCTCCTTGTTAAACTTGTCATCCATCGCACCTGTTTTCCATTTCCTTGCTACGCTCTAACTAATTGTCTACACCTGTCTACACCTGCATTTATAGCCCAGTCGCGCAACTGTTCACTGCGAAATTGTCTGCCTCTGTTTACCACGCAACTCTTGAGCATTATTTACTGTTTGATTACACGTTACGATCCACGCCTGTTTACCGACCATCGATTATTGATTTCTGTTTTGTGACCTTCGTTTGTTTCTTGACTACGTCCCCGCCTACCGTTTTTGTACTTTTGCCCCGCTGATTGTTTCATGGTTTCGACTCCCGCTTCGCCCACGACTACGCCTCTGCCTGCCGTCCGCCTGTTCATCTGCCCCGCTGACAGCTCTCCTGCTACCGGACCTCCCTGCACGCCTACCGACTACGAGATTGCCTCTTCCCTCGGCACCGTGCTTTTTGTTTGTTTTGTATTTGTTTGGCTGGATCTTCGTGTATGGACTTTGCTTGTGTTGACTACGCTCCTGGGACTCGTCCCGAATAAAGCCCTAACGGGACTTTATTTTACTATTGTTTCTGAGTCGTGCATTTTGGGTCCAACCCCCACGCACCCGTCTCACATGCCGTGCAATTACAGGGAATGGAGTATCCCAGAATGCCTCAGGATCTCCTCATCAATATTACTGTATCATTGATCAACTAACAAAATAATGATTTAGCCCTGGCCAAACCTCTAATATGTGCAAACATTCCATTCAGCATATTTCACGTGTGTAGAGTCTAAGACTCTGCTACGGTGACTGTAATTTACAATTTGAAATAATCTTTTCTTCAGTCAGTGCATCTTTTCCTTGTGCTTACAGAGTGATAATAGAGTTCTCGTTCCTGTTTTTGTTTCAGAAAAGAGAACTGATTCTGACCAATTCCTTTAGCTGAGGCATGTTCTTCAATGAAATGTTTTTGCTTATAAAATAACAAGAGATTTTAAGAGAAAGGTTTGGATGTGCTGACATTAACATTAACATAGAGAAAGTGTATTAAGTTTGAGAACTTTAGAAAAAATTGAAAAAAATTAAAAGAAAGTTATTATTGCACAAAGTAGTTCAGTGTTTTAGAGCAGGGCCCCTCAGTGTCTCGGGTCAGTGCTCCCCCCTCAGCACCTGCAGGAGGTCCCAGCTGCAGCAGTGCAGTCTCTGTGCAGTCTGACTGAGGGAGGTTTTTGTACGGCTCTGTATCACTGTGTGAACACATCTTTACTGTTGATCTCATGTACACTCTGACAGTAATAATCTCCTGCATCTTCAGCCTGGACTCCAGTGATTTTCAGTGTAAACTGAGTCCCAGATCCACTCCCACTGAAACGATCAGGAATCCCAGACTCACGTGTTGTTGCATACTTAATCAGAAGTTTAGGAGCCTGACCAGGTTTCTGCAGGTACCAGTTGAGGAAGTGGAGATTGGAGCTGCTGTAAACACTCTGACTGACTGTACAGCTGATAGAGACAGTGTCTCCCTGCTGAACAGCCTGAGCTGATGGAGACTGAGTCACTACTATATCTGCCATTGATTCTGAAAAGGAAAACAAGGAAATGTAGGTCAATGGATAATAGTAATATAAAACAACACTGTTATATCCTTGCATATTTTAATATACAATCATGGCACTGTTGTGAAAAGAGTTCTATTGTATAAAGCAAGAACCCAAGTTAAAAAGTATCTGTCTCACCCTGAACAAAGAGTCCCAGCATCAGCAGCAGTGGAAAGACTGACATCATCATAATGCTGCCTGTGTCAGTGTCTGTGAAAGGACTGGATAGTTGTCACTGATCAGTACTGGGGGTCTTAAAGTGTGTGGAGCAGTGAGGCAGGACAGCTATGCAAAGCCCCTTCCTCTATACAAATCCTGTCACACACAGTTGGAGGAGCTCTGATGTGTGAACAGCAGTGGGTCTATAGAGGGCTGGGACATGTGCACTATGCTCTGCTATTTTTACTCTTTCAAACATTCAGATACAAATATAATGGTTTCTGACATTGGACTGCAAAGGAAGTTGTGTACATGATCAAGAAGGGCTGAAGTGGTAAGATTGTGTAAAATATGAGTTGAATAAATGTACATGTTTTGCATTCTCGTGGCAGTTTTCCATATATATTTAATCAAAAGTAAAACACTCTTTTACTGTGGTTTTTTTTTCCTGAATTCATTCTGAAGACCATCTTTCTCCATATTTAATACAGTTATATTTCAACAACTGAAAATTATAACATGTTTAAACCAGGATTGATCTGTATTTTGTCCCTGATCTGTCTTTCCTTTCCTCCATCAATGCTGGACGCACAGAGAAGCCAGCAGCCACTGCTGTTCATTCAGCTCTTTTATTAAGCTGTTGGAGGATCAGATCAGAAGCAGCAGTGATGCTCTGACTGGTCAGGGTGTGTAACAGTGTGCTGGGAGAGGTCTGGACCGAGAGGTCAGGACTGAGTGACTCCACTGTTCTGGACTGAGTGACTCACTGTTCTGGACTGAGTGACTCCACTGTTCTGGACTGAGTGACTCCACTGTTCTGGACTGAGTGACTCTACTGTTCTGGACTGCTTGCTGTTCACTGCTGCTGGGTTCTTGTCTTCAACTCATTTACAATGAATTCATTTAGAAATTGGTATCTTTGGTCAGACCAGAGCTTCAAAACAAGAAATGCCTGATGCGCAGGGAACAATTATGAATTAAAGTAATTTTAAATTATTTTAAATTACATAACAAAGTCTTGGGTATGCTGAAAATAAAGCCACATTTTTATGGAGAAAAAGTGTATTAAATTTAGGAATATGAGAGTTATTATTACACAACAAAGCTCAGTGTTTTAGAGCAGAGCTCCTCAGTGTCTCAGGTCAGTGTCTCCCCCCTCAGCACCTGCAGTAGGTCCCAGCTGCAGCAGTGCAGTCTGGGCCTAATTTCTACTCCAACTATGATTACTGTGATATTTTCTCCAGTGCAGCAGTGAAACCTTTTCATCATATTTTCATCACTGATTTGTTCTGTTGTCCTAATTCAGTTCGGTACATCACAGTTACAGACCCATGTAATGTTCATCATATCCTGCATCTCCATAAAGCTCATGTTCCCTGCAGCCTCTCACACACTGCAGTTCACTCACTCAGATGAAGAGCCATTGTGATGGAGGACTGTACATTCTGTTCAGCTAATACAGGCAGACTGCAGACAGACTGCAGATGAGAAAGGCTCTTGTGTGATGTGGCAGGGCAAACTCAGCCCACTGACACCCTCCCTCTGGTCGGTGCTGTGGCCAGTTTTGAGCTCCATTGTGGGGCTGCTTCACTATTTTTGTGTTTTCTTCAGTCTGCATCTTGTAAAGTTGTGATAGAGTCCTCCTTCCTGAATGTACTCTGAACCAAATTTCTCCTGTTGTGTTTTTTCAATGAGAAGTTTTAAACAAACAAAGAAAATGGATAGTAAGAGGAAGATGTTTATGTGCTAACCTTAACATTGAGAGAAAGTGCATTAAATTTGATTCAATAAAAATGTTAGTCCTTATTGCTCAACAAAACTCAATGTTTTAGAGTAGAGCCGCTCAGTGTTACAGATCAGTGCCTCCCCCCTCAGCACCTGCAGTAGGTCCCAGCTGCAGCAGTGCAGTCTCTGTGCAGTCTGACTGAGGGAGGTTTTTGTACGGCTCTGTATCACTGTGTGAATACACTTTTACTGTTGATGTTGTGGTCACTCAGACAGTAATACTCTCCTGCATCTTCAGCCTGGACTCCAGTGATTTTCAGTGTAAACTGAGTTCCAGATCCACTCCCACTGAAACGATCAGGAATCCCAGACTGGCGTGTTGTGGCATACCCAATCAGAAGTTTAGGAGCCTGACCAGGTTTCTGCAGGTACCAGTGGAGGAAGTGGCCATATGTTGAGGAGTAGTAAACACTCTGACTGACTGTACAGCTGATAGAGACAGTGTCTCCCTGCTGAACAGTCTGAGCTGATGGAGACTGAGTCACAACTATATCTGCCATTGATTCTGAAAAGAAAAACAAAGAAATGTAGGTCAATGCACATTAATATTGACAAATCCTCTGTGATATTATGGCATATTTGTATAGACAATAATGACACGGTTTTGAAGAGAGTTGTATTGTGAAAAGTCTAAAATATCACCAAATAAAATTAAAAATATAACCAAAAATCCCAAGTTTAAATGGTTCAATATTGCTCACCCTGAACAAAGAGTCCCAGCATCAGCAGCAGTAGAAAGACTGACATCATCATAATGCTGCCTGTGTCAGTGTCTGTGAAAGGACTGGACAGTCACTGATCAGTACTGGGGGTCTTAAAGTGTGTGGAGCAGTGAGGCAGGACAGGTATGCAAAGCCCCTTCCTCTATACAAATCCTGTCACACACAGTTAGAGGAGCTCTGATGTGTGAACAGCAGTGTGTCTATAGAGGCCTGGGCCACTTGCACTATTCACTGCTATTCTTACCCAGATAAAAAGTTCATTTTCGGTAATCTCTGAATCTTTTTCTGAAATTAATTCAACCTGGTTGATTGCATATGGGCTAAGATATGTGTCTAAACTTATGTCTCATCAATTGTTCTGATGGAGGTTTCAGTATCAGAAATTATAATGTCAGTGATATCACACATGCACAGGTAATAATTCAAACACAGGATATCCATGTGAAGTAATGTGAAGTAGAGCAGTATGAAAGTGAGTGTTTTTGTCACCATCAGCAGGTCCTTCCAAAACATTTGACACTGTAGTTTTCAGTTGATTAGAGTGAGAAGCCTTGTGTTAACAGAGGGAATACTGGCCTAATTTCTACATCAACTATGATTACTGTGATAATTTATCCAGTGCGGCAGTGAAACCTTTTCATCATATTTTCATCACTGATTTGTTCTGTTGTCCTAATTTAGTTTGGTACATGACAGTTACAGACCCATGTAATGTTCATCATATCCTCCATAACTGTGAGAGCACAGAGAAGCTGCATCTCCATAAAGCTCATGTTCCCTGCAGCCTCTTCTTCTCACACACTGCAGTTCACTCACTTAGATGTACAGCCATTGTGATGGAGGACTGTACATCCTGTTCAGCTAATACAGGCAGACTGCAGACAGACTGCAGATGAGAAAGGCTCTTGTGTGATGAGGCAGGGCAAACTGAGCCCACTGACACCCTCCCTCTGGTCGGTGCTGTGGCCAGTTTTGAGCTCCATTGTGGGGCTGCTTCAAACAATCAGCACTGGCCAGGTCTGATTTAATACCAGGCTGTGGTTTCCTCTCTCATATTATACTGTAGTGCACGGTTTCTCAATGAGGGGGGTACCACCCCCCAGGGGCCGTTCTGACATTGCAATGGGGCGCTGGAAGCACCATGGGTGAGAGGTCGGTGTTTGGACTATTATAGCGGGTCTTTTTTTCGCAATAGGTTTGCTGTTAACTTACTTTGATGTGTTGTATTTGTAACTTTTGAAGTTGATAGTTTGTTCAGTTGATTAATTTTGTCTCATTGCTAAATCATGTTGCATTGGACGCTCTTCAAGTAGATAGCCTCAAGTAGGTTTGTTGGGTTGAGAACCCCTGCTGTAGTACTTTTACAGTTGGAGCAACAGCAGCACTCTGGCTCCTCCTGTGGTTGGAGAGTGTAATGGCAGCTTGTGTGGTTTCTGGAGAGAGTGATCTAGAAGCAAGACCCAAACAACTCTGATTTAATTAGGATCTTGGAGGGAGCATGTGGTCAATTCTGCATTGCCTATTCAAATTTGTCAAAAAATGTGAAAATGAAAATGCCTCAACTCATGATGACAGCTTAAAAACAATGCTTAAAAACAAGTGCTACCCACTGCACCATTCATGCTACCCCGGTCTCCGGTCCAAATAACTGAATTAATTGCAATTCACAATTTTTGTGTTTTCTTCAGTCTGTGCATCTTACAAGTGGTGATAGAGTCCTCCTTCCTGAATGTACTCTGTTTTAGAAAAACTGAACAACATTTCTGAGATTTATGAGAAGTTTTAATCATTCCAAAAAGAAACCTAAGAGGAAGATTATGTGGTGACATTAACAGTGAAAGAGTGCATTAAATTTTAAAATATGAGAGTTATTATTGCACAGCAAAGCTCAGTGTTTTAGAGCCCCTCAGTGTCTCGGATCAGTGCCTCCCCCCTCTACACCTGCAGTAGGTCCCAGCTGCAGCAGTGCAGTCTCTGTGCAGTCTGACTGAGGGAGGTTTTTGTACGGCTCTGTATCACTGTGTGAACACACTTTTACCGTTGATGTTGTGGTCACTCAGACAGTAATAATCTCCTGCATCTTCAGCCTGGACTCCAGTGATTTTCAGTGTAAACTGAGTCCCAGATCCACTCCCACTGAAACGATCAGGAATCCCAGACTCACGTGTTGTTGTGTGATAAATAAGAGGACTAGGAGCCTGAGCAGGTTTCTGCAGGAACCAGTGGAGAAAGTGGCCAAAGCTTCGGTCGTAGAAAACACTCTGACTGACTTTACAGCTGATAGAGACAGTGTCTCCCTGCTGAACAGCCTGAGCTGATGGAGACTGAGTCACAACTATATCTGCCATTGATTCTGAAAAGGAAAACAAGGAAATGTAGGTCAATGGATAATAGTATTATAAGTGAATACTGTTAAATTCTGACATGTTTGAATATACAATCATGGCACTGTTGTGACAGAGTTGTATTGTGAAATGCAAGCAAATAAAATTTATGTCAACAAAATCCCAAGCTAAAAAGTATCTATCTTACCCTGTACAATGACTCCCAGCATCACCAGCAGTGGAAAGACTGACATCATCATAATGCTGCCTGTGTCAGTGTCTGTGAAAGGACTGGACAGTCACTGATCAGTACTGGGGGTCTTAAAGTGTGTGGAGCAGTGAGGCAGGATAGGTATGCAAAGCCCCTTCCTCTATACAAATCCTGTCACACACATTTAGAGGAGCTCTGATGTGTGAACAGCAGTGGGTCTATAGAGGGCTGGGCATGCACACTTTAACATGGTGTGTGTGTCCTGTGATGGACTGGTGACCTGTCCAGGGTATATTCCTGCCTTTCGCCCAATGTATGCTGGGATAGGCTCCAGCCCCCTGCGACCCTGTTCAGGATAAGCAGGTTAGGATAATGAATGAATAATGAAAGGACGCCAAATTTAATAAGAGAACTGATGTGAATGGAATATTCACTTCAGATAGTGCCGTCATGGCTATGGAGTTCAATGATTTATTCATTGAATCAGTGAGAGAAAGCTCCAGAAATGTTTAATCTTGTTCAGGGATCAGTGGCGAAATAAAATACTTTTCATCAGAGCGGTAGATGAAGCTAAAATCAGTAAAATAATAAATAGATGAACTAATTCTGAGACTAAAGATATTTGTAACCTGGATACTGCCTTTATAAAGAAATACAGTCACTCTATTATAAGACCACTAACTCATTTTGTTAATCTTTCCACAAAATCATGTACTTTCCCAGATTATTATGTTAATGACATTTTTGGAAACAAGCCTCAAGATGGCTGGCCTCATTTTTACAGTCCAGAGAGCAGTGTGTTCAGATTGGTTCTGAAAAATCCTACTCATATAGGCCTGTATGACACAAGGCTCAATCCTGGGCCCATTGCTCTTTAGTCTCTATATTAATGACTTGCTATAGGGCAGGTTGTCAACTTTATGCTGATGACACAGTGATATATACAGCAGCTAGGTCTACAAACAAGGCATCTGAGGTCTTAACTAATATGAAAGGGGTCTATCAATGGTTACAGCAAAATGACACTCAATGTGAAAAAAATGGTCTCAATGTGCTTCTCAATTAGAAAACGATCACAAACAGAAACACTTTAAGTGACAATACAGAATTAAAAAATTTAGGTTAATTAATCCAAATTTATGTGTATGATTTTAGACTCTAATCTCAAATTTGATAAGCTTATTAAAAAGATTTCTAAAACCGTAAAAAATCTCTTACTGTATAACAGCATGGAGCCAAGTCTCTGACGATAAATGTGTATAATGGTCCTGGAGAGCCGCAGGGTGTGCTGACTTTCGTTGTTACTTGGCATTAATTTATCAATGAAAGCCGTTGATTACACAGTTAACTCACCTCACCTGGTTTCTTGGGTCGGAATCGGTTGCTTATTTTAAGGTGGAGACGAAAGCCAGCACACCCAGCACATACCTGGTGCAGTGGGTAGCACTGCCGCCTCACAGCAAGGGGCCAGTCGTGTGTAGGTGTAGAGCCCTACGATGGTCACCACGGCTTGAATCTGCCCTTTGGCAAACCGTGACATGAATAATGGAAACTATTTCCTTGTAGAATTGTCCCATAATCATGTTTGTCATTAGATCTCCAGCTCCATTTCACTATGGATAGGAAATCCTTTCTGCCATCATTCTACTTAATAGTTATCTCACATTACAATGAAGGTATTTGGCTTTGTCCCCCACTGTTCACTCTGAACAATATGGGATATGCAATTTGTTTTAAGTACATTGTTTTTAATGGCTGTTATTGTAACTCTGTAAATGTTTTTATTTTTTTATTTTATTGTTTCAAATTGTTTAAATTAGGGATATGTTATGGCCCCCTGCTCTGTGCTACTTATTCTGGCAGGTACGAGTATTTCTGTAACTGCTGATCTCCTGAGATTTTCATCCGCAACAGTCTCTTGAGTTTACTTAGAATGGTGTGAAAAACAAACAAACATTCAGTAATCGGCAGTTCTGCGGACGGAAATGGCTTGAGGATGAGTGAGGTAATGGAGAAGGGCCAGACTGGTCTAAGCTGACAGGAAGGTGACAGTAATGCAAATAACTGTACATAACATCAGTGAACAGATCTCTGACACACAATGCGTCAAACCTCTAAGTGGATAGACTACAGCAGCAGAAGACCTAATACGTCTAATAAATACCTAATAAAGTGCTCACTGAGTGTATATTGTCAAATAGAAGATGCAAAATATGTAACTGAGGTGAAGGGTATAGCTTATTAAAGTACAGAACCGTATAAACATATTTACACTTCCACAATGAGGCAACATAAATGTAGTACAGTAATATGTATGTGAAAATAGCAGTGTATAACAATATGTGGAAAGTTCTACATTAGATGTAGAACTGACATTACATCACTACTGACATTAGATCAATTATTGCAATTTATTACATACACAAAAAAAGATTACAATGTTATATACAGAGCCATCTGTAATGTTTAGGACAAAGACATATTTTTTTATTTGGCTCTGTACTCCAATTTTAGATTTGTAATCAAAAATGCATATTCTCAGCAAATATTGAAGGGCATGTTTACAGACTTTGGTTTCACCATATTGAAATTACAGTGTGTTTTCTACATAGTAACAATACACACCATATTTTTCTAGGCTTTTTCTTGCCTTTGGTTTGTATTATTGTCATTAAACACGAGGGCCAGAGTTGTTCCAATGAATGTCAAGGAAGCCATTATGAGACTGAAAAATTTAAATAAAAAGTCTGTAATGTCTGTTTTGTTATGCCAAACCTTAGGTGTAACAAAATCAACTGTTTGGAACACCATTAAGGAGAGAGAACATGTAATGGGGCATAGGGCATGGCAAGCCAAGTAAGACCTCTACAGCTGATGGCTGAAGAATTCTCATCATAATGAAGAAAAATCCCCAAACATGTGTCCAACCGATCAGAAACACCCTTCAGGAGGCAGGCGTGGATGTGTCAGAGACTACTGTCCACAGAAGACTACAGTCATGTCTCAGTGGGTCACAGACTTCAACCAGTCATGCATACAGAAAATATGCAGTAAACATGACTGTAATTTACATCACATAAATATGTCCCAAACATTATGGTGCCCTGAAATGGGGGATTATGTATAAAAAGTGCTGTGAAACCAGAATGCATAAAAATACCCTTTAATAAAATATGAGAACTTGCACTTTGAATTGTTTGTTTATGAATATAAAACTGTGGTGTACTGAGCTAAATTAATGTTTTTGTCCCAAGCATTACGGAGGGCATTGCATATTACAATTCTTATGAACATATAAACACAACAACTGCAACAAAAATATAAATGAATAACTATATATTGTTGTTTGTAACAATATTAGCACGGTGGATATGCACAGGTATTAAAGGAGACTGGGCTTGGGACTGGGGCAGTTGGAATAGCCAGGGCAGGAGGGAAGGTGATAACTGGCACGCACACAGCCTATCACCCGACAGTCAGATGCTGCCACAACTGCTGGGTCTCCTGAAGTACTGGTATTGTTTTCCGATTTTGCCAAGAACTTCACAGACCTCTTCGGAAGTATATCTGCAGCCTACCTGGGAGAAAATATACACGCCTCCACATGCTGATCACCTGGAGATCAAAGTAACATTAGTTATGAAATGTATGAAAGTAACCAAGACACCTGTACTAATTATATTGTGTGCCTAATTATACTGTAATGCCTGGCATTAACAGAACAATAAGTATATGTATTTACTGTACATTCATATAATTTAAGGTAACATGGGTGTAGATATTGTACAATATAATTATTGTGGAAACTGCTCTATTATTTAAGTACTTAACTACATAATATGGGCAAGTTAACAACAACAACAACAACAACAACAACAACAATAATAATATATTAATGGAAAATAAAGGAACATACAAGATGTCTGAATGACAGTAAGTTAGGCCTATGTCAATAAACAATTGGCATTGGCGCTACTTATTGCTTTTACAATAGCAGTGAAATAAGAGCAACAATAATTTTATGTCTAAACCTTCATGAATCAAACGTGTATACAAATTGTCAATACTATCAATGACGGTGATATTTTAAACCGTAATGTGATAGCATGTTAATGTAGCTGGCTACGACATTGAGAAACAGACATGCAGAGACATTATCCAGTTTACCTGTAATTTTCCCACATTAAAAAACGAATAATTGGAACAATAACAATAATACATCGCAGTAACTGATTAAACTACAGGCAATTTTATTGAAAATATTGTGGGAATACCTCAACAACATAAATATCATTCGAGGACCCGTTAATAGTAAAATAATTATCTAGATAGACTTACCGAAAAGTGCGTCGGAGCCCAAAAGTTAAGGAAAGTTAAGCTTAACTATCCGCGGCTTCCGCGCGCGCCGCGGCAGAAGGAGGTCCTGGGTCCGAATCCTGGGTCCGAATCCCCGTCGGCCAGTGGAGATTCTTAAAAACCTGAGCTTAATAAATTGTGTTTTGATGGAGGTTTCCGTATCAAAAATGGCAGTGTTATCTTAAGTCAGTGATATCACATATACACAGGGAATGATTCAAACACACTTGTCCATGTGAAATGGAATTGAATATAAACTAAATGGTGAGTTTTTCCTTTTGCAGCCATGAGCAGGTCCATTAGACACTGTAGTTTTCAGATGATTAGAATGAGAAGCCTTGTGTTTATTTCTGTTAATACTGGGATAGCTGAAGAAGGACACTTTCTACTTCATCTCTTTTATCACTGTGAGATTTTTCCAGTGCAGCTGTGAATCTTTTTCATCATATTTTCATCACTGATTTATTCTACCAAACTAAATTTGGACCAAACTCCCTCTGGTCAGTGCTGTGGCCAGTTTTGAGCTGCCTTGCGGGCTACTTCAAACAGGCAACACTGGCCAGGTCTGGTTTAATACCAGCCTGTAGTTTCCTCTCTTATTATACGGGAGCGCTTCTATATCAGCAGCAACAGCAGCACTGTTTCCTCCTTGTGGTTGGAGAGTGGAATGTGTAATCTGTACAAACATGACATTCAAGACATTTCACGACCCAATCTCTGGTCCAGTAAATATGACTTAATTGCAATTTGCATATATCAATCGGTGCATAGGGCGGCACGGATGGTTCAGTGGGTAGCACTGCCACCTCACAGCAAGGAGGTCCTGGGCTTGAATCCCCGTCGGCTGGGGCCTCTCTGTGCGGAGTTTGCATGTTCTCCCTGTGTCTGCGTGGGTTTCCTCCGGGTACTCCGGTTTCCTCCCACAGTCCAAAGACATGCAGGTTAGGCTGATTGGAGAGTCTAAATTGCCCGTAGGTATGAGTGTGTGAGTGAATGGTGTGTGAGCCCTGCGATGGACTGGCAACCTGTCCAGGGTGTATTCCTGCCTTTTGCCAAATGTATGCTGGGATAGGCTCCAGCCCCCCTGCAACCCTGTTCAGGATAAGCGGGTTCAGATAATGGATGGATGGAATCTGTGCATATATTCCTTGTGTTTCTAAAATGGTGATAGAGCCCCCTTCTTGAACGTACTTCTTTAGAGGTGATGAAAAGTGTGTTTTTCCAATGAGAATGAAATAAAATGGTTCTTAAGAGGAAGGTTTGGATGTGTCAACATTAACATTAAAGAAATTGTATAGGTTAGAGGACATGAGATCTTCTAGAGGCAGCTAAATTCAGAAATATAATGGACAAATGAGCACATATCCCTCCACCAGGTGCAATGGTCGGGATGGAGCCCCTTCCTTTATGTGATCTGAGACAAGCTGCTTCTGACCCATTCCAGTGTCTGAAGCCTCTCGGCTGGGACGTGTTCGGGGGCTCGGGACCCCCTGGTGGTGCCCTCCTGCTGGGGCGGACTGTGGCAGCCGACGCGCCCCGTCCTGGAGGGACCGAAGTGACCGGGCGTTGGTCCTCCAGGTCTTCAGGGAAGATGGCCGAGTGGAGGAGGGTGCTGTTACCGGATTGGTTGGCTCCTGATCTTGGACTGGAGTTTGGATTTGGATTGGACTAGTCGCTGAGGACTCTTATTTTTAAAAATATTTTTTTGTTGAGTAGATTTTGTCAAGTGATGTACAGCAAGTGCTATTGGTATTGATGGATGCCCATGATGGCCTATTGTTGTTATGTTCATAAATAATCCTGTTTCTCAAGTAATTTTACATATCATGTATATAGTACAAAGTAGGAAGCTAGATTAGGTGCTCAGGATAATTATGATTTTAAATGCTGTATCTCAAGTGTGTTTTTTCACATGAAGAGATAAAGGTGGATCTTAAGACAAGAGTTTAGATGTGCTGACATTAACATTGAGAGAAAGCACATTAAATGTTGGAATATGAGAGTTATTATTGAACAGCATAGTTCACTGTTTTAGAGCAGAGCCCCTCAGTGTCTCGGGTCAGTGCTCCCCCCTCAGCACCTGCAGTAGGTCCCAGCTGCAGCAGTGCAGTCTCTGTGCAGTCTGACTGAGGGAGGTTTTTGTACGGCTCTGTATCACTGTGTGGTCACTATGACAGTAATAATCTCCTGCATCTTCAGCCTGGACTCCAGTGATTTTCAGTGTAAACTGAGTCCCAGATCCACTCCCACTGAAATGATCAGGAATCCCAGACTCTCGTGTTGTCGCAAACTTAATCTAAAGTTTAGGAGCCTGACCAGGTTTCTGCAGGTACCAGTGGAGAAAGTGGCCATAGCTTTGGTTGGAGAAAACACTCTGACTGACTGTACAGCTGATAGAGACAGTCTCTCCCTGCTGAACAGCCTGAGCTGATGGAGACTGAGTCACAACTATATCTGCCATTGATTCTGAAAAGAAAAACAAGGAAATGTAGGTCAATGGATAATAGTATTATAAATTAACACTGTTAAATTCTGACATATTTGAATATACAATCATGGCACTGTTGTGACAGAGTTGTATTGTAAAAAGCAAGCAAATAAAATTTTAAATGTCACCAAAATCCCAAGCTATATCGTATCTGTCTCACCCTGTACAAAGAGTCCCAGCATCACCAGCAGTAGAAAGACTGACATCATCATAATGCTGTCTGTATCAGTGTCTGTGAAAGGACTGGACAGTCACTGATCAGTACTGGGGGTCTTAAAGTGTGTGGAGCAGTGAGGCAGGACAGGTATGCAAAGCCCCTTCCTCTATACAAATCCTGTCACACACAGTTAGAGGAGCTCTGATGTGTGAACAGCAGTGGGTCTATAGAGGGCTGGGACATGTGCACTGTTCACTGCTATTTTGACCTATTGTGATGCAGGGACTGGATGCCCCACCCAGCTGTGCTCTCTTTTCTCTCTCTTGTGACCTGTGACCTCTCCCAGTTCCCCGTGTCTGCAGGACCATGGACAGCAGACGCAGGCCAGAGTGGAGCAGGCTGGAAAGCATCCTGTAATTATAGCAGTTATTCAGTGATTGGGAGCAGGATGAACAGCATCCTGTAATTACAGCAGTTATTCAGTGATTGGGAGCAGGATGAACAGCATCCTGTAATTACAGCAGTTATTCAGTGATTGGGAGCAGGTTGAACAGCATCCTGTAATTACACCAGGGAGCAGCCCAGACAGAGCTCTGTGATTACACCAGTTACTCAACACCTGGGAGCAGCCCAGACAGAGCTATGTGATTACACCAGTTACTCAACACCTGGGAGCAGCCCAGTCAGAACTCTGTGATTACACCAGTTACTCAACACCTGGGAGCAGCTGTCCTCCAGGAGTGACTCCAGCAGCACTTAGAGGCTCCCCACCGCCAGATAAAAGGGCCACTGCCCACAGCCTGGGGACCTCAATGTGGGACTCATCATTATTTGACTCATTCATATTTAAATATTATTTTATCTTCTTTAATATCAAAGATTAGGACAAATGTTGAATGAACACAGGATTGAGTCCCCATTTGAAATGAATGAAATAGTGAGTATGTTTGTTTTAACCATTGGAAAACTGGCCTGAAAGTAGACAGAAACACTGTTTTGTTTGTCTTGTTGCCCCATCATTACATCAAGGAAAACAGTCGCTTTAAACAGACTTTAAAAATCCAATCTATTCTGTTTCCACTTTTGCTCCAGTTTGGTCACAGTAGCACCGTCAGGATTCAACACCAGATGGTAACTTTCACTTTCATATCAGTGTTATTACCTCAGGAGAAACAGTGCTACTGCTCAAAGCACAATTCAAAATGAGGTTCAAGTGGCCATTGGCTCAAGACTGCTTTTTTAAGTTGTCACAATGAGGTCTGTTGAAGATTAAGAAAAAGACAAATTAAAAAGTCTGTAAGTCCATAAGTCTGTGGCTATCCATGCTGCTGAATGTCTCTGGGGTGGGGCAAAAGCAGGAATCCATGATCACGTCCAAAGAGGAGGTGAATCTGCTCGTCTCCCACCACTACCCCAGTCACAATCAGAATTATACACAAAATATGAGTTTAGGTATGTTTAATATGAATGATTCAGCTTTCAGAATACCATCGTAATGGTCGTTTCAAAATTCTCCAGTCGGGGACTTACGAACACTGCACAGTCTGTACAACAGGCAGGTTTTTGTACAACCAGCTAATCATACCCAATTACTGTGGTGGACTTTCGGTGGCGGGACCAAACTGGAAATCGGCATTAAGTTTCTACTCTCCTTTCAAGATTTTCCGCAAAAATAGTTGGAGATTCGATCAGTTGTTATACACAAATTTCGCTGACGGTTTTTGCGAATTGCTAGCATTCTATATTTCACATTATCTTATTACAAGCAAGTCAGTCGTGAAACTAGACAGAACAAAAAACTTGAATTTGAAAAGCTCAAGAGAGTAGGATACATGTTTGTAGGATATGGCTACATAAAAAGCTTCGGGTATACTGTTACATTATAAATGGTTGACTTAAAATCTGCGTGAAGTCAGAATGAAAAAGTCGTAGGACGGCAGTGTCTCTTGAGCAAGAGGTTTTTGTACGGCTGGTGAATGAGTATGTATCACTGTGGTGGACTTTCGGTGGCGGAACAAAACTGTCAGTTGGACGTAAGTAATTTCTCTTTCAGATATATCCATATCGATGTTTGTGCTTTCGTTTTAAACATATTGTCATTTTACGATGTTAGATTTCGTTAATCAACTTTTTTTATCGCGATGCTGAAATAACAGGAATCCTTGTAAGATTAGCCATTGATTTAAAATTATTTTAAATCTTACCCACAGAAACGCTCAGTAGAGTTGAGTACATCTGGGTATGGTGCATAAAATCGAAGAAAATGTTACGCATTTTTACAAGCAAATGATTGACTCGTTTGAAAAGCGGCGTGAAGTTGCACTTGAACAGGCCTAGGACGGCAGTGTCTTTTCAGCAAGAGGTTTTTGTACGGCTGGTGAATGAGTCTGTTCACTCGGGTTCACTTTCGGTAGCGGAACAAAACTGCCAATTGGAAGTAGCCTAAATCATCTTTCAGAAAGACTATCGATATTTTTACTGTATTTTTTAAAATATAGTCCTAATGCAAGTTTCCGACGTTTGATGTTGGTTTGATTATTTTAATTAGCTTGGAAATTTAAACTAGCCCACTAGATTCAAACAGTGTTTTTAGCTATCGCATTGATGTTTAGAATACAGTCCTGAATGAACTTTATTCCGTGCAGTACTAAATTAATGGCATTGGTTCATTCGGTGGAATAAAAGCGGCTCTGTAGCAGTTTGAAGTTCAGCCAGATGTTATTTGCGTCACATTAATGAAATACGATAAGTCATGATATAGCCTATCAATCATAACCGGAAAACTTTGAATTCTAATAAAATGCCGAAGACTGTAGTTCTGTAGTCCCAGGCTCATGTCATAACGTTCCGTAGCTACTCGACGCCATTGTGTTGAATAAAACAAAGTGAAGAAGAGAAATGTCAATGTACTGAAGATTTTTGCTGAATTGGTTAATCATTTGAAAACATTTTTCATGATATTGTCGGATTTAGTGCGTATTTATTTAGTAAATGAGTCGGACCACAAATGAACCTTATTCTGTAGGTTTTCAGAGAGTAATACCATTATGTATCGATATATTATTTTGTAATCATAAAGTATAGATTGTAAGGATATTGCAATAAAATGTCTGACAGCTTGAGCTGCAAAAGCAAAATGCTACTGTAACTACTAAAAAATAGTTTTGTTGTGGTGATGAATTTTTCATTGTAAAGTGCAGTCACAGGTTCTGGTAATAATGGAATCCAAGTAGATAGAACCTTAAAACATGTCAATGTGATTTATGCTGTACAAGATGAAGCAAATCAGGATAAATGATCTTCAGCCACTGCCTATGAGTAACACCTGACATTCTCTGTGTCTGAGTCATGTCTCATTGTAAGGACAGAATGATTGACACATGGGGGTGTGTCCACTCTCTGACCTCACGTCTCTCTGTGTCTCCCAGGTGACACAGTTCCCACCCTCACAGTCCTGCCCCCCTCCAGTGTGGAGCTGAAGCAGGGAAAGGCCACACTGGTGTGTCTGGCCAACAAGGGCTTCCCCTCAGACTGGACTCTGCGCTGGAAAGTGGACGGTACCAGTAGGAGCTTGGGCGTGGCCGGGAGTGTGGGGGTCCTGGGGAAGGACGGCCTGTACAGCTGGAGCAGCTCCCTGACTCTCAGTGAGAACGACTGGGTGAAGGCAGGGTCACTGACCTGTGAGGCCACAAAGGGCTCCCTGTCTGCCCCCCCTCAGACACTGAGGAGAGCCCACTGTTCTTAGTAGGCCGGGTGGAGGCCCAGCTCACACACTCTGGTCACACTGTTTTTACCCTGTTCTGCCCTCAGCCTCTCTGCTCCTTACTGCTGTCACACTGAGCTGAGCCTGTGTGTGAATCCTTCCCCCAGCCTGAGCTTTCAGTGCTAATATCTGACATGTGCTCTGCTTGTGCTCTTCAACAAATATGCCTTCTTATTTGTGTTTGTGTGGTTTTGAGAATAGCTGTTAGATCAATATCATTGACATAATAAAGACTCTTTGAAGAACTACTGTGTCTCTGGCTTTTGTTATAAAAATAGATGTTTGCGCTTCTGATGGTCCTGTGGTTTTTGGGCTGCCCTTTCTCTGATTAAATCATAATTATATTCTTGCCACTGAAAACACTTTTTCAAAATACCCCAAAATGTATATGAGATGATAATGATGAATATAGAACACAATCTATAGAAATGTCATTTGGCAAAGAATGTGGGTCCACAACATACTTATAACCGTATTCATTATATTATTTATGCATAACTTGATGCATTGTTTAATTGTTATTGGTTTATACTGATCATAGTGGACTTGGCCTGAGACTAGATGGAGGTGATAAGAGACTGTGTGTGAAAGAACTGATCTGGAATCAGTTTATAGTGCTCTAGTTGGAGGTGATAAGAGACTGTATGTGAAAGAACTGATCTGAAATCAGTTTATAGTGCTCTCACACAGAGACTAGATGGAGGTGATAAGAGACTGTGTGTGAAAGAACTGATCTGGAATCAGTTGAGGAGGGGCAGTCCCAGCTCTGGAGGCCTGCTGAGAGGAGCAGTGATGTGTGCAGCGTGCTCAGAGCAGTTCTGTACAGCAGGATGTGTGCTCAGCTCACACTAACCCCCTGGGGACGGCCCAGACACCTGGCCACAGTGCTGCTCTATTCTGAGATTGAGTCAGTCCCACTGAGGGACAGCAGAACCAGCCTGCCCCTCCTGCACATGCAAATCTGAGTTTCACCCCACAGCCCAAAATACCCACCACTGAGAGCTGTTTGAACATGAGAGGGTGGAGGGGTAATTGCTGGAGTGGAACTAGAATAATGTGTGGTAGTACCTTAGACCTGCTTGTCTGTGAATCTCCTTATAAAGATTTCCCAGCAGAGTGAATTTATCATTTTAATTCATGTCTTTTTTCCTACAGAAACACATTGAGGTACTACATCATGCTTTTAAGTGAAAAGTACATGTTTTCAAGAGCAATCAAGTCAAAATAATTATTAAAATTTAAACACAAAGATGAACTAAACATACAGAAAATAGTCAAGGTATGATAACAATAGTCATGATAAACGATTAAATTAATATCTAATGTATATGAAATTTTCCATCTGCATTTAACATCGTACAAAACCTGCATTCTGAGGTATTATATTCATTATTTTATGTCATTGTGCTGCAGAGAAAGAGTTTTGTTTTATTTGTCTTAGTGCACTTCTGTAATATGCATGCGCATAAAACTTTAGATACATAAAACTTCAGATACATGGATGTCAGAACAGAAGGCACTGAGATAAATATATCAATAAACAATACACATTTACATTTTCAATTTTGTAATTTGGCAGATGCTTTTAATCCAAGGTGATTTCCAAGTGCGTGAATTCAACAGGTTAAAGCATCAAATCCATAAATAGCAAAAAACTTTTTTCTAATTAAGGGTTAGTGTTAGACAAGAGGGATATCAGAAGGGGAGGGAGGAAATCAGGAGGGAGGACAAAGGTATAGTCTGAAAAGGTGTGTTTTTAGTCTGCATCAAAATATGATGAGGGATTTTGTCAATCCACCACTGGGGAACCAGAACGGAAAACAGGCATGAACGTGCAGCTTGACCACCAGGTGCTGGTAGTGAGGGAACCACAAGGCGACCAGAGCTGGCAGACCGGTGTGGTCTTGCTGGGGTGTAGGCAGCAATTAAAGATTGTATGTAAAGTGGGGCAGTTGCCTTAGCAGCCTAGAATGCCAACACTAGTGCCTTGATGCGTGCAGCAATAGGCAGCCAGTGGAGGCCAATGAGGAGTGGGGTGGCGTGAGCCGACCTGGGCTGACTGGTGATCAGGCGGGCTGCAGCATTCTGGACCAGCTGGAGGGGCTTGATGGCACAAGCTGGGAGACTGGCCAGGAGGAAGTTGCAGCAGTCCAGATGGGAGATAACCAGCTCCTAGGCTAGAAGAAGGGTGGCTTTCTCTGTCTAGAGATGACGGATACGGCAATTACTATGAAATTACTTTAAAATCAATTCAGATATTTTTAAATACAATACATAGACAAAAAAAAATGTCAACATTAATTAAAACAACTATAGTCAGATTCAATGAGATTCAATCTTAGGTTCTGAAAGTGTCTTAAAGGCACTAAGAAGTCCAATTTAAAAGTTTTTTGCAGCTCTTTCCTAATATGGTAATAGTAATGGACTTTATCCAAAGCACGTTGCAATTGACACCTCTCATTCACCCTTGCACACACACACACAGTCACGATAACTGGCCTCCATGCAAGTCAACAAGGCACCAATGTTGTGGGAGCAATTGGGGGTTCGGTGTCTTGCTCAGGAACACTTTGACACACCAAGAGAGGGAATCGAACCGGCAACCGACTGCCAAATGATCTACTGTCCTACTGTCACCCCATGTAGCTGAAGCTTTTTATCCAAAGGGACTTACAGTTGATTGGGGACAATCCCCCCTGGAGCAAGGTGAGGTTATGGGCTTGGTGGTTAAACATGGAGCAATGTGAGGTTATGGACTTAGTGGTTAAACCTGGAGCAATGTGAGGTTATGGGCTTGGTGGATAAACCTGAAGCAATGTGAGGTTATGGGCTTGGTGGTTAAACCCGGGGCTTGAAACTCCAGCCTTCCAGGTCCCAGTCATCTCCCTTAGTCACCAGGCTACAGGCTGCCCCTGTGTTATGAGCAGCACATAACCAGAAACAATCTGTCCTAGGATGCTGCATCCCATCCATGAAGATTCCTCACGTTTTAACCAAACTTAAATCTGTTCTGGTCATCTTTGAATCCGTGCCTTAAATATAGTGCAGGTGTGTAACTGCTTCATGACGAGAAATCCGTTTTTAACAGCATGTTACTTTGTCATAGAATTCTATTCAGGCTATACATCTTGTGTATCAAGGATGTGTAACTACTATTTACTGGCTCTTTTGTATGACACAACGACACTATGACTATTTTCAACTATTTTTACAAAAATCATGACCACAGTGAAGCAGGACAGGTATGCAAAGCCCCTTCTTCTATACAAATCCTCTCACACACAGTTAGAGGAGCTCTGATGTGTGAACAGCAGTGCTTCTATAGATACAAAGTTAATTTTCTGTACTCACTGAATCTTTTCTGAAATTGTATTGCACTGATAAAGATATGTCATTCAACCTGGTTGATTGCATTTGGGCTTAGATATGTGCCTAAACGTATGTCGAATAAATAATTGTGTTGTTTGTTCTAATGGAGGTTTCAGTTTCAGAAATGAGAAAGTCAGTAATATCACACATGCACAGGTAATCATTCAAACACAGGATATCCATGTGAAATAAT